>NC_071354.1:212239705-212589705 GCF_943734655.1 Sabethes cyaneus | reverse complement strand
TGCCCCCCAACTGACTAAACTTCAGTCATCTAAGAGAATATTCAAGTGTAAAACGACTTTCTGTAAATCCCAATGAATAACACAATGCCGTTTGCAAAATGAACGATGTTGTAAAAATCTAATACACGTCATATGTCGTTCACATACATAATTAACAAAAGATACCATAAAACACATCCCTGGGGCACACCAAGAATCAGGTCCATTAAGAAATTATTTGAAAAGCTGTTTTCAGACTCAGGGGAACAGCAACTATTGTGCGTTTAGGCTCTAAGAAAACTTTTCATATTGCCAACATCACAAGAATAGCATCATCAATAGTTCGATTGTTCCGTAATTAAAAAGGAAATTCTGATTGAATGTACTAGTAGAAGGCCTTTATCAACTTTTAATATTTTTTTCAAGAGTCCTCCAACATGCTGTTGGATGAAACATAACCCTTCAGCTTCAATTAAGTCAATAAAGTCAATAAAAATTGAAGTGGTTTCCGACCACTGTATGTAAATAACTTGTATATTTCTCACCAACACAAACAGATGCTGTATTCCACAGCATCGTTTTCTTACATTCAAGTGTTTATATGTTTGCTGGCTCAGTCTCAACGGCATCAAATTTCATAGCTTGTTATACCCACATCTCCGATTACTAGTATGTTGTTGAAAGGGACGTTTCTTGACTCATAAAACTGATTATTTGTTGACTATTTGGAATAATTGAACGAATTAAAAATTATGATTAAGTTACAGCTGTTTGTACCAAGCAAGCCCTCACTACATTTATGTATAGAACGAATAAAAACTTAAATTGCGTTTGCTAAAAAATTGATAGAAGAAGCGAGTAGCAAGAAGTTTGTTGAACAAATAAAGATAAACTTAATGTGCAACCCATCAGCACATGCTTTTTAAAAATGAAAACTAGCGAGGTTATAGCCGCGAAATATAAACTAGATATAAAATTCCGCATTCATACATTCCGATGAATCATAATATTATGCAATAAATCGTACAGGTCATTTTTCCTTGAACAAGTGCTCATGTAATATTATATCATATTATATCTTACGAGTGGTTTTGCTATGGAACAAATCACATTCCGTTCCATGTGCAAGTTTCTACTCGAAAAGGATAAAATACAAATCACAATCCAACCAATGCCGAGAATGTTGCCGGTATTTACGCAAATCTCAACAAGCCCCATCATATTTCCTATTTCCTCGTCGATTCAAAACTCAAACCAATGTTTACCGACTTTGAAAAGGAAACATCACCGACTGGCTGGGTAAGGTAAACAAGGATCAAGCAGTTGAGAGTTGTTAGTTTGAGTACGTGCTTTTTGGACGCGTTCCGGAGCGTTTATTCATTAGCGGAAGGCAACCCAGCCTTGCCTTGGCAAGCGCGTCCAAAGGAAATTACTTCCCAAACATCCGGAATGGTTTGACGTATGAGCTCTCGAAACCGGAAACAACCAGGGAATGCTTCATACAACTTCATACAATAGCGCCGGGCCACTATTCGTGCAAGTTGAATGTTATGTGTTTTGAGCAGACGAGCGAAACAACCGTTTTCAATTGTGCTGCCAGAACTTAACAAAATCAGTAACGAGAGGGGAAAAGAATATCACGGTTTAGTTTCCGGTTCCATAAACATACATAACATACAAAACGGTAGAAACTTCTTCTGTATGAATTGAATTGTACCACGTTTATGGTGCATACGAGCTAAACTATCATTCGTTTACACTCTAGCAAAAATAAATTTCATTTCGGAACATCAACAAAGTGATGTGTAACAAGCAAGCAATCGCACTCTGAAAGTACTATCATCGTCCCCGTCGCATTACTGATCCGCATCGACGCTATTATCCTCGTACCTATTCTTTGTCGCCGTTTTGCTCTTATGAGTTAAATAAAAAGGCATCAAATTTGAACGGTAACTCAATCATCTTTTTTTTTTCGACGATGCGACAGCTAACGCAAAAGTACTTACAAGGATTTTCCATCGGAAAAGTACTATCCGCTGCCGGTTCGTCACTCTGGATGCTAGCGAAGAAGACAGTCCATTTACAGTGACGTCTCTGCAAACACGGTAATCTTACCCAACTGAAAAAGAAATATGAAAAAAAAAACTCACGAGAAATTATAAGTAAGACTTATTACAAACCATTGAAAATAAATCAACAATTTAATGCCATTTCCATCATTACTAATTACCGCTCAACGGCAGCCGGTACTGTTTCGCTTCCTCTTCACCGTCCAACGCCATCATGCTCTCTGGCCTGTTCCAAGTTCATTCTGTTTTTCCGGGGAGCGAACTTTATTTGCCAAAGCTGACTTCGGCGGTGGCGACGGAAATGTATTAATGACAGCGGGATAAATTACACTTGCAATTTACTTCTGCGAGCACAAACCTCTCCGGAAACCGCGCCAGTAGCCAGCCACCAGAGAGTGAGGAATTTTCCGGATACTCTGCGCGCCACCACCAGCATGTCGTCGGCGGGTGGGTCGGTCAGAATCACGGTTTTTATTGCGGCGGACGTCCAAGCGGTTTCCTGCACTTTGTCGGGGAGAGATGAATAAATGCCGAACAGTCAGTACCAGTCGAGTGGGAGAAAAATCCGTTCACAACCATTATTACTGCCGAAAGAAGCGGGGGGAAAACCTTAGCGGGAAATATTAAAAATTTAATTATCAGTTGGGAGATCCTTTTATGTTTGGTCGATGTTTTTGCGTGTTTTGTTCGCAATAAGAAAAGGAAATTGGATTTTAATCTTTCGGTCTGGGGTAAACCGAACGAAGGTCAACGATGAAAAGATTGCAAAGGAATTTGCTAATGAATTGCTGGCTAATGTGAACGGTCGGAAGTGCATGTCTGTTGTTCAAATGAGTGGAAATGAAACATTCCCAGTTGGAATCGGTACCGTTTGAATAATTAGCTATTTTTGAACGCTTTGCAATAGGGAATTCTCGTGGTTTCTCAGATGATGCAACTGAAAAACATTTAAAAGAACGACCCTATGCAAATGATTCCTTAAACAGGTTATTTATTCTCTATAGAACTCATACAAGATCCTTGGTTTGGCAAACCAGGCATTCTATATGAATCTCATGCAGAATTCTTCCACATGATTGCTAGGAATTCCAGAGATTCTGTGTGAATGAATTTTGTTCGTCCGAAGAGTGTAATGTTATAGTGTTTTTTTATGCGATTGAAGTGTAGAACAAATAACTGTAATTATGCAGTTAGTGAATGCCATTTACATTCCTTCGATGGAGGAAATTCTTAATATCAAACTAAAATTAACCATTCTGTTTGCAACGATGGACATTAATTATTATGATTACCTAGAATTGTTTTATTTTGCCTGCAGATTTTTTCGTTTCAGGGAAGCAAGGACGATGATGCCAAAGTTCGATTCCGCCACGAAAATGGTAAAGTCGTCAATTTCAGTATGCAATTCACGCACGTTTTGATAGTAAAGAAACAGGCGCTCTTAAAATTCTGTATACTTTGCGTCTCAGTAGAGACGTAAATACTAAATATCATCTAAAATGTGAAACAATGCAGATTTTTACGAATGATTCTGGTGAAACTCGTTGAGTAAGCGGGTTGGAAGGCTCCTATTACCAGGCTGTAAAAGACGCAACTGAGTCTGGATGGTGAAAGACTTCTAGCGCGTCATGGCGGTGATTGGTGGTTAGCAATTAGTTGCATAGTCGATCGTCTCACGCAAAGGTATTGCAATAGTAAGCCAAAGAGCGACCGCAGTTCTCAATAACAACATTGACAATATTTCCACCACTATGAAATGATGGGAACCTTACTGAATTATCACAAGTACCATCACGCAATGCAGGAAAAGATTGTTGAGAATCATATTGGTCACAGGTAAAATTATTTGACGCCATGAATAGCGTTATCACATGGAGAATTGAATCCGATGATATTTCTGTTTTAAATGTGCGATATCAAACTTTGAGGGGACATGGCTAACGAAATATTTTGTAAGAAATTGTTAGTTGCAAATCATTTTCAAAGTTTTTGTCACCCTCCCCTTGGAAATTGGCTTGAAAAATCGGGGGGCAAAAAAGAATTTGTAGGATATGAGTTAATTTTTTTTATAAAATCAATTGTCTGTGGGCTCTACAGCCTGAAAAACTCGAAAAATGAGTGTACGAGTTGAGTTAACGCTTCTGGCACGAAATGAAAGTGGAAGTTCAAACAGTGAAATTTCGGAAACTCAGCAAAAAAAAATTTCTTTCGTTTTTGTGTTTTTGTTCGAAGATTTTTGCATGAAAAATAACAACGTATTTATTAAAAGCAAGAATAGATTTAGTTTTCACGTTTAAACTTTAAGTAAAAATGCCTAAAATCCATATTTTTTTGCTCGATTAAAAAATTCTCTAATTTGACTTGATCTTGACTTGATTTACACTTCTGACTCTATCACTAGTAGTAGTACTGCCGAAGAAGCTCCCGAACCTGTTGTGCGACTGGATCCTGCTCATCCTGCTCTTTTGTTAACCATCAGGGGTCTGCCCGCTGTTGCTGATACCAATGACGTTGATGCATCCGAATACAACTTCCGTAAAACTAATTTTGACGCCCTCAATGGATTGCTCTGCCAAATGGATTGGTCTGATGTATATACCGCTCTGAATGTTGATGACGCAGTCACTGCTTTCAATAATAAATTCCGTGGCTGTTTCTCTGAGGTGGTACCCCCATTTAGACCTCCGAAAAAGCCACCTTGGTCTAATGCGCGGTTGAGGTATCTGAAACGACAACGTTCTAAAATGCTAAAGAAATATTGTCTGCATAAAAACCAGTTCTCCAAACGCCAATTTGAGGAAGCGAGTCGAGTATGCCGTTGCTACAATCGACTGCTGTATAGACGACATCTTAATCTGGCAGAAAGTAGCTTACGCAGGCACCCGAAACGGTTCTGGACGTTTGTAAACTCTAAGCGGAAGGATTATGGTCTACCTACGTGTATGAAGTTAGGTGATCTAACCGCTTCCACTGTCGATGGAAAGTGCGAACTTTTTGCTTCACATTTCGGGAATGTATTCAACTCTACCGCAGCCCTCTATGATCCAGATATAAGCAACGCTGTTCGCTATGCTTCCCCGATGTTATTGACGTTTTCAGTATTAATTCCGAGATGGTATTTACGGCTCTCGCGACGTTGAAGTCATCATATATTGCTGAGCTGGACGGCATCCCATCGTGTGTGCTGAAAAATTGTTCCGGTGCTCTAGTAGAACCTCTGCAAGCGATTTTCAACCTCTCACTACAACGTCGAACGTTTCCTACAATCTGGAAAAGCTCGCGCATGACGCTAGTATACAAAAAAGGAGACAAAACGGATATTGCCAACTATCGTGTGATAACTTCGCTGTCTGCCGGGTTGAAATGCTTAGATACCATACTGAACAAAGTGATTTTGGAAGCATGCAAAAACTACATTACACCATCTCAGCGCAGAATTTTCCGCAGGCGATCTGTGGAGTCGAACTTCTGTGAGTTTACTTCCTTCTGTATCAGCAAGATGGATGCTGGTGTACAAATTGATGCAATATACACGGATATCAAGGCTGTTTTTGATGCAGTGAACCACGAAATACTTTACGCCAAACTTCGACGTCTCGGCTTCTCAGATAGACTCTGTGATTGGCTGAAATCTTACTTAGCAAACCGACAGCTATACGTAAAGATAGGATCGGTTGAATCAACAACATTCAGTCCGCAGTGCGGGGTTCCTCAAGGAAGTAACTTAGGACCACTTCTATTCGCTCTTTTTTTTAATGATGTCTCTTCGATTATACCGAATAGTTGTGTGTTGATCTACGCGGATGATTTGAAAATTTATCTCGTCGTCCGCAAGCTAGATGATTGTTTCCGTCTACAGGATACGCTCGACAGCTTTACCAGGTGGTGCCAGCTGAATCATCTCGTGATTAGTATAGCAAAATGCTATGAGATTTCCTATCGGCGTCCGAAGAATCCTATTCTGTTCAACTACTCCATCGACGGAACTGTTTTGAATCGTGTCCTTCAAAGCGCACTACTCTGCTTCTGTGGACAAGGTTAATCGCCAACTTGGTTTTGTTTCGAAAGTTGTAGCCGATTTCACTGATCCACTGTGTCTACGCGCATTGTATTGTTTTTTAGTTAGATCTATACTCGAATTTGGGTCGATTGCATGGTCGCTATATGAATAGATATGGATTTCCCGAATCGAATCTGTGCAGCGTAGGTTTGTTCGATTCGCGCTACGTAATCTTGCATGGACGAATCCGCAAGACCTGCCTCCTTATAAAGACCGGTGTGCATTGATTGGCATCGAATGATTGGCAGATTATGACTTGCTCTCCGACGGTGATTTGTGCCTGCTGCACTGCTTTACAGTTAATAACCTTCAGTACTTCCGTCTTGTGGTGGGCTAGCTGGAGGTTCATTTTATGCATCCACTTTGCTATCTTGTCTATGGCTTCGGTGGCCAGCATTTCCACCTCAGACAACGATTCACCTGTGACCGTTAACACTACATCATCTGCAAAACCAACAATCTGGACACCTTTCGGCAGCTTCAATGTCAACACGTCGTTGTATATACCATTCCAAAGCGTTGAGCCAAGCAAGGATGGAACCTTGAGGAACTATCGCCGTAACTCTGATGAGTTTTTGTCTACGTCAATTTTTTTTGACGGGTAGTAGACCTGCACCCGATTTGGGAAATAACTCCTAACAATTCTGCATAGGCAGTCGGGGATCTTCATTCTATGAAATGTAATGGCTTCCCAGCTGGCACTGTTAAAAGCGTTCTTGTCATCTATCGTTATCACGGCGCAATAACGATCTCCCCGCCGCTTCTGCATCGACGGTTTCTTGGCCTTCTTAATTGCCATCCGAATTGAATCTACTGTAAACTTCCTTTCCGGAAACCGAAGTTTTTGTTCGACAGTCCCTACTCGCTCTCCGTTTATCTCGTCAAGCTGTTAAGGATGACTCTTTTTAGGAGTTTACCGAGTTTGTCCAGGAAACCTATACCAGACCTATACGAAACCGGATCTCCTGGTTTTCCTGGTTTATGTAATAATACCAGCTTCTGTGCCTTCCATCTGTCTGGGAAGAGGCTTTAGTTCGGGAAGTGGCGACGTTGGAGATTCCGTCCATCACAGGTGCTTTCCTCTGCTTCAACCCTTTTGCAACTACTACGAGTTCTTATTGGAGATAACTCTCTCAATGGGGTTATCTTCCTCCTACTTTTGACACGGTATCGTGGACCAGACCGTTACAGCGTGCTGTGGAAAGAGTTTGCCGATGTTCATAGTGACGCGGTACGCGTCGCCCCAGAGGTTAGCATCAGCATCTAGACACAGCTTCTTGAAGCAGTTAGATTTGCTTCGCATGATTTTCTGTGTAGGCGCTGCCCTGGTAGCTCTATAGACTTCTCTACGCCCTTTCTGCCTATCTCAGTTCTTGCATGCTATGTCCGTCTTCTGGCTGTCAGATATTTAGCTCTAAGGATGCTTAGCTCATCATTCCACAAGTACACTGGTCGCCGTTTGTTCCTGGGTTCCAGTTTTCGTGGCATAGTTATGTCACAAGCTCTCGTTAGCAATACAGTCAACTCTTTTACATTCCGTATTGAAGATACACTCTCTGCACGAAGTGCTTTAATGAAAAGATCGCTGTTGAAATGCTTCGTCTTCCACTTATGCTTGTGGATTCGAGGCCCCAGAGTTGCCGCCGTATTATGTTGGCCAATACTGTATCGGATCGCCTGATGGTCACTACGATTTGCTCTTCGCAAACTCTCTAATTTGTGTTTGCTATCAGTGATGGTCTGCAAAAGGTGATAATGGAATCCCGCCCATCTTTGCGGAAGGTGCTAGTGGTTCCTTCGTTCATTAGGTTAATATCCAGTTTTGCAAGAGATTGCAGAAGACTGGAGCCTCTTGTGTTGGTATATTTACTACCCCAATCCCAACCATTGAAATTTCCACTTATGACTGGCTGCCGATTGGTGAGCTGTTCGGTCCTCGGTGAATTCATCTAGCATGTGAAACTGCTCCATTGCTTAGTGGTCCAACCAGTGAAATACGTGAACGTGTGATATTGCGCCGGAACGTGAAGTTTTTCGCATGTAGTGTCATTAGGAACATTTCTTGGTATAACAAGCCCCTTATTGTGAGAGAAATCTTTGGGTGATTAATTCCCTTAAAAGTGATCTACGAAATTTATTTTCTCGTATATTCGAGATACAGGTCTGATACTTTCGACAAAGTTGTAGTAATTATTAATACAAACAACTTTGTGAAAGACACTATGCATGTATCTTTTCATGGAAATTATCTATGAAGCGTTATTCGTAGACAAACCCTTCAAAACAGTTTTTAAACCCTAACTTATTCTGGTCAATTTTTACGTGTTCATAGTGTTCTAGAAAGTTGTTTATCTTGCTAAAATCAACGTTTCTGTAGAACATTATTATATGTTATTTTCTAAAGTTTCGGAGATTTTGAGCTTTTTTGGTGAAAAATAGTACTTTTTAGAGCTTAAATATTTCCCAAGGTGACAAATGGTGGCAGATCAAACAACTCCTACTTAAAAGTATAATAAAAAACCTGTAAAAGCAAGTGTTAATTGACTGTATTTGTTTGTATCCTCAAACATTATAGTTGTTTTAAAAATCCATCTCAGTCATGTTTACCGAACAATTAAACTGTACTTCGGATGCAATAAACGCCATTTTGTTTACATTGTAGCAGTCAGGACTTTTTGTTTAAAATTCACACCCTTGACGTATAAAATGAATATCAATGGTCTTGAGTGGCTGCCTAGGGGGATATTAGATGGAGCAGAAAATTTATCAGAAAATCAAGTAACAACTTTCACTGCCAGCCGATTACCAGCGAGATACGAACATAACCAAATGATAACCCTGCTACTGAATCCTAGCTTTGATAATTTAGATATGGCTATTACGGGTTGCTGTTAAGTCGAATTCGCATTCGAATTGCATCAGTTATTTAGAGTGATTAGAGTGACCCTGATAATAGTTTGATTACCTCATTAACATGTATATAGTAAATGAGTTTCATAAACTGATTAAAATATTTAATGTTTTCAATCCTAATCTTAAGTTTTAGATATTTGAAAATCCCATTAAACCTATTTCATAGCTGTAAATAAAATGAGTGGTATGATGAACTTTTGAATATTATTCAATTCATTCATAAATTTTTCTCTTTCTGAGAATTGAACGGCATTTTTGTGAAATATTAACATATCTGGCAGACTAATTCTTGTGAAACATATTTCAAGTAAGCTCTCAACCAGGGGCAAGGAGGTTTGGTGTTCAAAATGAAAAATATCTACATCTTTTCTATTAACGGTGTTATAATGCAAGTTCATTTGAATTTCCTCTTCTGTTGGAGTGTTCTGTAAAGAAATTTTTCTTGTTATTTATCTGGATTAACGTCAAACTATTCTCCAAACCACATCAATTTAATTATACTTTATTGTTCAGGCCATCCGTAGAACATGATTTTCTGATAATGCCTTTTTTAATTAAAATATAGATTATTTTAGTCGAAATAATACCAGTATAGGCGTCCTACGT
This sequence comes from Sabethes cyaneus, assembly GCF_943734655.1. Lineage (NCBI taxonomy): Eukaryota > Metazoa > Arthropoda > Insecta > Diptera > Culicidae > Sabethes > Sabethes cyaneus. The sequence continues at coordinate 212,580,078 of NC_071354.1, read as the reverse complement.
GTGCCTACGATAAATAGAAATTTCAAGAATCCTTCTGTTGTTTCTAATGTTATATGTACCAGGTAGAGAAACTGAGCAAATTTTCGGGCGCTTCCGGCAAAGGCGGCGGTTGCTTTTAGCTTGTTCTAGTGCATCAAGCACGTGAAAGTATGCATCTGAACCTGGCCAAAATTCCGCTTTATGTTCTATGCATATAGGAAGAAATTATTCCCTTACCTTGTTTGGTATTTGTTTTCTCTTCGAAACTGAAATTGAGAAGGGTGGTTATATTACTGAGCAAAGTTTCTGCAAAATTTCAAGGATGCGCATTTGTGGTTTAAGAAATACCCTAAGCACTTGAGATCGTTGTGAAAACTGTCATAATTTGTATTAATTGTTCAGGTGAACTTGAAGTTTTGGTGCTAATTTAAAGGGCTGCAGGAGATAAGCTAGTCTTTGGTGAAATTGTTGTGGTCACGAAACACTGATTTCTAAGTTTTGAATAAATTCAAACCATGCGTATATTTCCGAAGCTGGCATCCCAGGAATGTGATATTGTTCAGAAAATAGGCAAATTTTTAGCTGTTCAAACATTAATAAACTCAAAAATCTTCATTTTATGCTACTTTTCTACAGATTTAGGTAAATTCTTCAATATAACAATGATTTAAATTATTAAATTAACTTCTCACTTGGTGCTCACTGATTTTAGTAGTACTCCCAATTATGTAATTTTGTTCAAACTATTCAAACATTAATCGAGTAAAAGTATATGATTAAGAAACACAACAGTAGATTGGCATATGCTGCAATTGACTAAGAAAAGTTTTTTTAAATTTCCGGGTTTTTTTCTGTAGCTCAGAAAAATCGACCTTCCTACCCTTTTCGTAAAATTAGCACAAGAAAAGATAACAGGTCCTGAGAACAATTTATCTAATCTTCTAAAGCAACACTCTAATTTTCGGTAACGGATGTTGACATTTGCTTTTTTTTGCTCTTCTCACAATGCTTTTTGTCAAGCCATTCACCTAATCCGGCAGCAGCAGCAGCAGCAGCTCGGTGTATTTCCGGAACGTGCCTATTTGATCTGAAATTAACACAACTGTTGGTTATATCATCGGGTGATGAGATTCGAAACCCCGACTCAGAGCCGTACCTTTTTCAGCCCAGCCTAGAACACCTGCACCCGATGATTTTCCCGGTCGCACACCAGAATGTTGCCGTTCGACATGATGGCCACTCCTTCCAAGCCCTTGAACTCGGCATCGCCGGAACCCCAGGAACCGAAGGCGCGCAGGAAGCTGCCGTCCGGATGGAAAATTTGAATCCGGTTATTGCCCGAATCGGCGACGCAGATGTAGCCCTGATCGTCGACGGCGACGCCTCTGCAATGGAATGATAACAAGTAGGTAAGCGCGGGAAAGCAAAAAAAAAAGTTCATTCGGAAAATTCAGAAACATAACCAAACAGAACAATCGGAGGGGGACTCATCGTTGTTTCAATTTGGTGAGCAAACTGCAAAGAGCCGAATTACAGTGAGCTAATAAATTTTGTTGAACTTCAGCAATGCTGAACGGCCGCCAAGCTGAGTCGGGCCAATCCAAACAGGAAAGTGCAATTCAAATTTTTGATGGGCGGATGTTATGTAACGTTTAATTCGTTGGAATTTATGCTTGCCTTGCCGGCAGATATTATTGGACCGAAGAGTTCGATGGAATGTGTAATGTAATCTCTTCAAGAGGATTTTTTGACCTAACAAACATGTTTTATGTGTGAGATGGTTCGATGGTTGGAATCTCTTTTTTAATGAAAAAAAATCGAATATTTAAGTTGTTGATTAAATATCTGTTCGGTCATGGCCCGAGGAACGAACTGAAATGAAGCTTCTGTTGTGTTTTCTCGTACGGCTGTGGTGTTGGTTGTACGTCAAAATGGGTGCCCTTTATTGGAAAAATATAATATCGATGGAATGTTTGTCACAATAAACCCGGATCCATTCGTGGAAATTAGCATTCTTTTCCATCTTTTCCAGATTTTTGATCGAAACGGATGATTCGGGATATTGATGCATAATTTTAAGCATTTTTTAAACAAAACATACAATGAAATACAAAGTTTTTTTTAGTGAAGAGAAATTTGTGCTGCTTTTAAGTGAAGTTACCGCGAAAGTAGGGAGAAACAATTATTTAGCATCGCAAGAATGATCAGTGGCGTGCCCAGAAATAGAAGGTGGGAGCTATCGAAACCATATTTTGGCCTAGACAAATAAGGTACATCATCGTCAAAAGGGGGATCTATTGCACCATAAGGCTTTTTGCATTCAATTATATAGAGCAGGTGGGACATATGATCCAGTTCGGGCCTTAGAATTGAATTTGAGAATAGATTTCAATATTTGCGATCCACAAGGCATGGGGGAAATGTTGGGTTATAATTGGCTGTTATTAGGGTAACTTATTTTGGACCCCATGAGCAGCTGTACATAATTTGAACACTTCCATTTGATTTTGTAACTGTCCAAATTATGTGCAGCTGTTGATGCGATCTGAAATACGTTGGTTACCCTATAGCTTGGTTTGATCCTTGGATCCCCCAGCTTTGGTAACTTAATAATAACTTAATAAGATGTGAAATTGAATACGAAATTGGACATGAATTTGGTTATTAGACTTGATAATTGGAAACTGCGCACGAAATTTAGTTCGAACTCAACGAGAAATTGGACTAACATTCGACGTCAAATTAAAATAAAACTTTTATTGGACTTAAACTTGAATTTGAAGGCGATCTTGAAATTGAACCTGCTAATTTCATAAAACCGCTAATAAAACTATGAGCTCCACCAGAACTTTTTGATGATCGCTATAAAACAGCTTTCCGACCAAGTGGCCCACTCCTCAGAATGTTTTCACAACCGCTATAAGAATCAGGTTATAAGCTCAAGTAGTCGTATCACGCTCTGCTGAAAGCAGCAATCAATCCGGTTAAGCTTTCGCTGCTTGATAGCCATCGTCATAATTTAAAAAAGCTTTTCGCTTTTCTGGCAAAAGCTACATAAGTTCGCTAAGCTTGTCAACTTGAAAATATATCCGTGAGCAGAAAGGTTTAAATTTTACTGACAGATCGTTCTGAACGATTTAGTTTATAGCGATCGGAATAAAATATCCCGTAGAATATTTATTAAATTTTAAGCGATTTTGTTGGTTTGCAGCATGTGCGCATCTAATTTTATCGTGAATTCATCGTGACGCCACTGAGATTTTGCAATTTTTGAAAACTGGTTGATTTAACAAATTGAACATATTCAGTTAGTCAATCTCTATTTCTAGCAAAATCATTTTAGTTGCTTCCTCTGACAGGAAAACCGATTAATAATAACTTTCTTTGTGAAAAACACATTGCTTCGATGAATTTTTGTTTGCGAGCTAAACAGAATACTAGAATATGATTTTGCTTTTGAATTTTAGTATTCTCCATAATAGCAGCAAAAAAACTGTTTGATCAGGGTGCTAGCATTTTAATAGCTCTATAAAACTAACAGATTTATTGCGGTTTGACAAGTAACCGCGATAAGATCAATTTTGATTGGTGCGCGATTGTGTATTGCTACGCCACATTTATGGTAAGTTTATAAAAGATGTGGTGCAACCAACAGGTTTTAAGGTGGTAATATAAGCAACCACAATAAATTTGCTTTATTAACAGTTTTATTATGGTTTACCAGCTAGCTAGAAGTGTGTTTGGACTCGTATCCTCTTGGTATTGCGCAATACCACAAAAAAACCCAGAGGTAATGATTAATACCGCAATAAAACTTTTATAAAATTCAAGTAAAACCAAGTGGCTTTAGAATTGTTACTTCGCATATAACTGAACTAGAAATTTTATTTTAGGCTTGACTATAAATTCTTCTTAAAATTGGATTTCTGTTTTATATAAACTTGGATTTGAAATCGGAGTTTAAAATGGGCTTGAAAGTTTACAAGAAAATGGGATTGAATTAGACTTAAATTGGATACGAAATTGGACGTGAAACTGGACATAAAATTTAAATGAAACTGAACTTCAAATTAAACTTTAAATTAGAGTTGAAATCAGACTTGAAAGTATATTGAAATTAGACATACAATTGGACATGAAATTGAACTTTAAGCTGGACTCGAAATTTCATTTGAAGCTGCATTTGAAATTGGATTTGAAATTGGTCTTGAAGGATTACAAAAAACTAGAAATAAATTAGAAGTGAAATAGAACAACAAATTGGTCATCAATTTAGACTTGAAATTGAATTTTATAGTGAAATTCAAGCTTTGAAGACTAGCAGGATTTAAATGGACTTAAAATTGGACATGAAATTAGACTTAAAACTGGACCTGAAACTTTATTTGACTTTTGTTAGCTGTAAAATCAGGTTTGAAATTGGATTAAAATTGGACATCAAATTGAAATTGGAATTTTATTGGACGTAAAACGGCACTTGGAGTCGAATTTAATTTGGATTTGAAAGTTTACATGTTGAAATCGAACATGGAATTAGAATTGAAATTGAACTTTAATTTAGAATATGTAGGTAATATTGAAAGCATTCTTGAATTTGTACATGAAATCGGACATCAAATTCGACTTGTAATTAAACAAGAAATTAGGCCAGAAATTGGACTTCGTTTAATCGTTTAAAATTGTTCCTCTGTAGGACTTTAAATCGGGGTTGAAATTGAACTCGGAAGTTTATAGAAAATTGGAATTGAATTAGACTTGAAAGGAGATTTGAAACCGGACTTGAAATTGGACTAATTTTGGACGTGAAGCCGGCCATAAAAATAATTCAATTTCCAATTGCAAATTTGATTTCCAATGGAATTAGAAATAAATTAAGCTAGAAATTGGACATCATATTATCCATGAGATTGGGCAAGAATTTGGACTTGAAATTGAATTTGATATTGGAATTAAAATTAGACTTGGAAGTATACTTGAAATTGGACATCAAACTGAACATCAAATTGGACATAAAATTGGACACGACATTAAACTTGAAACTGGACTTTAAAATTTAAATTAAGAAATTCGAATTCGAAATTTGGACTTCAATCGGGCTTGAAACTCGGCTTGAAATTTTACATGAAATTGGAATTAAATTAGACTTGGAATTGAATACAAAATTGGACAGTAAATTAGACACGATAGTAGATTTAAATCTGGACTTGTAACTTTATCAAAAACTGTAATTAAAATTGGACTTCTGTCGGACGTGAAATTGATACTGAAATTGAACCAAAATTGGGATTCCGTAAATTGTGGACTTGAAAACGGAGTTGAAATTGAACTTCAAATTGCAACTGAAGTTAAACCTGAAAGCATTCTTGAAATTATACATAAAAATGGACATCAAATTGGACACAAAATCTATATATATATATAAAAGTGAGCGTGAGTATGTTTGTATGTTCCTCCATAATGCCTCCAGAACGCCTTGACCGATCTCTACCAAACTTGGCACTCATCCCAAGTAGAACACTACAGGTTTATTTAGTTGAAGCAACCGAATTACGACTGAAATTAGTCATATTTCGGTTACCACTACAAAGCAACAACCGTGCTAGTAGGAATATTCCTTGATATAATGGAATCAGCACTAAGAGGAAGGGCCTTAACTCCGAAATACTTGGACGCTTCTTCACCAAACTAGTCATACATGCTCCTTGACATAAGGGAATCAGCACTGAAGGGTTGACAAGAAGAGGAGGGGAGAGGGTGGGGGTTCATAATAGGGAGTGCATAACTGCGAAACATCTGGACGATTCTTCATTAAATTTGGCTCACATGTTCCTTGGAATAAGCGAATCACAACTCAGGGAGTTGACAAAAGATGGGGGGGGGTCGTAACAAGGAACAGGGGGGGTCATAGCAGGGGGGAGGCCATAACTCCGAAATGCCTGGACAATTCTTCATCAAACGCACAAATGTTCCTTGACATTAGGGAATCAGTACTGGGATATTGACAAAATGGGGGAATCCCTAACAAAGGCGGGAAGGGATCTAAGTAAGTAAAACGAGTTGCGCTTCTCTTGGATTTAAACCGATTGCAGTTGTGCAACTGACTTTGCGAAAAGAGGGGGGTTCTACCGAGGAGGAAGATGTGGTAAATAAACCTTTGTTTCGTTTCTATTATAGTGATTTTTATTGAGCAAACCGATGCATAATTAGCTATAAGACAGAAGGGGGAGCTGACTGGGAAGGAACTGGCATGTAGGGAGACGAGGAACGTGAGTATGAATGTATGTTCCACCATAGCTCCGGAACTTCTGGACTGCTCTTCATCAAGCGTCGTTTGTCAAACACCGGGGAGTTAACAAAAGAGGGAGACGGTCTCTTACCAGGAGAAAGAAAGGTTCAAATGGGTAAAGGGGTGCGTTTCTCTTGTATTTGGAACGATAGCAGTTATACAAGTTGTTTTATTTCTGAAAGGGGGAATAGAGTGGCCATTAAAAAGGGGGAGGTTCCAAAACGTAAAAAAGGCTTTGTATCGTTTTATAGGGATTACCGAGAAGAAGACCGATTTACAAGTGGTTGTGGGACAACGTGAGAGGAACTGACAAAGGGAGTAGACATATTCAAATAAAAAAAAAGAGTTTTGTTTCTTGCATTATGAGAGTTTTCGTTACTAAAACAGATGTACAAGTAACTGAGTGACAAAGAGGCCCCGAGTGAGATCGAGCAATCAGCTAATTGAACTATAAATTGGAGCCCAAATTTCATTTAACTTTGGACTTGAAATATGACATTAAATTGGACCTCTGTTGGTCGAAAAATGGAACTTGAAAACATAGCTGAAATTGCACTAGCAAGTTTACAGTGTGAATTACATTAGATTTGAAAGGGGATTTGAAATTTGTCATGAAATTGAACATCAAATTGGATATGAAAATGGATATGATATTGGACTTGAAACTAAATTTAAAATTGGACATCACATTGGGCATGAAATTGAACTTGTAGTTTTTTGAAATTGGAATTCAATATTTCAGGAAATTGATTTCGGAATTGGAAACCAAATTAACCATGTACCAAAGCAAAGCCTAGGGCTTAAACATCTTTCTAAGACTTGACCCTTCTTTATCGACAGACTTTTTAACCAGCTGTTAGAGTACAGGAAAATTACGGGCCTAGTGTAACGATCCTACTGACTCTATCTAGTAGCACCGCCTAGTTGAGTTTCGAACATACGCCGACTGGCTTGCTAGACTCCCAAGTAACAATTTGGGTTTTATTACACTCTTATGATGGCATCTAAGACCAACCATAAGACCACTGAAGACCACCATAAGAGTACAATAAAACTTACATTGCTGCCGGGGCTAGCACCTTATCTCGAAGCTAACTGGACTTAAAACTCCATTTCAAATTTTGCTTGAAATATCGCTTGAAAATGGACTTCTATTGGACGTAAAATCGGAAGTGAAATTGAAATTTAATTAGACTTCAAAGTGGACATCAAATTGGGCACTAAATTGAACTTATAACGGGTTTAAAAATGAATTTCAAGTTGAACTGGAAAGTTTACATGATGTGAGAATTAAATTTGATTTGGAATTAAACGCATAACTGGCCATCAAATTGGACATGAAATTAGACTTGAAACTGGACGGAAAATTGGACTTCAAATCGAAGTTTAAATTAGACTTGAAACTAGAAATAAATTAGACTTGAAAATAGACTTGAAATTAGGCATTACATTGGGAATGAAATTAGGCTTAAAATTGAATTTTAAATTGGAATTGAAATTCGAAGTGTACTTGAAATTGGACAAAAATCTGAACATCAAATTGGACACGAAACTGGACATGAAACTGTACTTTAATTTTCATTTGTAGCAGAACTTGAAAATTTAACTTTTGCTGGCCGAGAACTTGGACTTGAAATTGAATTTCAAAATTGACACGAAAATGGAATTAAATACGACAAGGAATTAAACACGAATTTGAAACCAAATTGGGACAAAATGTTGAACTTTAAATTGGACTAATTTTATTTTAATTTTAAACTAGACGTGAAATTAGACTTCTGTTAGACCTGAAATCGGAGCAGAAATTCAACTTGAAATTGGACTTGAAAGTTTACATGAAATTCTAATTAGATTGGACCTGAAATTGGACATGGAGTTTCACTTTAAAATTAACCTAAAGATAGGCTCGAAAGCATTCTTGAAATTGTACATGAAATTGGCCACTGAGCTGGACCTAAAATATCATTTGACTTTGGACTTTAAATATGACATAATTTACAAAAAATGGAATCAAACTATACTTAAAAGGGAACTTAAAATTAGACTTCTGTTTGACATGAAATTGGAGTTGAAATAGGACTTGAATTTGGACGTAAATTGGATACTGATGTTGAAATTACACTTCTAACTTCTATTCGATGTGAAATTGAAACCGAAGCTAAACATACGACTTTAATTGGAATTAAAATAGACTTGAAATCACACATGAAATTCGACACAACATTGGGTATTAAACTGGACTTGAATTTGAATTTTAAATTGGAATTACGGTTAGACTTGAAAGTATACTTGAAATTGGACGTAAAACTGAATATCAAATTGGACACGAAACTGAATGCGAAATTGGACTTCAAACTCAACTCGGAATTTCGCTCGAAGCTAGGCTTAAAATTAGACATAAAATTGAATTTGAAATCTGAGGTGAAATTGGACATGGAAGTTTACTAAAAATTGGAATTCAATTAGACTTCCAATTGAACATAAAATTTTACATCAAATAGAACATAAAACTGGACTTGAAATTAAGATCAAAACAAGACTTAAAATTGAACTTAAAATTGGAATTGAAGTTAATCTTCAAAGTAGAATAGAAATTTTTCTATATTAGACTTGAAATTTGAGATTTGTAGGACGTAAAATCGAACTTGACATTGGACTTAAAATTGTACATGAAATTTGACGTGAAGTTTTACTTGAAATTGAACTGAAAGACTTAAAGAGACGAAATTAGCGATTAAATTTCAATTGAGGTTAAAGAGACTTGAAATTGGATTCCAAATTGGACTTTAAACAGTACTAGCTATTACATTTGAAACTGGACTTGAAAATGGACACGTAGTTGAACTTCCACCGGACGTAAAATTGGACTTAAAATCAGGACAACAAATTATGTATGAAATTGGTCACCAAATCGAACTTGAAACTGGATTTGAAATTTAAGTTGTACTTGAAAGAGGAGTTGGAAATTGACATAACTTGAATTTCAAGCTGAAGCTTTATTTGAATTTTATTTGAAGCTGGACTTAAGATTCGATTTAAAACTGGGATTGGGATTGCTAGGCGCTAAATTGGTTTTGAAATTTGAGTTGAATTTTGAATTGGTAGTGAAATGGAATTCAATTAGATTTGCAATTGAGCATGAGATTGGACATGAAATGGGAATAGAAACTGGACCTAAAATTGAACTTCAAATTGAAACTGAAGAGTAACTTGCAAATGGCGTTTTAATTTTACTTTATGTTGGGCTCGAAATTGGACGTTTATTGTACCTAAAATCTGAATTGAACCTAAAGTTGACATTGGGCTTGAAATTTGACTAAAAACTAAACTTGAAATCTAACCTGGTTTTAGACTTGGAGACACGATATTAGACTTAAAATTTCACTTAAATTTGGATTCAAAGGGACTTGGAATTGGATATCCAATTGTACAAGATAACAGGTCCGATACTGTATTTGGAACAGGGCTAGAAATTTAGTTTGAAGATGGACTTGAAATTAAATATGAAATTGGACTTCTAATGGACTTGAAATTTGAGTTGTATTTGGACATAAAACCTGAAATTGGACACATTATTGGACTTGAAATTGAAATTTGAAATTGAAGTTATACAGCACTCGTTCGCTAATTGCACGAATGAGGCGATGCGATTAGCGAATTTCGTTTTTTGATTGCACGATAGTTGCCAATATTTATTGTAAAACGTGATGCGTTATCACTGTAAAGAACTCTTCACATGCATTCACACGTACGCTAAATTTTGGGAAGAACATCTAAATTTTTACAAACGAACTAAAAGCCTAATGAATATGTGTTCAATTAGTCAAAGTTTAGCCAAATTTGCATGAATTTGTTTGTAATATATCTACACAATGCAGAGATAGAGAGTTTGCATTCGGCAACGCTGCATTTTTGTTTATAGCAACCACCTGGAAAACAACGTGTAGTTTGACAGATAACTGTTTTTTAGTTGCACGATCGTGCAACTAGCGAACGTGCAATTAAAAGACGGTGCAGTTAGAGGACGTGCAATTAGCGCACGAGTGCTGTACTTGAAATTGGACTTGAAAATAGACATAAAATTGGACGTAAAATTGGGCATTAAATTGGACGTGAAAATGGACATGAAATTGGACACGAAATTGGACTTGAAACCACACCTGAAATTTCATTCGAAGCTGGACGTGAAATTGGACATGAAATTGGATTTTAATTTCAAATCTTGAAATCTGAGTTGAAATTGGGCTTTGAAGTTTATATGAAATTGGAATTTATTTACACTTGGCAGTTGTCCATCAAATTGGACTTGTAGCTGGACCTAAAATTGAAACCGGATTTGAAATTGAACTTAAAATTAGATTTGTAATTAACCTTCAAAGTGGATTTGGAATTTTGCTATATTGGACATGAATTTGAACCTTCGTTGGACGTAAGGTCGTTCTTGAAATCGGAATTGCAATTAATGTTGAATTGTGACTTGAAATAGTACTTAAATCTGAAATTTCGAAATTTCGTTTGACTTGAAAATGGACATAAAAATTAAAAATGTGCTTGAAATTGGACATGGAATTGGACACCAAATTGGACTTGAAACTCGATTTCGGATTTTGCATGGAATGAAATTAGATTTCAAATTGAACATGAAAATGGATAGCAAATTAGACACGGGATTGGACATTTTATGGGACATAAAACCTGATTTTTAATTGTACTTGGAATTACAAATTATAATGGACACGGAATTGGATTTGGAAATTGTACTTCAAATTGAAATTAAAGTTGAAAGTCGGTTTGAAATTGGACAGCAAATTGGACTTGAAGTGTGATATGGAACAGGATTTGCAACTGGACTTGAATTTTGACTGTAAATTGGACTTCTATTGGTGTAAAACTTGACTTGAAACTGGACTTGGAAGAATTAAATTAAACTTGAAATTGAACATGAAAACGGACATCACTTTGGACATTAAATTGGATCTTAAACAGGACATATCTACACTATAAATAAGAGGCTTATGCCTGTACCGAAAACCAGGTCTCCGACAGGACATCATAAGAGGCTTATCGGTAACTAAAAACAGGTTCCTGACAGGACGTCATGCTTTTTGATTCGGCTGCTCGACTCAACTGCTTGATTGGACAGATCGACTTGACTGCTTGACTGAACAGCTTTAACAGATTTAACTGCTCGAGTGGACTACTCGACTTAACTACTCAATTCAACGGCTTGACACATTTGCTTGACTTACTACTCGACCTGACTGCTCGACTTAACTGCACGATTGAACTACTCGACTAGACTACTCGATTCAACTGCGCGACAAGACTACTCGATTCAACTGCTCGACTGGACTACTCGGCTTGACTGCTCGATTAAACTGCTCGACTGGACTGCTTGATTAAACTGCTCGGTTCAACTGCCCAACTCGACTGCTCGACTGAACTGCTCGACTGAACTGCTCGACTGGACTACTTGACTCAACTGCTCGACTGGACTACTCGACTCGACTACTCGACTCAGCCGGACTACTCGGCTCAACTGCTCGAATAAACCGTTCGACTGGACTACTCAACTCAACTGCTCGAATGAACTGCTCGACTCAACTGTATAACTTAACCGCTTGACCCGACTGCTTCACTAAACCATCCGATTGGACTGCTCGACTAGACTACTCGATTCAACTGCTTGACTTGACTGCTCGACTCGACCACTCGATTCAACTGCTCGACTCGACTGCTCGACTCAACTGCTCGACCCAACTGCTTGACTCGATTGCTTAATTCGACCGCTCGACTCGCCTGCTCAACTCGATTGCTTGTCGCGATATCATGTAGTCGGTGTTAGATCAGACTGGACCAAGTCGCAAAAATTTAAAAAAATGAGTTAATGATAGCAAACGATCAAGAATTTTCTAAGCTACATTTTACTCTAATCAAACTACATAAATGTTGCAAACAGCCAGAAGTTTTTATTCAGTTAACAAAAATTCAATCCGACCATAAAAACTATTTGTTACAGTTTCCGGCTATGTACAACAATTGTCACAGGAATGCTGGACAATTAAACAATAAACTCTAGACTTCCGGCTTATATGTTAAGGTTTAATTTGGTTATAAATAAAATTTTATAGATGAGGTGGGCACGTGCTCCCGCAGTGGTCCCCAAACCTGGGCACGCTGCTGACGCACAGGATTTAATTTTCGCAGCTTCCAGTACAAAATGTAAAAAGTATTTCGAAATTTCGAGCATCATCTGTTCTTTCGTTATGGTATAACACACATAGTTACTGAAAAATAAAAAAACTTTTTCATTTTGTGATTTCAACCGAGCAGGAATCCAATGCCGAACGATTTGTAAACTTCGCTTCTTGTAAAAACAAGAAAAAACGAAGCTGCATAAAAAAAAGAAACGATTGCCAAGCGTGGTCTCATGTTGGAAACGAAAAAGTTTTTTTTTCTGTTGATATAAGTTGGTTGCTGCTGCAGTTGTAGTAGTGGAGTGAATGAGAGCGGAAAATGACTTTTCCTCGCCGCAACCGCAATAACAATTGACAATCACATCGCTTCGCTTCGCTTTCCGCAACTCGCGTTGCAATTGTCGTCAATGCGGTAAAATTGTGAGTCCTGCTGGGTTCCGTGCAACGTTGATTGATTCGGTGAAATATTTTTCAATCACTGTTTTTAAATTAAGAGAGTTTACAAAATTTTACTAAAACTTTTACCTTTTGTTTTGTTTTTGAAATAAATTATAAAGGTAAACGATTTTTTTCTATGATTTGCCGCTTTTCGTAAATCAGTAAACCGAAACATTTTCATTTCGAATTACCGCCCACTCGTTCCTCGGCAAGCCATCCGGTATCAAAAATGCATGACCATCATGATTAAAGTAATGTATCGATGTAAGCTATCGAAGCATTTGATCCTGCTCGTTGTTGGTGGCACGTTTGCTATCTAACGAATGTTGGAACGCTTAAAACTGATGGAAGCAATATTGTTTTTCGCTTTCTTTGCTTGATTCTAAGAAAGTTCCTTTTCAACACTTTGCACAGCTGCACAGTCGAATGGTTTGTATACATAATATATAGACATATACTTTCAATGATCAGGAAGTAAGCAGTCTCTCGTTGGAATGATGAAATACTTCCAGCGTCTTCTGCAGAGTTTAAAAAGAAAGAATCGGCAATGATCCTAAGATCACAACAGACATCGGGTGTCCGGTTGGCAGCAGATGCTCTAGAGAGGGTTTTAGTCGAGCCATTCTATGTATAGTCTACACTATTGCCAGCTCTCCATTCGATGGACGCTCATTCGGTGAAACCTAGTCGAGGATGACATCAGGTCGGGGAGAGATAAACAATATCCTTCGAAAATCATCCGGCGGATTATGTCGGCTATGACGATGATGCTGACGACGACGACGACGACGAGAGGAGGATAAACACGACCAGCAAACTAGCGACTAGCGCCAGCGCCAGCCATCGTGTTTGGATCGTTAGGATCCAAAATCAGAGGCCAGACGGCAAATAATGCCATTCTGAAGCACAATCAACGACCGACCGACCGACCGGGGGCACATTTGCTACACCGAGTGATCCGGTACGTGTTAGCAAAAGCGTTTGCTTTTCACGGCTTTCGAGCAGACAGTTCGATATGGAAACCCATGGCATTGATTGATTGATTGATGATACCTAAAATACTCGGATTATACAAGTGGGTCGAAATTTTGACAATTTACTATCCAACTATTTCAGCACAGAGAATCAAATCCTTCTCGGCAACTACCGGAATTGTAAAGCTTCAAAAACGCTACTAAAATCGGTGGATCAACATTTGTTAACCAATATTCTATCCAACCAAATCGATACATTTGCATCTGGTAAAGTAAATGCCAATTTTGCCATCGCTTTATGTCATGAGTAGGTATAAACTAGATGGAAAATGTTTTACTAGGATAAACAGCGCCATAAAACGGTATTAAAATTAGCAATTTAACGATGCATGGAAACAGAAGCTGTAAGCGGGGCTCAGCAAGTTGCAATCTTACAAAGTATCGTTGGTTTGCGTAGAGTTAGTGAAACTAAATAATAATCAATGAGTATTCCTTAGTGCAAAATTTTCATTTTGCAAAAATTTGTAAATCAATCCTGAACGATGACATTCCCCAATTCAGCTGAAATTTGTTTCACTCTAGCTCTGTATGACCAAATACGTATTTCAGTGCCATTGATGCGGGATCAATAGTTATCGACAAGTAGCTGGCACCTCTAGCTCCATTTTCGTTCCATAGATTTTGCTCTGCTTTGCAAATCAGATCAAAATGACCTTCCTAAAAAATACTCAGAATAGTCAGGTTCCACGAGTCAAGTTCTACATGGACGGACGACTCATAACTTTGGGTCTACTGGTGAAACATCCTTTTCTTAACCTAGAGTAAGTGTCTGAATTCCGTGATAAGAGCGGCTCACAGCAAGGTCTGACTCGGGACGGAAACGCTGAAGGCAAGACGGCATCACGGCTCATTGCGGAAGTGTGGCATTACGATAATAAATAGGCCATAATGCCAACGATCAACCAAGAGAATTAATCTCGGAACATTCAACATGGATCCAGATGACGGAATAAGGAACTGAAACGGATCAGTAGAACGCTGAATTTCTCCTGCGAGGACAAGGTTCTACTCAAAAGTCGTGCCACTGTAAATGATCTGTCACGAAGGCGAGGACGTGTGGAAGATCTGTGGCGATAAGACAAAATTTTACCAAAGCAGTGGAGCCCCCAATAAGCAGCGATCGGGATTTGAAATATTGGCAAGAATGCAGGATCGCATCATGGATCAATAGAGGATGTATCTGTTGAGGATAGAATTTTGTTTTTTAATTACAGTTTTGTCAACGTGCACTGCTCGTATTAAGCTAGGCCTAATAAGGAGAAGAATGCGTTCTACGCGCAGTTGGGGGTAACGTACAACAGCCAGTGTTGCAAAACGTCATTACAACCCGAGCAGTTGAAACTGTTCGCTCGCGAAGGCACAAGGCGCAGAAGAGGCTAAATAAAATCCGTCTCTATGGAATCTAATGCACGCGCTCGCGAGCTATTGGGAGCTCACGAGCTATTAGCTTCGTGAGAGGGCTGTGCAGAAAGATGCTAAGAGGCTGTGTGTTCACATGTGTACATGAAGCAGAACGTATGCCCATAACACCAGTGGTTGTTTGTCGTACGCTTGCGTAAGAGTGAGCATCGTTTGTTTCTCGTTCGATTGACAACATTTTCGACAGCTGTAGCCCACGCGACATTAATATCGTCTACGGTAGTATAAGTATGTGTATCAGCTCTGCAGTTTTGTTAGGCCTGGTGATCACAAGCGCTTTCTTTTCCCGCAAAGATATTTACAAAGTGCCCTGGAGTCCAAATAACCAATGAATAACGAACCAAATCGACCACAACATACAACGACCACAACAACATACATTCCCTTCGGACTACAGACATTGACTGGGACTAGTAGCAAAGTAATAGACATGTTACTCAAAATCATCAATAGAATATCACTCGTGACAAAGCCATTCTTCTCGACTAAACATTTGGCAATAATACAACTTACAAGCTGCCGAGAACTACTGGAGGAAATTTCCTCTGTGGATAGTAGGATACGCTCGGATATAACGAAGGCCGCATTTGCGGGGCTAGGTGAAGAAATTACAGGTAGATTTACTGCATGGCCGTAACATGATATTGAGGCGTATTTGGCGAAGACCCGGTTTAGCGTTAATTCCGTATTCTTTCCAAATCGATCGTTATTTAGAGCAATACAACCATGCATGATTCATATAGTACCCCTAATCCAGTATTTCACTACACTAATATGGCGCTGAGCATATGGAGTTAAAAAGGAAGGAGAGGTTGGAAAAACTGTTCAAGCATTGCCGCGACGAGCAGTTCGGTCGAGTAGCAACGAGTGCGATACCAGTTGACCATGATCCTGGGCAAAAAATAGCCCCTGAAGGAGGACAGAGACCGTGACGAATTAGAACTACTATTTTGGGCTAATGCACGCATGCTCTATGGCAGTATAATGGAAGAAGAAGAACTTCCGTTGATCTGAGAGTGCTACAAACGACAGTAGCTCTGGATCTTGATGAGATCCGATAAAAAATTTGACAGCTGAAGACTAGTAGTATCATCGGAAAGGAGCAACTCTCGATCAAACAAATATGGCAAGGAACTATTAGCAACGGCACTGCATTGGATGGTTTTCAGGGCTGCAGGGAGATGAAAAGCTGTCGAAGAAATACGTGTAAGAAGCGGTATGTCTTATCTACAAAAAGGGTAATTGGTAATTAATCGGTAACTTTCGGTAGTGGAGACCCCTAATTCCAGCGTTATTTGCGCGGTTGGAGGCAACATACGACATCTATTCGCCATGGGGCATCAAGATATGACAAAGCCGTCCTTCTCGGCTGAACATTAGAGAGCTAGTTTACCGTTAATCTTAATCGTTAACCGAGAAACATGCGCGAATACTGGATGAGGTACTGATTTCTTCCGAGGAGTTAAGTGCTTCAATCCTCGAAGACAGTTGGGGCAGAATATGCACAGCCATCGGAGAGACTAGGAGGCACTAAGTGAAGGATCCCGGAACATACTAAGGCTTGTTCGCGACAAAATCTGGACACCTCAATTTCGCAATGAAACAAATTTACTAGAAGTTTAATCCATGAAACAATTTTATATCACTTATGTGTGTATCGTTAATAATTATCAAACAAATTAACATTACTTATTTGGTCTGCATGAACAATTGGCGCACTTTGGAGTTTACCCTTCCATAAGGGTCAGTGCAGACTTGTTGGCAATCAATTTAGCTGCGTTTGTCCAGGATTTTCGAAATTTATCTATAGTTGTTTGTGCTGGGACAGCTCTCTCTTCACCAAAGCCCAATATCGCTCGATGGGGCGTGACTCTGGACAGTTAGGTGGATTCGCCTCTTTCGGTACAATTCGAATCCATTAGCATCATACCATTCCAAAACATCTTTAGCGTAGTGACAGGATGCCAAATCAGGCAAAATCTGCGAAGGTACATCACGGCTGTGTAGGAACGGTAACAATCGTTTCTGCAAGCCTTCTACTATAAACTAGTGTTATATTTTCAGAAAGAACAGACATATGTCTACCACTTAGCAAAATATTTCACATGTTAATGTATATCCGAAGCTGTGTGTGTTTAGGGTTGTCCAAATTTTGTCGCGAACAAGCCTTAAATCGTTGGTTTGGTGGGGAATGCCAATGAGCGGTGGAGAGGAAAAAACGGTTTTTGACACAGTTATCTAGCATTGTCTCTAGTGATAACTTGACTAAATAGCAGTTCACCTCAATGGTGAATTTGCAGAAGACGGTGGAACGGAAATTATCCTAGGAGTGCCCAGAGAAGATAGTAATGTCCCAGCACCTGATCTCCACGAAGTCAAATGAGAAATCGGGCTACTGAAGACCAACGAAGCTGTTAGTAAAGATCGCTTACAAGGAGAGCTTTATAAACTTGACCGAGGAACACTAGCAAAAGCTCTACACTGGATTATTGCCAAGATTTGGGAGGAAGAGAAGCTGCCGGAACCACGAATGTAAGAAGTGATGCTGCAACTATTGCGTCATAACGTGAGTAAAAGCCCCCAACGAGGTACTCTCCTAGATCCTATTAGGTCGGTTATCACCTATATTTTCCTAGGGAGATATCAGGCAGGCTTTATGGGGTCTCCCGCCACTATCAACCAAATATTTACCACCCGACAGATATTGCAGAAATGTTCACGCATTACTTTTTTATTGACTTCAAAGCAGCATACGATACAGTCGACCTACGCTACGTCAAATTACGCTCGAACATGGTTATTCGGAAAAACTAACGCGATTGATAGAGCTATACTGGATCGAGTGATGTAATATGTGCGCATCTCAAGGACACTCTCCAGTGCCTTCGAGATGTGGCGAGGCTTGAGACAAGATGACGGTTTATCCTGCATGCTGTGCAACATCGCTCTTGAGGGAGTGATCCAGCGGGCATCGAAACAAGAGGTTCGATTTTCACCAGCCATCTCCTAGGTTTCGCAGACGACTTTGATACAATAGCTAGGAACTTTACGACGGCGGCGGCAACCTACGTCAGACTGAAAGCGGAAACTAGTAGTGTTGGGCTAAAACTAAATGCGTCGAAGACCAAACACGGAAGAAAGAAGCTCAAAGAAGACACCCTACAAGCACAGTTGTTACAAACTAGGTGTGATAACCGATTAATAATTAATTTCAGTCATAAATGGGTTGCAGCAACCAGAAACGATAAAAGTGTGCTACTTGGGCAAATGCACACCTTCCACGGACGGTAGCCGTTGACGGCGATAAACTAGAAGTGGTAAATGAGTTCGTGTGTTTGGGATTGCTGGTGACCCCGGACAACAACACTAGTAAGGAGAGTCCAGCAGTAGTCCAGCGGGAAATCGGGCCCATTTTGTCCTTTGCAAAACGATGATCAAGAATCGCCACCCTACGAAAGTGATTATGTGCAAAACCCTTATTAGGCCGGTAGTTTTTATGGACTTGAAAACGTTACGCTGCTCCTGGAGGACATACGTGCCCTTGCCGTGTTCGAGTGGAAGGTGCTGTGGACGATATTTGGCGGAGTACAAACTGAAAGCGGAAAGTTCCGGAGGCATTTGAGCCACAGGCACTACTTGGAGAGATTTCCATCGTACACTTGGCGAAAGTTGGGAGACTATGGCGGGCCGGCCACGTTGTAAGGATGCTAGACTGTAGACTGTGCAGTGAAATCCGTTCTCTTTAAGAACCCAACCGGCACCAGGATTAGAGGGGCCCAACGTGCTAGATGGCTCGACCAGGTTGAAGCCGACTAGCGAGTGTCGAGACGCGCAACGAATTGGCGACGAGTAGCCCAGGACCGAGTACAATGGAGAGGGATTCTTGATACGGCAAGAGCCACCCCGGCTCTCGGCTGCTAAAGTAAGTAAGTAGTACATCTGACCAAAGTCGGTAATATACGGAGGGCCTGACATATCCTAAGGATGCTGGAGGGCAGTACGAAGAAAATGGTTATTTTCAACAACCGCACTGGCATCAGGAACAGAGGGGTTCAATGTGCACGATGGCTTGACCAGCTGAAAGTGATTTGTAACTTCTGAGAAACCTAGGAAATTGGCGACGAGTGTCCCAAGATCGAGTTGAATGGCGAAGATTCCTTGAAAAAGCACGAGCCACGCTGTATATTTGGCAAGAGTCGGTAGGTTTCTTTTTGTATGCCAGAGGGGCCACTGCGGCAGTCTTAATGATCGTTTTTTGTGGCAGGAGTCGAAAGGTTACGCTGGGTCGACCACGTTGCAAGAATGCCGGACAACTGTGCAGTGGAATCTGATTCTTTCAAGAACCCAACGGAACTTCAAGAACCCAACAGAGAATAGAGGAGTCAAACGTGCTAGATAGCACGACCAGGTTGGAGCTAATCTAGGTTGAAGCAAAAACTACGGGTCTTCGTAAGCCGTTACGTGTGATATGCGATATTTGGGCTTGGTGGTCTCACACTAGGGTCGCCAATTCAGAACTCCATCGTCGATGTCAGTACTGCCCAGTTAGCTTCGAGGTTCGATGGTGGTCTTACAAACCAGTCGTCGTATGGTCGAATCTCGGTTGGGTAGTGCTGCTAGAGTCAGTAGAATCGTTACACTAGCCTCGTAATTGTCCTGTACTCCGATAACCGAAGTCTGTCGATAAAGAAGGGTCTAGAGACTTTATGGTGCTTTTCGTCGATTTCATCAGCGCACAATAAAAATGGAGATTTGGGAGCGTAATTGGAGATGGATCGGCCATAAAAAATATGCAGGAAGGCACCGTAAAAATAATGCAGAAGAGGCAGACACAGAGGCTCGTAGTGCTGTAGCCCAGTCAATGATGATTACAATTGTTGATTTGAGCTAATCTTTCGGATTACCACGAAAAACTAGTAACTTTCCTGCAAACTGTTTAAATTATACCAGTGTTACAATTTGCACAACCATTTTTACTGCAATAATCAGTTCCTCAAGCGTTCTTGCACAGCGGAACGTGACCTTCTTGACACACTATTTGGGTAGTTGCCGGGTGCGTGTAACTGGCACAGAGAGAAAGTGTCGGAGTCGGTTGACAGCTTCCCGCGTAAATGGGATGAACAGCGAGTTTGTGTCAGATGGTGAACCGCAGGACAATACATTGGCGATCTTTTAACCAAATTGAACCTTTCGTGTGATTTTAGAGATAAAATATGAGATAAGAAAAATGGAATATATTCTGTTACGCAATATTCGGGGGGAACTCCGAATGTAATTGGTGATTTGCTTCGGCTGCCGTTTGTGTTAGGAAGCTGTTCGTACTATGAGTTGTTTTAGGCGGGGTTGGTTTGGGCACTCATTGGTGGCATTTGTAGCTGAGCAAGATGAGAACATCGAGCTTCCAACGTTTTGCATGAAAAGGGACGGATGGTTACAGTTGCAATAGCAAACGAAACTGGTCGGACCCCATTTGTGTTTAAAGTTTTACATGCCCAATAAAAATCCCACTATTTAGTAGGTTCACGTAGGCTAAATCGCCCACGTATTGCAATAACTCTTATGGGGTATCTGCTGAGTGCGGATTGATCGGTATGTTCAAACGATAGACTAGAGATGGTTATGCTAACGATTGAGTAGGGTGGCGAGAGGACCATGACCAGCGCATATTAAGGTTGAGTCGGTAAAAGGACATGGTCAACGCGTATCAAAAGGTGAGACGGGAAAAGCCCAACGCAAATTAGGATTGAGAGAGGGAAAGTCCATGGCCAAAGCATATTATGATTGAGTTGGGAAAAGCCCAAAGTAAACTTATGTTGGGGTTGATTTGTAAAAGCCCAAGGCACACATCTATGAAGATAGGGTCGAGATGAGTCTAAGACCAATGTTTTGAAACCACTAAAACTTTGAGGCGCACGAGCCAGTTGCAGTCAAAATATGCCTAGGATAGCCGAATTGCGATACATCACGATTGCTAAATGTGATTGTTTTGCTTGATGGTAGTACTCCGGTAGAGATTACCAGCGATCAAGTGATGAAATTGGTGGATGCCAACAAGTACTAAAAACGTTTCAATTAATGAACAAAGTAGTCCAAACTTGTGAGAAAAACTACCAAAAAGAGACGGCTGTGGTTTGAAACCAAACCAAACAATTAAAAAATTGATCACCCCAAGATCATTTGGGTGGTTGTTGGAAACGGCTCATTGCATCCGTTAAGAAAATCCTGATCAAAGTCAATCTTTCTTGAAAGCGATCGGTAACAAAATACCTCGAACGGGATCATTTATAGCAAGTCCACGGGGTCGCAAAGTAAGTCGGTTGAGTCTCTTTGGACGTGTCCAATCCATATGTTTCAAGTTAGCTGTTTAAGGAACTACAGTTTTCCAGCTGGTTAACTAGCACGGAAAACAGTGATCTAAAGTGGTGGGAATTCTTAAAATTTCTTCCAATCTTTATTATGAATCCAAGCTGCTGAGACGCTTTAGGGATATAATTAGCTCACGATGTAAGTTTTAAAAATGGTTTTGTGTCCAGCAAGACGGCAAGGTCACCAACCCGGTCCAAATTACGTAACTTAGTACCATCGATAGTGATACGATCTTACTCACGATATAAAAATGATTTGCAACTTTTGGCACTTTTTTCAACAATGATTGAAAAACCTGCAAAATTTTGGATTCACACAATTCCATCACATTGTTGTGTTTTTTGTCGACTGGATTCACTTGAAACTATTGATATTTGGCAGGACAGTCTTCAGAGAAAGTTATCAAGACATAGGTTTGACGTTTTCCTGACGTTTCGACACTTTGTTGGTGTCTTTTTCAAGGGGCACTGTGGTAAAATACATTTTTAATGTTAGTGTCTTAAGTTGCTTACATTCATTTTCATTGTTTACATATCATTTACGTCTATTGCTCTGTTTTGGGAAGTGTACATATTTCGGTCATGGAGCAACTTAAAACACTAACATTAAAACACCAACAACGTGTCGAAACGTCGGGAAAACATCAAACCTATGTTTTGGTAACTTTCTCTGAAGACTGCCCTGCCAAATATCAATAGTTCAATCACATGTTTCACTGAATATTATTACGGAAGCTTTCAAATGCGATTATGGTTTGTATTCGGTAAATGGGTATTAAACGAGTCCATTTACGTTACAAATTGGCGATAATTTTTTGTGGTGCAAAAATGTATTTTAGGTAAAAAGAGAAACAAATGGTGAAATAATTTATGTATCGTGCGTTCCATAATTAATAGTGAATTAAACGTTATATATTGTCACCCTTTAAACAAATATTTTATTTCCTCTTGCTCGCCATGATTTGTAATTACGTAATACTTTCAAAATTATTGTAGGATATGAATTGAACAAATGACTTTTGATTGTTTTGAATTATAAAATTGCATGCACTTACCTTGGGAATTTGAATTGACCCTCGTCGGAGCCTTCCCCACCAAAGGTGGTTACCACGCGGCCGTTTACGTCGAAAATCTGCAATGGATTAGCAGCAGAGTTAGCGATGTTGATCACAGTCAAATTTACAGGATAGAATGAAATTTGGAATTGGAGTTACTTCGAAAATTAGTAGCAATAATTAAACAAAATAACAATAAGCAGTTGACCCAAGAGTTTTTTTTTCTCAAAGATGATAAATATATAGGATATGTCTTCCTGGTGCAGCGACTGTAATCCTAAAAGAATCTTAATCTCAAAAGATAGAAGCCACTGTCATTGACCCTAATTCATTACGGGTATTAACTGATATTTTGTAATTTATCGATTGTAAATCGATTTTCTTCTGAAATAAATTATTCAGATTTTATTATCAAGAGAGATTTACATTTAATACCAGCATTATCTCGGCCATAAAATAAAGAAAAAGAACTTCATTTAACATGCTGGGCAAGTTCGACTGGCTAATTCGAGGAAAAAAAATTATCATTTTTCCGTTTCCTAATTGCTTCGGTATAATTCATCATCGAAAGGATTTGCGGAACCACCTGTGTGCAACACCGCTTGTGGGTAGGTACAGATTTTTCCTCATTCAATGGAATGAGATTTCGTTGATGTGCAGCCAGCCTCTTGTCCTCCACCACGCCGCAATAGGTTTCAATAAGTTGAAGTAAACTTAAGCCCGCACCGCAAGACCTACACGGCTCAATACACCTGCCATGATAGGTGGAGGAACGCCTGCTTGAGCTTCAAAAGAGCGCTTCGACATTCGAGTGCTGTTTGTGTGTGCCAAATAGGAGCTTTCATGCGTTGAACATCTCTCCGCCTCCTACCCGCCCACCCACTATACCTGTACACTACATCGCGTGAGAGGTTTGTTTTTCCAGCTGCCTTTTGGCGCATCGCAGTTTAGCATGTAGCAGTCCCATTGAGGAAACGTTACTTGATAAGGGTCCTCCTGAAGTGGAGCAAGCATGTTTGGATGAATATCCTCCGCTCGGTTCTAGAGCCGGATGGAAAAACAGCTTTTATGGTGGAGCCTTCTGGTTGTTGGCAGACACACGCAGTTCGGTTAGTCCGTTCGGTCGGACAGTCAGGAGTTTTCGGCCGGAAGCGAGTGCCTGACCGTGTGTTGTATAGCTACAGAGCAGAGCAGAATTGATTTTTTTTCGTTTGGACGAATGATCGGAAAACGGATGGAGGGTCCCTGTCCCAGGTTGTTGTTGTTGTTGTTGTTGTTATTGCTTTTGTTGTTGATAGTACAAAAGCGAATTTCTTGCTGCTGTGAACAATCCGGTTAGTTATCAGATTGGCCTCTTATTGAAATTCCATCTCGATAGTACTTTGATTGGAGGGTTTTTTCCCATACGGTATCGCTAAGAGCTCATTTAATGGTACAGGTTGCATGTGACAGAAAAACGGAATAGAAACATTCGACGTTCATTTTGTTTTCGTTTACGTTCTCAAAGACAACGTTCTTTCAGATTAATGCACCGCCTGTTATCAGTAGTATTCTTGCGCAGAGGGAAACTGTGAAATATACCTTTTAACCTCTTGTTATCTTACCTGAATACGATGATTGTTGGAATCGGATACGATAACACGGTTCGTGTTGGAAACGGCAATGTAGTGCGGATGCTCCAGTTGACCTTCATCCTTTCCGCAAGAACCGAACTTGCCGATGAATGTGCCGTCTGATTGGAATACCTGCCGATAACAAAAATTAAATTAAGGTTAACCAGTCCATGCCAATCAGCTGAAGGATACCTGAATACGATGATTCTCCTTATCACACACATAGATGAAACCTAGCACATCGGTGGTGATACCCCACGGATAGTTAAATTTACCGTCTGCTGTGCCCTGGGTACCGAACGAACGAAGGAATCGTCCGGCCGGATCCAGCACTTGAATACGATGGTTGTATCTAAAAAGGGGAAAAACAATTAATTTAGACAGTTCCACGTCAACAGACCGGCATCTCACCTATCGGCAATGATGTACTGGCCGATGCGGTTAACGGCTACTCCCGCCAGGCAGTCGAACTCTCCGTCTCCGTTGCCATACTGGCCGAACTCCTTGACGAAGATACCGTTCGAGTCGAACACCTGGACGCGGTGGTTGGACGAGTCCGCTACCACGATACTATTGTCCGGGCCGACGGCGATGCCGCGCGGCCACGTGAAGGAACCTGGTTCGCTCCCCCGACCTCCTATCTGGAACAGTTGTCGGCGCTTCTGCAGGTACTGTGTCCTAGGGGACATACCTGCTGCCCCTGGTATACCGACTACTGCCGCCGTAGGAGAGGTAGGGGAGCCTACCCCGTTTTTTGAATCATCATCGGAGCTGAGGATGTCTGTTTGGCGCAGGGGAAGGCCAAGACTCAGTCGTCGAGCGGCGGCCGACGAGGACGACGAAGCCGACGTCGAGGGCGTTGCTAGCGATGATGAAGTGGTGGAGAGGGATGACGATGGTGTATCCTTACTGTCTTTGCCACTGCGGTTGCCGTACTTATTTTTCAGGTAGCGGGCCCAGGAACTGAGCGCCGCTCCGTCCTTGTCGGTTCCGGTACTACGATCCGGCGAAGGTTCCCGCGATTTCAGGGCGTGCGTTGAGCGGCTACGTGACAGGTCGGCTGGTTGGGAGGCGAGTGATGACGATGCACCATATCTGCAAAGCATGTAACGATTAAAGCACCATCAACTACAGGCGCGTGTAGACTGTGGTCTTCTGTTCAAAATTTGGTGTACGAATGGGTTGTGTTTCATAACAATTTAGAAAACTGTTTGAAAAAATCCAGATAGAGTTTTTCTAGAACACTGACGAAATTGCAGCATTTCGTTCTTCATGCAGTAAGTGAATGACAAATGGTACAGAAATGACACGACAATACTACCAAAAGGATACAAAAAGAACCCAAAATGGTGCAAAATTGGTATAAATGTAATTGGAAGATGATTCAAAAATGATACAAAATTGTGTAAAAATTAAACAAGATAATATAGGAAACAGTACTAAGAGTGCGTGATATTGAAACAAAACAAAGAGGCACAAACAGGACCTTGAAACGGCATAAAAATGAATAAAATTGTCGCAGAAATGCAAACTAATAGTGAAATCAGTTAACACCAAAACGATGCAGAAAAGTGATACAAATTTGACACTATTCGTATGGGACAACATATAATACAAAAATAATATTCGCAATAATGAAAACGAATAAAAGCAAAACACAGGAGGACACAAAAATTACAAAAAATGCTCCAAAAATGAGATGCATGGATGGATGGATGGATGGATGGATGGATGGATGGATGGATGGATGGATGGATGGATGGATGGATGGATGGATGGATGGATGGATGGATGGATGGATGGATGGATGGATGGATGGATGGATGGATGGATGGATGGATGGATGGATGGATGGATGGATGGATGGATGGATGGATGGATGGATGGATGGATGGATGGATGGATGGATGGATGGATGGATGGATGGATGGATGGATGGATGGATGGATGGATGGATGGATGGATGGATGGATGGATGGATGGATGGATGGATGGATGGATGGATGGATGGATGGATGGATGGATGGATGGATGGATGGATGGATGGATGGATGGATGGATGGATGGATGGATGGATGGATGGATGGATGGATGGATGGATGGATGGATGGATGGATGGATGGATGGATGGATGGATGGATGGATGGATGGATGGATGGATGGATGGATGGATGGATGGATGGATGGATGGATGGATGGATGGATGGATGGATGGATGGATGGATGGATGGATGGATGGATGGATGGATGGATGGATGGATGGATGGATGGATGGATGGATGGATGGATGGATGGATGGATGGATGGATGGATGGATGGATGGATGGATGGATGGATGGATGGATGGATGGATGGATGGATGGATGGATGGATGGATGGATGGATGGATGGATGGATGGATGGATGGATGGATGGATGGATGGATGGATGGATGGATGGATGGATGGATGGATGGATGGATGGATGGATGGATGGATGGATGGATGGATGGATGGATGGATGGATGGATGGATGGATGGATGGATGGATGGATGGATGGATGGATGGATGGATGGATGGATGGATGGATGGATGGATGGATGGATGGATGGATGGATGGATGGATGGATGGATGGATGGATGGATGGATGGATGGATGGATGGATGGATGGATGGATGGATGGATGGATGGATGGATGGATGGATGGATGGATGGATGGATGGATGGATGGATGGATGGATGGATGGATGGATGGATGGATGGATGGATGGATGGATGGATGGATGGATGGATGGATGGATGGATGGATGGATGGATGGATGGATGGATGGATGGATGGATGGATGGATGGATGGATGGATGGATGGATGGATGGATGGATGGATGGATGGATGGATGGATGGATGGATGGATGGATGGATGGATGGATGGATGGATGGATGGATGGATGGATGGATGGATGGATGGATGGATGGATGGATGGATGGATGGATGGATGGATGGATGGATGGATGGATGGATGGATGGATGGATGGATGGATGGATGGATGGATGGATGGATGGATGGATGGATGGATGGATGGATGGATGGATGGATGGATGGATGGATGGATGGATGGATGGATGGATGGATGGATGGATGGATGGATGGATGGATGGATGGATGGATGGATGGATGGATGGATGGATGGATGGATGGATGGATGGATGGATGGATGGATGGATGGATGGATGGATGGATGGATGGATGGATGGATGGATGGATGGATGGATGGATGGATGGATGGATGGATGGATGGATGGATGGATGGATGGATGGATGGATGGATGGATGGATGGATGGATGGATGGATGGATGGATGGATGGATGGATGGATGGATGGATGGATGGATGGATGGATGGATGGATGGATGGATGGATGGATGGATGGATGGATGGATGGATGGATGGATGGATGGATGGATGGATGGATGGATGGATGGATGGATGGATGGATGGATGGATGGATGGATGGATGGATGGATGGATGGATGGATGGATGGATGGATGGATGGATGGATGGATGGATGGATGGATGGATGGATGGATGGATGGATGGATGGATGGATGGATGGATGGATGGATGGATGGATGGATGGATGGATGGATGGATGGATGGATGGATGGATGGATGGATGGATGGATGGATGGATGGATGGATGGATGGATGGATGGATGGATGGATGGATGGATGGATGGATGGATGGATGGATGGATGGATGGATGGATGGATGGATGGATGGATGGATGGATGGATGGATGGATGGATGGATGGATGGATGGATGGATGGATGGATGGATGGATGGATGGATGGATGGATGGATGGATGGATGGATGGATGGATGGATGGATGGATGGATGGATGGATGGATGGATGGATGGATGGATGGATGGATGGATGGATGGATGGATGGATGGATGGATGGATGGATGGATGGATGGATGGATGGATGGATGGATGGATGGATGGATGGATGGATGGATGGATGGATGGATGGATGGATGGATGGATGGATGGATGGATGGATGGATGGATGGATGGATGGATGGATGGATGGATGGATGGATGGATGGATGGATGGATGGATGGATGGATGGATGGATGGATGGATGGATGGATGGATGGATGGATGGATGGATGGATGGATGGATGGATGGATGGATGGATGGATGGATGGATGGATGGATGGATGGATGGATGGATGGATGGATGGATGGATGGATGGATGGATGGATGGATGGATGGATGGATGGATGGATGGATGGATGGATGGATGGATGGATGGATGGATGGATGGATGGATGGATGGATGGATGGATGGATGGATGGATGGATGGATGGATGGATGGATGGATGGATGGATGGATGGATGGATGGATGGATGGATGGATGGATGGATGGATGGATGGATGGATGGATGGATGGATGGATGGATGGATGGATGGATGGATGGATGGATGGATGGATTCATTGAAAAATTAAGATAATTTGTGTTGAAATTCTGACATTGAAATATTTAAAAAGCTAAACTTAGGAACAATAGCACATAAAATCGAAGGAATTTTGGTTTTAAATTAGAATAAAATTAATAATATAATTTAATTACAAGTTTGGTCTGAATTTGGTGCCCCACCTTCTACGTAGGTCGAGGCCCGCTAGTGCTATCAACCGCTACCCTAACAAACAACTCACCTAGAGGCTAGATATGCCGACGGAGAGGACGTAGTCGGTGACACCGGTTCGTCGTCTTCGTCCTCATTACCGAAGTTATGCGACGAACGGCTGCGGGCCAGCCGATTACGGCGATCCTGCAGGGCAGTGAAGCGGCTACGATTGCTACCGAGCCGACTGTCGGAATCGTCACCGGTGGCATCGTCTTCCGGAGCTACGACAGCCGTACTCTTGCTTTTGTTCAGAAACCGGCTCGTATATCTGAAAGGAAGGAATGTGTCCTACAATTGGTACCGAGAAAGAAAGAGAGAAAAAAAGAAGAAAAGCAAGCGGATAGTAGATGCGGTTTTAAGCGAAACATTACCCGGAACTGCCGTATTTGTTCTCTTCCGGTTCGACGTGGGCAGTGGTTCGTGAACGAAGCGCCGAAGCTGTTCCGTATTTTGGACTTTCGTCCCGTTCGTAGTTGCTGCGATAGCTAGTTGGGCTGGAGTATCCGCTGGCACGGGTTTCCTCGCGGGAGTTTCGCTTCGAATCCATGGCGGCCGCTTCGCGAGCCTGAATTCTGCTAAACAGCGGCGAGTTTTGCGATTCCAGACGAATAGGTGGAGAAGTAACGGTTGGAGTTGCCCTCACAGGTGCTGGCTTCTCCTCCTCTTCTTCTTCCTCTTCCTCTGATTCCTCCTCTGAGGAGGTTTCTTCCTCGCTGCTGCTTTCGGACTCATCTTTCTTGTCGGATTTTTGCTGGCTTGTGGGCGTCGTCGTCGTTGGTGTTGTTGGAGTTTGTGACAGGAATCGGCTCTGGAAGGGTTTCCGTTCCGTCGAAGCGTTGGCGACTGGGGAAGCAGTGTTACGGGCGGGTTCAGCATTTTTGAGAATCGAAGCTTTTGGTCTGGGTTCTTCGGTGCGGACCGGCGAGCTCGGCACTGGCGACGCACTGGAGGATTCGCTCGATGAGTTCGAATCACTGCTGGCCGAGCGAGTGGGTTTCTTCGCTTGTGGCGCAGGCGTTCCCGCTTTGGCGGCGGAGGATTGACGCGAGCGGCTCGAGCGTTCCACTTCATCCTGATCGCTATCGGGCTGGTCGGTCGATTGGTGGAAGAATGATGGTATGAAAAACAAAGACGGGAAGATGAGACAGAGCTAGGAAGAATCGCTGATAGAAACAGATCTAGAGTTGGGTAGTACATTTAATTGGTTGAACGTGTTTGTGTGATTTTGTCGGTAGCAAACGTTCGATGTGGTTGTCCGTTTGCGTTGACGATTCCGCGGCTAACCCGGGTGTGTATGGCTAGGTTTCGATGTTAGCAATTTTTTGACTTTTGGCTTTCGTTCAACATGCTTGGCTGAATCACATGCATCGGAAGATTAGTATGCTGCTAAAAACAAATTTACAGAGTGAATAAGTCGCTTTTTTGAGTTTACGAGATTTTTTCTTTACTTTGAGTCTATAGAGTGCAGCTTCCCGATTCGATCTTCCTTTTTTTGCGTGTCGAACAGAAAACATTGAGTAATGAAGTTAGATTTAATAACAACGCGAAACAACGTCACACAAAGTTAAAATTTTCCAGTGAGGCGATACGAAAAGTTTCCGATGCGGTGGAACATCAAATGTAGTTGCTGTAGTTGTTGTGTTGGTTATTTAACAAATAATACGTCCTTTTGTGGTGGGTTTGGTCAACAAGACTTACGTTAAAAGGTAGTTAAAAGAATGTAGCGCGCGACATAGAGAAGAAGAAACAGGTAGGTTACGAATAATACTTAGCGAAGAAAATCCGAGCCATGTCTTTCGTTGTAGTTTGTAGTGTATTCAGTTCTTCTAAGTGTGTATTCGTTGTAACTAATAAGAGCTAATAGTATCAACAGAGAAAAGGCTAGAACTCCTCATCGGATCTCACCTCGACATGCGGGGATGACCGACGAACCGGTGAGCTTGGTGTGCTGTCACTGTCGTCGCTGTTCGCTGCGGCTTGCGCCGAGTTTACACGAGCCTTCAGGGCGGACACGCGTTCTGCAGCAGGACGCTCGGGTTCCGTCGCTACCGGCGAAGAAGGGGTTGTGGTCGTCGTTGTTGCACTGGTCGAAGCCCCCTTGTTTTGCCGTTTGATTTTTGCAATCTCGTCGTCCTCGGATAGCTGTCTGGCCGTGGTTACTTTCGGCTTGGCAACAGTTAATGGCGATGGTTTAGGCACGGTTGGAGTCGTCACCGGAGTTGCCTTCTTCACTTTACCTTTTTCCGTATCCTGAAGCCGCTTCATCACACGAGGCGAATCCATTAGACGGAAGATTCCACTGAGCGGTCCTTTGGCGACATCCTCCGTGCTGGCCACCTTGTTGGTCTTCTCTTCCTTCTCGTTGAAACGTACCTGCTTTGATTCATTATCCGAATCATTGTCCAACTGATGGCTGCGTGCAAACCTTGACCGGAAACGGCCCTTGGTTGACCTGCTGGCGGGTTCATCGTCATAGTCATAATCGTTTCCACGACCATACCGAGATTCATTTCCGTACTTCTCTTTCTCCGGTGCGGCTTTTACCGGCCGTTCTCCGAAACGACGTCCACCAAGCAATGGTTCATCGTCAGCATTCCAACCTTGCGCCTCCTGTTGTCGGAATTGAGCGGCCAATCGGTGATCACTCTTTGAACGCATCAATCCCGGCCCAGGGGGTGGCTGCAGCAGCATGCTCTGGCTTTGGCTGGTTCCAACCATATCCGATGGCAGTTTTAAGTCACCGTAAGACGACACCTCCATGATCAGCTTGTTCGGATCGATGTTCATGATGAAACGCACCTTCCGGCTGTAATCCATCGTTTCACAATCGAAGTTCCTTATGAAATCAACCGTTCGCAAAAAGATCTCCTTCGTGTCCATTAACTCGCAGTCATCCCACTCAACCGAACCCTCGTTCATGTACTTCTCGGCTAAGTCAGAGTTGCTTTGAATATTTCCAATTTCCAGTTCCAGATTTTCCTTCATCGTCAGTACGTTCTTTAGCTCCGTCGATAGGTATTTATCCATTTCGCCGCGTAGATGATCGGTGCGGTCCTTGAGTGCCTTCTGCAATCGGCGATAGATTTCGTCGATTTCCTCCGACACACTGCCGCAATTATTCTGCAAGTTCTGTGCGTTCTTTTCTACCACAGCGAGAACCTCCTTCAGGCGATGAAGACCACGTCGGATCTAAGTAGGAAATAAAACAAAAGAGAAGAGTACAGTACGTCGGCATTCAAACACCTGCGCAAAAGTTTTACTTGATTGTTGATACGATTGATTTCACGCCGAAGTATGTCCATGTGGGCGCTCTTACAGTCCGGACAGATCTTCTTGTCGCAGTGAACGCACTGGGTGCAGTACGCCTTCTCCGAGCAAACGTTGCAACGTTCCATCACCTGACCTGTTGTGGGTTAGTTAAGACAGTTTAGTCAGTTCGGGCTCGATTTCTAAGTGGAAATTGCTTACCAGATGTTGGATCGGGCAGTTCGCCGGTGATCTCGATGTGAAGCTCCAGAAACCGTTGCAGCGTTACGTTGGTCGGAAACCCCTGCACCCCCTGGTAGGGGATGCGATGCTCCGCACGACATTCCGGGCATTTTACCTGTGGATGAATGGATATTATAATATGTTTCGCAGTTCAAAACTAGCGCGGGTCCAGAATATTTACAGTTCAGAAAGTGAAAAGAAAAATAATTGTGCACAATCACCTCTAAAATACATCAGTAGCAACCCGTGAACTAGCAAAACTGCTGAATTATCCCAAAAGTACTGTTGCGAGAGGGATCATAAAGTATACGGAAACTCTCCCAATAGCCCACAAAGTGCAAACTTAACAGTTAATTTAGGGTAAAGGTAGCACATAGTACCAAATTCAGATTTATGAAAAGTTTGTTTTTTAAAATTGTGACATTTTGTGATAAGTTTATACAAAATACTAATGCAAAAATGAAGGCAACACCGTATAAAAAGTGATTGTTAATCAATAGATAAGAGCCGATAAACAAAAAATGATAATTTACCAATCCTTGGAAAAGGTTTATTATAAATCGAAACGTCGGAAGTAGAAGAAACACGTTCGTTTTTATCGACAATTTGACTGCAGAGCCGAATCATATCAGGAAAATTGCATTCCAATAAAAAATAGTTGAGCCAAAAATGGCCTTATTTTCAGCTTTTTGAACTGGAATTGCTTTTCCGCTTTTATTACATTGATTGAAAAACGTTACGTCCGATTGTAGAAAGAGTCATAGTGTAATAGCAAATCGATTTCATTTATGCGTTTAGCAGTAAAACACTGGAAATGAAACTCTGTGTATGAGCCTGGTCCCCTCCGTTTGGTCTGTCTTGTTTATTTTTACTGTCCCGTGTGTCCTGTCTGTCTGCTTTATTTACTTTTTCTAGTGTTTGTTCACTCTGTCTAGTCGGTCCAGTTTGTTCAGTCTGTCTGTCCTGCTTGTGCTATTAGTCTCGTCTGTCCTGTCTAAACAGTTTGTTTCGCCTGCCTTGTTTACCCCGTCTGTTTCATATGTCGCGTCTGTCTATTTTTCCAATCTGCCATGTTTGTCCTATCTATCCCGTCTCTCTTGTCTGTTCAATCTGTCCACTCTATTCACAATATGCACTCTATCCAATCTGTCTAGTCTGTTTAGTCTGCCCAGTCTATCTCGTTTGTCCTATCTATCTCGTCTGTTCTGTATGTCCTGTTTATCCTGTCTGTTTCATGACTGTTGGATTATCAACCCAATCGGTCATATTTTTCCCGTTTGTTCCGTTTTGTGGTCTGTTTCATATGTTTTATCTGTTTTGTCTGTCCCGTGTAGCTGGTCTGTTCTAAATGCCCGGTCTGTCCTGTCTATCTAGTCTTTCTGTTTGTCCCGTCTGTCTCGACTATCTTATCTGTCTTGTCTGCTCTGTTTTTTTCATATCTGTCCAGTCTACGCTGTTTGTTCCGTCTGTCTTGTTTGACCTATCTCTACCGTTTTTCTCGTCTGTTTTACCTGATTTGTCTAACTCATTTGTCTCGTATGTTCTGTCTGACGCATCTATCTCATCTGTTCTACCTGTCTTGTTCGTCCAGTTTTGCACTTTGTCCTATCTGTCCCGTTTGTCTCGTCTGTCCGTCTATCCTATCTGTTCAGTCTTCCCTGCCTGTTTCATCCAGGGCCCACCAGCATCGTCGAAACAAAAAATGAAGCTGACTTTCTCTTTCCCACCAACTTCACAGTATAGCGGGACAACAAGTTGAGCTGGTAGACGCCTTTCAATAACTTCCCAGGTAACCAATAAGCATTTCCAATGCAATTTAAATGCAAGCCAATAAGCATGTAAGTTGCCTTAAATGCTACTTAAATGCTTGTTTGGCAAAATATGCGGCTACTTTACTGCAGGCCCTCTTATAATGCTGACAATGCTTATTTGCAGCTAGTTACCGACAAGAAGAATTTAAATAGAATTGTGGATGCCGATTTACAACAGTTATGCAGTCAAAAGGCTGGTAAACAGCAACCTGCAGTATAAAACGCCAGGAATGCTAATAAACGATTGATTTACTGCTTATACTAATGCTTATTGGTTACCTGGGTTGGTAGCCAGACAACGCCCGATGGTGGTACCAAGATTGCTATAGCCACAGGGATCAGAAAGGCCAGGGGTGTCTTTGCACATTCCCATGGCTTTGCATTTTTTGCTTTCGCAGATCTGTGAAACATTTGGATCACTCTACGTACGAAAACCTGAATTTTCAACTTAAACGTTAAATCCGTACTGCTGTATGCTTGCGAACGGCAAAAACTGCAGGTGTTTATTAACCAGTGCCTGCGATATGTCATTCGTCCCTGGTGGCTTGATAATGAGGAACTCCATCGTCGATGTCATCAACGCCTAATAGCAACAGAAATTCGTGAACGTAGGTGGAGGTGGATCGGTCACACCTTGAGGAAAGGAGCGAACGAGATCTGTAGAGAAGCACTAGACTAGAATCCGCAAGGACAGCGTAGAAGAGGCAGACCTAGAGGCTCGTGGCGGCGCAGCTCGTTGGCTAAGCTGTGTAGCTGTAGCCAGGGATGGTTCGATCACTTTGACTCAATTTTGATTCATTTGACAGTACCGTCTCAGCGGATCCAAATATGACAAAGTTGTATATGGGACATTTGTAGAACTAGTTCTTATCTAAAATTTTGCTGAATAAAGTTTTGCTGTATCTTTTGTAGTTACGGTGCTACGATGCTAGTATCTTATTAGTGACTAAATGAACGTTCATTTAGTCACTGATGAGTTACTAGTATTGTAACACCGTAACTACAAAAGATACAGCAAAACTTTGTTCAGCAAAATTTTAGATAAGAACTAGTTCTACAAATGTCCCATACATAATTTTGTCATATTTTGCTCGGCTGAGACGGTACTGTCAAATGAATCAAAATTGACTCAAAGTGATCGAACCATCCCTGGCTGTAGCTCGTTGGCTACATCCAGGCTATAGACATAAACCTGTATGGCGTAAAATAGAACACAGGGATACAAAATAAACCTGCAAATGTTTTAAAATAGTATGAATTTTAAAATGGTATGAAATTTTTCTAAAAAAATTTAAATTATGTACTCAGTGTTCCTAAGCGTTTGGCAGCAGAAAACGTGAACCTTCCACATATATTGGCACTTATTTTCAAAAGAGTTATATTGATTTCCATGGAAATTACGTTTAAAAAATCTTAAGGAAAGATAAATCAAATGTGTTTATCGTACGAAAATGCGATACCACAGACCCGAACAAAAACAGCATTGTAGCTAACCAATTCTAACGTCAACCCAACATTTCGATTCGGGATGGGGCGAAACGGCGACAAAAACTTCAGTTTGTTTTGTGCAAAAAACAGTGGCACGTTCGAGACTACGCGTGTACTAAATTAGGAAGGCACCGAACCGGAATGACAGACAAAGCCCGGAATGACAGATAACTCGCAACAACAAAACTCGCGCAAGAAAGCTTTATAGGCAGTTGCTTACAAATCGTTCTGCATTGTGATGAATGATGGAACCTATATCAAGGCAGGCATCAGTCAAATGTCAGCAGACACGTTCCAGCGTTACGGGACACAATTTGCAACTATTTTTACCGTGTAAATTGGTTGTTGTTTCACCAAAATTTTGGTAAATAGCTTATAAAATAAGTGACTCAAGGGGATTTTACTCTCCAGTTGTATGCCGGTGATTTGGTTTAATAGGAACTGATTTGCATGGCGGGGATGTTGTCCCGTAACGCTGGAATGTGTCAGCACAGCAATACCCTGCTGCCATTCTGGTGTATCAGAACAAACCATTAGATTCACTCGTGAAAATAAAAGTAATATTTACAATTCATATGACGTATAAAATACACATGCCGAACTGTGTGCTTTCTCGTAGCGAACTCGCCAAATCACGAGAGACCAACAACGGCATCGAAATTAATTTCAGTCGAAATCGGAAGGAAACAGTTGCAAAAAGGCATTTAAAAGGCGGTATATGTTGTAAATTTTAGCATGATTCCGCTTCACTATCGACGGATAATATCAATAGTTATAAAGGGGGATGGTGTACAACACACCATCACCTTTTAACTGTAAAAAGCAAACGAAAACAAACCATGCTGAAAACCCAAACTAGCAATTATTTAATACATAGCTACTTGAACTAATACCTGATTCTTTGTCCTAAATAAACTAAAAATGCAATCGTCACAAAGGTGGTCCGCATTTGAACTCTAATAACTCAACAATTTCCTGATCGATTTTCAATATATTTGCACCAATCAATCAAAAAATCTTCTACGCATCGACTCCAATAAATATAACTATTTGGCTGCGCGCATTTAAAAATGACCAAATACCATACTTCTCACTTCTACCAGCCGAGAGCCGGGGTGGCTCTTGTCGTATCATGATATTCCTCTCCACTGTACTCGGTCCTGGGCTACTTGCCATCAACTCGTTACGCGTCTCGACAAAACTAAGTCGGTTTCAACCTGGTCGAGCCATTTATCACTTTGGGTCCCTCTGTTCCTGGCGCCGGTGGGGTCCTTGAAGAGAACGGATTTCGCTGCACAGTCGTTCGGCATCCTTACAACGGTTCGGCCCACTGTAGTCTCCCAACTTTAGCCAGACTTGAGGTAATACGAAAGGAATCTCTGCAAGTAGTGCCCGCAACTAGTGATTCTTTACTCCACGCCACTCGTCGCTATCCGTTTGTACTCCGCCAAAAATAGTCCGCAACACCTTTCGTTCAAATACGTCCAGGCACGTATGTCTTCCGTAAGCAACGTTACTGTTTCAAGTCCGTAGAGGACCACCAGTCTGATAGACGTTTTGTACATAGTCAGCTTTTTGCGACGACGTGTGCTCCTTGATCGAAGCGTTTTGCGGAGGGAAAAGTAGGCTAGCCTTCCAGCTAGAGATCCCAAATCTACGAACTCATCAACCACTTCCAGTTCATCGCCGTCTGTTTTTATTGTCCGAGGGAGGCAAACATTGTTTTCTGCGAAGCCTCTTTCCAACATATATTTGATTTACGGCGCATTGATTAGTAATCCAATCCTCCAAGCCCCCGTTTTTACTCTAGCGTAAATTTTCTCCGCCATCCCAAGGTTTCTAGTAATGATAACCAGGTCATCTGCAAAGGCTAGGAGCTGTTTACTTTTGCCTAAGACCGTTCCTCTCTTTTTTGATGTCCGCTCGCCAGATCACACCTTCAATAGCGATGTTAAATAATATACAGGATAGTCCATCTCCTTACCGCAATCCTCTGTACCGTCTGAAGGAACTTAAGAATTCCCCGAAACACGCATGTAGCACATCACTCGCTCCAGGGGAGCTTTGATCAGCCGTCTCAGTTTGTCCGGGAAACCGTTCTCGTACAGTATCTACTATAATTGTTTGCGTTCGACTGTATCGTATGCTGTCCTGAAATCCACCAAAATATGATGCGTGGGCACGTTATAGCTCCGGCATTTACGGAGGATTTATCGGAGGCTAGAAATTTGGTCCGTGTTAGCACGGGCCCCCATAAAGACCACCTGGTACTGCTCTACGAATTTTCTACCTATTGGGGATAGACCATGTAACAAAATCTGGGAGAGCACCTTTTAGGCGGTGACGGTCGACATTTTTCGGATGTCATCGATGTACGGTCTTTTCGGAGACTCTGGTGTCGACTTTGATCGTGTGTATGCTTCGCGCAAGGTTGTTGAACGCGACAAAGGCTCGAGCATTGAGAAGACGTTGCGTTTCAATATCCAGCGATTAACGATAGATGCCGTAGCAACGGAATACGCCATAAAACGAATCGTAGAACAGCAGGAGGAAAGGGAAGAGGCTATAAATGGGCTGTGGAGGATTATCCATGGTGCCATCGAAATAGCTGTGAGAGACGTGGTAGGCACGACGCGCGGAAGACAGCTCATCAGCTGGTTTGATGCTGACTGCCAGTGACAGTGAAGAAACAGGCCAGGAGTCGCATGCTGACTGCGGCTATTCGTCAGAACAGAGAAAGGTACATAGACACTAGAGCTGCGGAATAAATAATACACCGTTTGAAGAAAACGTGAGCATGAGAAGCACGTTCTCTCTAGCGCAGAGGAGTGATTCGCTAGCAACCACACATGGAGTTTCTACGAAACAGTGAGGTGCAGAAATTTTACCATATCTGTGATGTATGATAATAGTGCTGGTTTCTGACAAAACATTGGTAGCAAGCAGGTGGAAGAATCCCTTACAGACGCTCTTGGGTGGTGCCACAAACTCATGATAAGGTTTAGAAGGCAATTAACGAACTGACAAACGGTACGGCTGCTGGGAAGGCTGACGAAGCAATTCGTCGGATCAATGTCAGGTTCTGGGAGGAAGAACTAATGCCAGAGGAAATGGTTTTATTTGCCTTATTTTTGAAAAAGGACATCGACTTAAGTGTAAAAATTATCGAGGCATTACATAGCTAAATTCTGCATACAAGGTGCTCTCCTATATCTTGCTCTGTAGACTGTGACCGTAAGCGGAATCACTCGTCGGCGAGTATCAAGCTGGTTTTCAGCTGGGTCGCTCTACGACGGATTAGATGTTTACCCTGTGTCAGTTACTAGACAAGTTCCAGGAGTACATGTTGCAAACTCATCGACTGTTTGTGGATGGAGGGTTTGAAGGCGGCGTACGATTCAGTCAAACGAAATGAGCTTTGGTAGATAATGCTATAACATGGTTTCTTTGATTTTAAGTCACCGCAAATCACTATCTTCAGGTTTAGTTGAAAAATTTTCGGTGAAATAATGAAACTGATGAATATATCGCGTAACGTTTCAGCCTACTACTCTTCAGCTATCGTCTGACGCCTGTAAATATTTATTACCATTAAAATGTGCTATTTAGGTATTTTTCAACAATCAAATTCGCGATTTACAATTTTTACAAAAAACACACATTACAAAACTCTTACATTCTTCTAGTATTTACGCCACATTCATATCAGTTATTCAGCCTTCATCAGTGGGCTGGTTTTCCTTCCGTCCAACTGGCTTGTTGTTGTTACTCTGACGAAGCTTTAGGACTAGACCGTTGTATGCAGCATTGAATGTTCCGCATTCTCTCTGTAGATTCACGGTTTTGCTATCACCTAGGATTTTGATGTGGAACATTTCCGCTGTTGTTCTGGTCTCCTGGCTCTCTATCCGTTCTAAAACCCGAGTTTTGGCGAAGTCAAAGAGGTGTCCTTCCTCCACTGTATGCTGCGAGAGTCCCGATTTCGCCTCACCCTTTTTGGCAACATTTTTGTGTTCTGCTACCCTGGTTTCTAGTTTCCTTCCCGTTTGTCCGATGTAGACTTTTCCATCGTCCGTTCCACATGGTATCGAGTATACAGAGAAATGCTTTCCTGGTGGGACGGGATCTTTAAGTTTACTAAACAACCGATTCCGAATTTTATCTTGCGGTTTAAACGTTAATTCCGTATTGTGTTTGTGCAAGATCTTCTTTAATTTTTCGCTTAGTCCAGGGATGTACGGGGTGGAGACGTATCTTACCTCACTAGTGGTTTGTTTAGTCGCTTGTTATAGAGTTTGTGTACTCGATCTGCTAATATTTTCCGGACAAACCATGTGGGGTAATGGTTGATGCGCAAGATGTTTTTTGCCATTTTAATCGCAGCAGGGCGATTTTGGCAATCGGATAGCTTTAAAGCTCTGTCGAATATTGCTAAAGCCGTGTTACATTTGTGTGCATACGGGCTTTGGGAAGCAAAATCGAGGTACCTTCCATCTTCCTGTTTCGGTGCCCACGTTTTCTCTATTCGATCATTATTTCTCTTCAGCAGCATGTCTAGAAACTTGAGGCTTCCACTCTGTTCAATCTCTATTGTGAATTGCAATCTGTTGTGAAAGCTGTTGAATGTGTTTAAAATTTCGTTCACATGTTCATTGGATGCTACACAGAAACAGTCATCGACGTAACTGCGGTACATACTCAGTGAGATATTTTTACTCTCCAGTTCGGTTACGCAATGCTGCTCCAACTTCTCCATCACTACGTTCGCTATCACCGGCGAGAGAGGCGATCCCATCGGCAAACCGAAGCATTGAGAGAACGTTGATCCTCTGTATGCAAAGAAGGTGGAATCCAGTACAAGCTTGACTGCCGAGATGAAGCTATGGCAGTCGATCTTCGTGTGGTTACTTATTTCGTCCCATCTCTCCGTAAGGCAATCTATTGCGTACTCCACAGGGATGTTGGTATACAGCGATGTTACGTCAAGGGAAAATAATATCATATCTTCGGGTATCTGTTTTCCTGTTATCTGTTCTGCGAATTCGAAGCTGTTTCTGACGTGGAAGTCCGTTTTTCCTACAATGTGTCCTATGATTTCCGCCAGATACTGAGCCATGTTATATGTGGCGGATCCTATGGTTGACACAACGGGTCGGAGTGGTCGGTCTTGCTTGTGTATTTTCGGAAGTCCATAGATCCGTGGTGGGTTGCCGCTGGTAACCTTCAGTTTTCTGTTTGTGCGTGGTTCAATGTATTTATTTTCACGCCACCCATCGATTAATACACTGATTTTTTTCAGAATTTTGGCTGTTGGATCGCCTTTGATTTTTTTGTATGTGGTTTCGTCGTCCAGGAGACTTTCCATTTTTTCCTGGTATTCGGACGATGATATGATTACTGTTTTGTTCCCCTTATCCGCCTTGGTAACCAGTATATTCGGGTTCTCAGCTAAAAATTTTCCACTTTTCAATATATCTTTATTAATCCATTCAAGCTCATGATGGCGGGGTTGCTTTTGAAAATTTATGTGGTTTATCATTGCCATTGCAACATTAGTTCGAATCTCGTCCGCAGCATCTTTAAACTTGATGGCATTCTCCACTTCAGCAATCATTTCGACATAGGGTGTTTTGCTTTGGTTTTGTATATTGAAATTTGGTCCCAATTTTAGTGTGCGTTCTAAATAGTCCGGTAGGGGTATATTGGTGGTGTTTTCAATCCATGTATTGCGTCCCGAGAGAGCCTCAATCTTACGCATTTTTAATGCAGCTACTTTCTTCTTTTCTCTTTTTTCTACGCGTTGATGTACCACTACAGACTTGTTTTCCACCATTTTCTCCACTTTGCGCACGTCTACTTCCTCAAAGGTTTCAAACATTTGATGTTGTAAAAAAGCTTGCTGACGTTTTAGCTCCACTATCGTTATTTTCGCGCCCGCAATCATGATGCTCAAAATGCGTATTTTATGTTTGAACAACATTTTATCTAATTCTCGCTGTGAGCGATCACTGTTCAGATTTAATCGAACACGGTAGTTGAGACATTTCGGTATCACTTTGCATTTTCTACAATTGAGCAGAAATTTAACGCGATTATTTGTTTTCGCCATTTTTGTCGACAACTTAGAGTACATTTTTAGAATTCTTTTACCACCTTGACCATATTTGGTGGTTATTTCCTTGGTAATTAACATTTTACCCTCAACTTGATCAACTGCTTAATTCTTTGATTTTAAGTCACCGCAAATCACTATCTTCAGGTTTAGTTGAAAAATTTTCGGTGAAATAATGAAACTGATGAATATATCGCGTAACGTTTCAGCCTACTACTCTTCAGCTATCGTCTGACGCCTGTAAATATTTATTACCATTAAAATGTGCTATTTAGGTATTTTTCAACAATCAAATTCGCGATTTACAATTTTTACAAAAAACACACATCACAAAACTCTTACATTCTTCAGCGGAAATGTTCCACATCAAAATCCTAGGTGATAGCAAAACCGTGAATCTACAGAGAGAATGCGGAACATTCAATGCTGCATACAACGGTCTAGTCCTAAAGCTTCGTCAGAGTAACAACAACAAGCCAGTTGGACGGAAGGAAAACCAGCCCACTGATGAAGGCTGAATAACTGATATGAATGTGGCGTAAATACTAGAAGAATGTAAGAGTTTTGTGATGTGTGTTTTTTGTAAAAATTGTAAATCGCGAATTTGATTGTTGAAAAATACCTAAATAGCACATTTTAATGGTAATAAATATTTACAGGCGTCAGACGATAGCTGAAGAGTAGTAGGCTGAAACGTTACGCGATATATTCATCAGTTTCATTATTTCACCGAAAATTTTTCAACTAAACCTGAAGATATAACATGGTTTGCCAGCGAAGCAAGTTAAGTTGATTCGTGCGACACTTGATGGATCAAAATTATGTGTACGAATAGTTGGTGAGACCTTAGCCGCTTTCGTGACGTTGGATGGGCTGAAGCAAGGGGATGCACTCTCAAACCTGCATTCAACATTGGCTTGGTAGGTCCAATGCGATGAGCAAATGTGGAAAGAAACGAGACCACCATCACGAAATCTCAATTTCAATTATATTTAGATATTTGAGTTTTTTTGTTGGATTAATTTGCCAATTTAAAATCTTTTAACAAATGGGTAAATAAGGAAGCGAGATCCCCCATCCGTGTCATTTCATTCTGTTTAGTCAATAAATAAAGGGCTTTACGATAGGGAATAAACTTAAAACTGAAAGGATTTTCCTATACCATAATGTTTATTTTTATCCCCGGACAAATGTGCGAACAGCTGTGTTAAAAATTGCTAGCAAACCTTATATCAAACTATCAAAAACAGAATAAATAACCACTACCAAGTCAGTTAGAAATTCTGTTTTTTTTCTACTCATCTCTCATTAGGTAGGGATTCTTGTTTTGATTGGCACGGATGTTCTTTTTCGTCGTTTCCATTCCGGAATGGTAGTGATGATGATGATGATGATCTGACATCGGAATGTCACATTACAAACGACGACAAAGCGTCCCACTGCGCTGCACCGCACCGGTACTATGTACTCACCTGTCGCTTGACGTAATCGATGAGACCGTCCATGCACGGTTCCATGCAGAACGAGTGCTGACATGGTAGCAGCTTCGGATTGCGGTATCTGTCCAGACACACGCAACACGTTAAAAGCTGTTCAAATTGCTCCATTTTTCACTGCAACGAAACGAGCAGAGCAGAAGAAGGAGAGGATGAGTGAATAAATAAGCGTATTAATAAAAATGCCTGCAAGAAGATAGAATGTAACAGAACATTAATTGATGTCTTGGAATGCCGGCTGTGCGTGGGTCTTCATCGCCTAGATTCCAATGGCGATGGATGGGTGGTTGGAAAGGGAGGCAGGAAACAGGCGTGAGAGTTTATTGCTTCGCTCCATTATGTTCTTCGGATGGAAAACTTTCCCGCATAGTTGGCTGTAGGACAAAAGTGGCAGCGAAATAGCACTGCATGAAAGAAAAACCCTCCAACATCAAATGAGACGGATGTGCATTAAAACAAAGAAGCTCTTCTTCCCTTTGGTCGCATTCGAGCCACAACAACCGTCACCGTACGTGTGTAGAACCTCTCAAACCCGGGATGTGTTGTATTCTTTGTGAGCTTATTGCGTGCTGCTTAGGATGACAGTGCTGACATACTTTCATCCGCGAAAATCTCGCCCTTCTCCCGCGTGCATTCGTCTAGCACAGTGTGGAAAATAGATCCTACTACTGTGAATGGGAGTGGATTTGCGGCGAAAAGAACTCTGGTTGATCTTTAAATTCACTCCCATAATCGAAAGCTACCCAGGACCTGCGAGTGTGTTGTTTTTCAATGTAGGAAATTTTTTTTTCGTTTTCATTTTTCGTCGTACCTTTCTATGGTTTGTTTTGTGGGGCACGAAACCAGCGGCACATTAATTCTTCTAAAAGGATTTTGCCGAGCGTTGATGAAACTCTCGCTTAGGCTCCTGTGTATTTCCCAGCTGAATGACACACGTCGCTAAGCGTCTGCCAAAAT
The DNA here is from genome assembly GCF_943734655.1 of Sabethes cyaneus. Taxonomy (NCBI): domain Eukaryota; kingdom Metazoa; phylum Arthropoda; class Insecta; order Diptera; family Culicidae; genus Sabethes; species Sabethes cyaneus. The sequence goes on along the minus strand of NC_071354.1, from coordinate 212,535,653 downwards.
AAAAGCCGGTTCAGACGGTGAAAGGTATGGAAAATATTTACATTCCTCCCACGTAGCACACGGCGAGCCACCCCACAACATCGAACGCCTGATGTCGTGACGGTGTGTAGTTACTCCTGTCAGCGGCCGTCGTTACGCTTCCGGGCTCTTGTGTGCCAGCGCGCCGGAAAGTGGAGCACATCGGCGGAAATGGGGAGGAATTCATCACTTTTCACACCGCCGATGTGGGGCTAGTGGTCACCGGTGACGGTTTTAGCACGCAATAACAAAAGGATCACAAAATGGTAACCTGCTGTCTATCCACGAGGGGTAAAACAGGGGGCTGGAATTCAGTCCTAAATCAGACACTGCCAACCGGCAAAGCAAAACGGAAGAACCACACGACACGAGCGGACGGAAAGCAGTAAAGCCGCGGTCGACAGCAAACAGACGGATTACATGTGTGTTTAGTGAAAAACGGTGGTGGCCAAACCGCTTGTTTGTGCCATGTATCGGTTGGATTTACCTACGTTCCTATCTAGAGATGTGGCACGATAACAATGCTGTAGTGGTTTAGGCCCTTTCGCTCGACAGGGGGAAGTGCGTGTGCATTAACATTTCATAAAAGGTAATTTATGTCGTCGATTCGACAATTTCCGAACAACTTTGGTGTTCAGTTATGTTGCAGCGAGCAAGCCGCAATCCAATTTTTGATTTCGAAAATTATGGTTTCAATCGCTTTGATTAGTGATTACGAAGAATATCATCAATTTTTTTTAAATTCGTCGATAAATACATTAGTTACTTCCATCAAATCCAAAGAATATGGAAACGCATGGTTTTTCATCAAATTTCGAGTTGCTCAGAAACTATCGCAAAACAAACATTTCATTATAAGCAACACAATTGTGCTTCATACATCCAAATTTTATTTAATTGGAAGACTGATTCGATTTGATTAATTTGTTCTAACATTTTTGAGTTCAGCAGGGTGAGGAAGTTTTCACTCCAGCAACTTCCACATTTGAAACATTTTCACTGTCACTCATGCCTTTCTTTGAGCAGTTGTATTCCGCACTGAATTATCGAAACGCCTGAGCTGCTTTCTTCTCAACCGAGCGTGACACAAACAACTCAATCAAACACCACCTTCCGTATCCGGGCGAATCCCTTAGCCCGTGTACGTGTGTGTGTGTCTATATGTTTGTGTGGCTGCCGATGACGAATCACCGTCATTTCACCATTATTGAGGACTCGTCAAAACCACATGTACCTACCGACATACATGGTGTCACTCAAGATGGGTCTCGGCGCTGTGCCGAGTGGGTGCTACGAAATATTCATTTTTCGCGTTTTGATCGGTGACCCAGAATGTCGTAAAAGTAAATCTCTGCGACGACGGCGAAGACGACGACGACGGCTAAAGCAATTACTTCCGAATTGCGGTGGCAATTCATTCTAAAAAAGCAGCCGAGAAAAAGAAACAAGAAAACAATCAGACGAATTTCAATCCGCCCCTTCCGTCGTCATCGTCGTCGTCGTCCAATCAGTAGGACTGTGTGCCCGACGAGTGAGGGACGGAGAGATTGAACGAAATCAACAAACAGAAGCGACAGATCAACGGAAGCGAATTTTTTTTTAATCCATTCTATATTTTATTTTTATTTTTTGTTTTTTTTTTCGCTCGACTCTTCGGGGATAAATTTGCCCTCTGAAGGGGATTTTGGTTGTACACTCATGATTGATTGTACACCGATGCGAAAAAGTCTGATGATGTTGTAAATTGAACGAGATCCTGCCGCTATCGGCAATCTGAGCCTAATGCTCTTCAGAAGGGCTCCTAAAAAGTTACGGCTGTGCGGATTACGGCATTCGGCGGCGGATTGGGCGTAAACAAGCTGGTGTGAAAATGATAAATCCTTTCAAGCATTTATATAAACAAGTCGATTGAGTGCGAATGGATGCGATTTTTTTTATACAAATAGTTATTGTTTGGCTTTCCCGGTGTTGGATTTATCGAGTGTGAGGTCAACGTAGTCGCCAAGAGTACTTTACGTTTGACAAAATCGAACTGTTTGTTTAAAATCAATCGGCGATACCACTCAAAAAAGAATACAGTTGTACCGGAATTGTGACAAACTACATTATAATGACTATAACTACATGAAAAATTGTAATTTGTGAGAACATTACGCATGAAATTTATGTGATGCTAGATGCTTTCCACCAGACAGCAAAAAACAGATTGTAGCATTAACTTCCCTGATTTTCCGCGCCAAAAACTGGTTGCAGAATTACAGTAAAATATTGAGAATTGAAAAAATAGCACATTTTTCTGATATTCCTCGGGACAAACTAACTGTTCAAGAGTTTCAGAATGTTTCCAGGGTGATGGTATGGGGATGTTTCTCCAAAAATTTGAACTTCCATTGCTGTTCATTGAACTTGGTATTAAAATCAATACTAGATATTGCATCGATAATGTTTTGAAGAACCATTTGCTTCCCAACTTCAAAAAACAACAACGCTTCACAGTGCTTACAACAAAATTCTGCACCGTCTCACAAGGCGAAAGCTCACAAGGCTGTGCGTATCGTTTTTAGACACGTGCCGGTCGACAATGTAATTCAAAATATGCAAAAAGGTCAAAGCAGCAGTGTCACTGTCATTCTCATCCAAAAGTGCAACAACAATCGATACTCGTTAAATTTCTTTGGTTAAAGTTAAAATTGGCACGATTGAGACATATTACTCGTATACTACCCTCTTCTCAACTCTGCATACAAAATTCTGTTCCGTAACCTGTTTAATAGACTGAGGCCATTGTAGGAAACCTTTATAGGCGAAAACTAGTGTGGTTTTCAAGAGGAACGCTCCACGAGAGACTAAATGTTCATCTTGCGCTTGCGACAGATCCTCGACAAAATCCGAAAGTTCAACTTGCAGACTCACCATTTGTTTACAGATTCCAAGGTGGCGTACGATTCAGTTAAACGAAGTGAGCTGTGACGGATTATGCTTGAACATGGCTTTATAACAAAACTGATTCACATTCCCTGCAACATGTCGTACCCAACGTATCCGTCCAGCACTGACCAATTTTTGAATATTAGGTTCGCCGTAGAGGCATCGTTCTGTTGCACGGTGCCAAAGATGATTCTTAGCACCCGTAGTTCGAAAATTCCGAGTGGCCGCAGGTTCTTTTCATGCATTGTCCACGTTTTGTGCCCGTAAAGAACAACCGGTCTAATTAGCGTTTTGTACAGTGTGCACTTTGTACGGGGTCTCAGATTGTTCGATCACAAGTGTTTGTGGAGTCCATAGTAGACCCGACTTCCGCTGATAATACGCTTTTTAATCTCACTGCTGGTATTGTTGTTCTCTGTTGTCAATGAGCCAAGGTCGTCAACTCCCTCAAACTCATTCCCGTCGATTGCCATGGTACTACCCAAGCGGGCCCTGTCAGACTTGGTTCCGCCCGCCAGCATCTACTTCGTTTTAGACGTAACTATTGATCTTCAACCCAATCTTCTCTGCTTCGCATTTTAGTCTGGTGTAGTGATCTTCCACTGCCTCAAATGTTCTGCCGATAGCATCCACATCGTCAGCAAAGCAGATAAATTGACTGGATTTATTGAAAATCGTGCCCCGCATTTCGACCGCCGCTTGTCTTGGAACACCTTCAAACGCAATGTTGAATATCAGGCATCTGCCTGGACCATCTCCTTGACGAAGTCGCCGGCGAGATTCGAATGGGTCCGACAATCCACCCGAGACCGTCACACAGCACTGTTCCCACACAGCACTCACAGTCTTGAAATTTGCGGCAATTCTGGAGGATCTACCAGAAGATTGGTGAAGATTTGATCTGTTGTAGACCGACCCTCTATGAAACCGGCCTGATAACATCCCACAAATCTATTGGCTATTGGCGATAGTCGATGGAAGATGACTTGGGACAGCACTTTGTAGGCGGCATTCAGGATAGCGATTGCTCGGTAGTTCTCACAATTCAGCTTATCGCCTTTCTTGTAGATAGGGTCTTTCCACTCCTCCGGTAGTCGTTCCGTATCCCAAATCTTGACAATCAGTTTATGCAGACAGCCGGCCAACTCGTCCGGGTTCATTATAATAAGTTCCGCTCCAATGCCATCCTTTCCAGCTGCTTTGTTGATCTTCAGCCACTGGATGGCTTCTTTAACTTCCCTTATCGATGGGGGTGGCACATCTTCGTTGCTTGCTACACCAATGTGGTCACTTCCTCCGCTATCATGGTCTTCCGCCTGCACGCCATTCAGGTGTTCCCCGTAGTGCTGCTTCCACCTTTCGATCACCGCACGGTCGTCAGTCAACATACCTCCATCTTTATCACTGCACATTTCGGCCCGCAGTACGAAGCATTTGCGAGATTCGTTGAGTCTCTGATAGTACTTCCGTGTGGCGTGAAAGCGGTACGGCTGCTCGAGTTCTTCGTACTCCTTCTCCTGCTTCTGGCGGCGCTTTTCCTGGAAGAGTCGGGTTGGCTGTCTCCGCTTCAGTTTGCATCGCTCCACATTCTGACGGACGGCTCTACACAGTATTTGTATCCGCGTTGCGTTCATCCAATATCTGCTCCCAAGCAACAATGTAAGTTTTATTGTACTCTTATGGAGGTCTTCGTGACTAATTCTGGTCTCAAATACCATCATAAGAATGTGATAAAATCCAAAATGTTACTTGGGCTGGCACTCCTCGTCAAACCATTCGTTACGTCGATTAAGTGCCCCACGGCCTAGACGTTCTCCGCTACGCTGTCAATGGCTGTTTTCACGGCACTTCAACAATCCTGGAATCTCGGCTAGGCGGTGCTGCCGGATTGTTGCATTAGCCCCGTAACTGTCCTGTACTTTAACAGTCGGCTGCGAAGTCTGTCGATAAAGAAGGATAATGTGTAACGCCGGTTATGGCCAAGCCTTTGCTTTGCTCTTTGCCAACAATCCTCAAGAGGGCTTCATCTAGATCACCCTCTTCCGGCAGCGCGGTTTCGAGAGATAACGCGTAGCTTTACCGTGGGGGTGTCGGTATCGTATGTTGTTCATAACAGATACACGGTGTTCAAAATACCGTTATTAAAAAATAAAATAGGCCATTTAAACGGAAAATGCCAGTTGGTTGTATTGCCATCCTACACCTCTGAGCAAATTTAAAAAAAATCGATCGACGAATTTTTGAGTTACGCCCTTTTTAAGTTTTCAAGGACAGATTGCTCATATAAAGTAAATAAAAATTTTCAATGGCACTTCCAAAATGAACGTAAATCACAGCCGGTATTGATTTTTTATGCAACATATGCCCATTGCCGACCATTTTAGGAGTTTTACGCTGTATTGGGACTAACCGGAAATGTTCCGGATTAAGTTATCGCTGTGGAAAATAGCCAGTATCGAACATGAACAAATACTCACCATGCGACACCTCTAATTACGCCATAATTTAATATCTAGATCACTGACAGTCAGATCAACTACCTAGTGCCACGTTGGTTATATATGGACAAGTTCCGGGGACTTCCGGGAACACCCAGACCAGTGGCCAGTTTGGTCATAAAGAAAAACTTATCGTGCGGCACCTTAAATCACACTAGAATTCAATAACTAGATCAATGAAAGCCAAATTTGTAATCTAGGCTCAGCTTTGGTCATAGCTGGACATGTTTGGGGGACTCCGGAAAACCCTAGGAAATGACCAATTTCGAACATGCACAAAAACTCATCATACGACACCTTAAATCACACTAAAACTTTTAAAGTAGAACCAAGTAAGCCAAATTGAGTACCAAGAACCATAAAGGCCAATTCCGAACATGTCTTTATTATCAAAAAGGTACCACATTGTGTTATTGACTTCCCAGGGGCTCCCGGGGTCCCCCAAATATGTCCAGACATACCAAATCTAGCCCTAGATAGCAGATTTGGATTCCATTGATCTAGTTATTGAATTCTAGTGTCATTTAAGGTATCACACGATAGGTTTTTGTTCATGGACGAAATTGGCCACTTGTCTGGGTGTTCCCGGAAGTCCCCGTAACTTGTCCAGCTATAACCAACGTGGTGCTAGGTAGTTGATCTGACTGTCAGTGATCTAGTTTTTAAATTCTGGCGTAATTTGAGGTGTCGCATGGTGAGTATTTGTTCATGTTCGATACTAGCTGTTTTCCACAGCGATAACTTAATCCGGAACATTTCCGGTTAGTCCCAATACAGCGTAAACTCCTAAAATGTCGGGCAATGGCATATGTTGCATAAAAAATTAATACCGGCTGTGATTTACGTTCATTTTGGAAGTGTCATTGAAGATTTTTATTTACTTTATATGAGCAATCTGTCCTTTAAAACTTCAAAAGGGCGTAACTCAAAAATTCGTCGATCGATTTTTTTTAAAATTTGCTCAGAGGTGTAGGATGGCAATACAAACCAACTGGTATTTTCCGTTTAAATGGCCTATTTTATTTTTTAATAACGGTATTTTGAACACCGTGAAATAGTTTTTGACGTATTCTTACCATCACTAGGATGTGATCCGAATTAATGTTAACACCCGGATAGGTTCTGACGTCGATAATGCCGTCGATAGTGTCGACCAGGTATCAGAACTTGGTCGATTTGAAGTTCCGTCTGGTTGGGTGATCTCCAGGTGGACCAATGGCAGAGGTCATACTGAAAGAAGGCACTACGTATGGTCATGTTCTGGAAAAGTCTTCAATTTTTGAAATATCATTTTCATTCATAAGGTCTATTAACTTTGCTCGTGTACAAAGTTTAGTATTACTCCATTTCTTAAAAGTCCACATTAAGAGATTTTCATGCTAAAACTTAAAACCCAACCGCCATCTTGGATTCTAAAATGGCGTAAAATAGCCATCCCGTTAAGTAAAAAAATACATTGAAGGGGTTTTTATGCAAATGAGTAACCATCTGTCATCTTTGGTTTCAAAATGGCGTCTAATATCGATTTTTGGTTTTTAACGGCCATAGCCGTTCTAAAAAATCCGCTGCTCTAAAAGTTTTATGCAAAATAATAATTAATCGTCCTCCATTTTGAATGTTATAATCGAGGAAGTACTATACTATACTATACGTACTCCTAATATAATATTAATTATTGGTTAAGTTTTCCAGTAATGGTTGAGTTGATTTGATAACTCTCAGTTGTCTTATAAGGCACTGAAAGGTTGGATAACATTACATTTTCATTTTATTGGATTGTTATCCAATAATTACTTAAGTATTTTTTTATTGAAAGATTTTTTCACATTTCTGCGACTCATTCGATTTTCCCAGTACATTTGTTTCAGCATTCTCATTGCACCCGAATGGTTTTATAGACAAGCTATTTATTATTAAATAAGTTTTCAAATAAAGAAATACAAATAAAGTTCGAATTCAAAACAGACACTGATGAAGCCGGCAAGTCGTAGGCGAAATACGTATCGGTCTGACTAATTAAACAACAAATAAAAATTAACCAGAAAAACTTTCTTGTGATTGCTTTGTTTGCGGCCCCTACTATGCCCTTGATTAATTAATATTAGACTTCTAGTTTCTTCCACTGAAAAGTATGAAATTATTTTTTTCATATTTTAATACAGCCCGGACTCGATTATCCGGGTGCTCATTTTTATTTTCAACCCGGATAATCGAATCACCCGGATAATCGAATCATCATTTTTGGTACAAATTTTTTTTTGGTATGTCAAGTTTTTAACCTTTTAGGTATCAGAAATGTTTTATTTATTATTGGTCTATCTTCCCAAAAATCAGAAAATTCCTTTCTTACGATTTATTCCACTGATGATTTTTTTTGGTACAATATTATTTTTTTTATGTTATGTTTTTCAATATTTAGGTATTATAAATGTTATTTTTATTGTTGATCAATCTCCCCTAAAGTCAAAAAATTCCTTTTTTGCAATTTTTTTACTAATGATTACGCTGATGATGATGATAATGATGATGATGATGATTTTTAAGTAAAAAAATTGATTCCATCATCTCAGAATTTATTTTTGTTTTGTTCGCCGATAAAAGGGATATAAGAAAGGAATTTTGTAGCTTTAGGAAGGTGAATCAATACTTGTAAGCTGGAATCATCATGTAGCATGCAAACTATATCATTAAGGTTTAAAATAAATCATTAAAAAAAATATTTTTTTTTCACCCGGATATCGAGTCTAAAAACCCGGATAATCGAATCCCCGGATAATCGAGTCCCCGGTTAATCGAATCCCCGGATAATCGAGTCCGGCCTGTATTCACAATTGTATCATCAATTATCGATTGTATAGAGAGCTACGAAGTCAATTTTTTATATGTTTCCATATAAACGATTCAATTTACTTGACTCCATACAAACGATTACTTGAATAACGAGGATCAGGAACCGTTTGACGTTTTTTGACCAAAATATGAAAAGGCTACACAGGTGATGCGGTAGATCAAAACCAATTGAAGATATCCAAATTATATACAGCTGCAGATGGGGTCCAAAATAGGCCCTACGACAATGAGCCAACTAAAACTACAGAAGAGCAATTTTCCTAATGAAACACATTTCCCGAATGGCAGTGACACACTTACCGGAAAATTTCAACCGGATTATAAAAGATTTGTCATATCCAGCCGTTGTTTCCAGTCTTAATACACGCAGAAAAATAACAAATTGTGCTACCAAATAATCCCCATTCACAGCAAAGTGAGCAAAAAGAACTTGGTAATAAATCAAATTGAGACAAAGACAAATTCCTTTCCGACGCCAAAAATACATGGCATCAAAGATTTGGACTTTGCTGTGATGTAGGTTCTGACTCGGTAGCAGATAAGTATGTCGCTACGAATTTTCGTAGATGTTTTCATGTACTTCATTTCGTGACACTGATTTCACTGAAAAAATAAAAAGTAACTGCAGTTCGCATTTTCCACTGCGTTTCCGAGCTGAATCATTACGTTTGGCATCCATTAAACTAAAGCAAAAAGCTGATCGGCACGCCAGACGTCTGTATTGTGCGATGACTTTTTGTCCAAAAATAGTTCCTTTCGTTCGGATACAAATCTGCCGAAAGATGTATGATGATCATGTGTAGGTACGTTGTGTACGGTGAATTCGTATAAGTGAAGCCAAACTCGACTGACTGGCGTACGCTTCTCGATGGCGGATTTGGCAAAGATCGAACTTTTCAATGTCAGAAAATTGACGCAAACCATCGCTGCTGTATTAATATTGAATGGATCGAGTCGTTTTTTTATTTAATTCAAAGTTTGAATTCCCACGCTTAACGTATTCTTGGAAACACAAGCAAGTCAGTATCATAAATAGGGCTAGTTATTAAAGTAGACCAATTATAATTGTAAAAATAGCTTGTAAGTTTGTTGTGATAAATGATCCCACCAACACTGTTGTACTCACCTAGTCACGAGTTCTGCGTAAAAGAGGAACCCTGACCCCTGAGTAGCATCTTTCTCTTCTTCTCCAGTGCGAAGAACGCTACGAAGCCAGATAGGTATGCGAAAGACTGTGAATGCTTAAACTTGAAACCTACCCGTTTTCGTGAGAGTAAATAAACAATATAAAAATATTATCTCTGACAGGAGCTGTTTTGAACATAAAATTTCCACGACTAAAAATAGCTTAACATTTCCAAATTTACGCGTGCACAAATGGTTCTATATCTGGTATCTAGACTGGATGAATGAAGCGCCTAAAGAATGTTTAAAACTGTAGATGTATTCTTCGAATTTTCTCCTACGGGGGCGCACTGCTATAATGAGATTTCCACGTAGCCAGAGCGTAGTAATGAGATTTGGATAATTAGTGACATTTCGGTGCTGTTTTTTAATTTTACACAGGTCACTGACAGCCGGAGGCAACCGCTCTCGCCATCACAGATTTCACTTAAAGTTATTCAAATCCTACCGCACGCGCTCAACCAACGTCGTTTAGCAACAACCGGTTGCGTCCGCTTCTTCCGAGAAGAAGCGAATCTTCTAATTCGGACAGTATTGTTTGCTCGGTTCCATGTGCCACCATGTGCCGGGAGAATCAGAGCAAGCCAAAGCAGGACGCGCCCGGCATACGTAAGTCCCAATCAGCTTCGGGGATAATCAGATGTAAATTCCATCACATACAGTCTGTTCCGACGCCTACTAATTCAGCCATAGACGCGTTTTCGGTGCGAGTTTCAGTGGTTTTCGGCTCCGGATGGACGTCCAACCGGGTAGAGCGGAGTTACTCTTTAGGCGCCAACCACAAGCTTGACGACAGATCTGGTTGCACTAAATTGTTCGCTATCCTGTTCCGCAAGCCCGTTAAGGCTGTCTGATGATGGGCAGATCTGGTTATCAGTACATCACCACGCTCTGGTACGCTCTGGCACTGGTGGACAGTGTTGCACGGTGGGGTAGATTGGCTTGTATCTCGAACAGAATCGTGAAACTTTTCGAAAGTTTTATGTGTGCTTTCACTATTCCAAAATTGTAAAGACGGCAAAGTCACCAGAGCACACCAGTGATAACTGTTTCTCTTACTTTCCTTACTCTGCTTATCTATGGAACCTATTCTATCGAGCTTAACTATTAGTATTCTACTCATTCTAATATACTCATACCAAGTTGCAATCTAGGTTTTATTATATTCTTATGACGGCATTTGAGAACAAAATTGGTCTTGAAGACCGCCATAAGAGTGCAATAAAACTTAACATTGCTGCTTGGGATAATTAGGTATAACAATTCAAACGTGCACTTTTACTTGTTGGAAGTGAATCTTTAACCCTAAATAATAATTTCTTATTAATGATTTACCATGATTACTCTGAGTGTGATAGTAAGTTGGTTTTTATAGTTCTTTAGTCATAATTTTTTTTTTTGAAATATATCCATTCAATTCACTAAAATAAATGATTTCAATCTCTTACTCTATTGATAATTGTCATGCTAGTTTTGACTACGAATGGTACTTTGAACTTTGAAAGCTAATCTAATCGCGTATCGTTTTTTACTAACACGAAATGGGTAAGGCGCAGAATCTACCGGAGGGACTGGTAGAAGAGTTGGTTTGTCCCATTTATTGCTGAAACTATCGTGGTATAACGCTGGTAAACGCTACCTACAAGGTACTCTAACAGATCGTATTACGTCGGCTGTCACCGATAGCACCATCCGACAGATCTTGCACAAATCTCGGGAATACAAGCATCACACTTTTATTGGTTTCAAAGCAGCATACGATGCAGTCGATTGAAACAAGTTATGGCAGATAATGCACGAGCACGGTTTTCCAGATAATCTGGCGCGACTGATCAGAGCTACATTGTGTCGATATGTGATATATTATATTATATATCTCGGGGATGAGTCCTTTCGAGACGCGGCGAGGGTTAAGACAAAGTGACGTCTTATCCTGCATGTTGAACAGCATCGCTATTGATCGGGTGATCCGACGAGCAGGCAGCGAGATGAGAGACACGATTTTCACCAAGGCTAATCAGCTCCTAGGCTTTGACCTTGTTATATTAGCCAGAAACTTTGCGACTACGGAGGAAATTTACACCAGACTGAAAGCGGAGTCTATGAGGATTGGGGTAAAAACAAATGCCTCTAAGACCAAATACATGAAAGGAAGAGGCTCGAAGGAAACAAACGCGTGCCTGCCATGGACGGTAACCGTTGATGGCAATGAACTAGAATTAGTAGATGAGATCGTGTATTCGAGATCGCTGGTGACCGCGGATAACAACACTAGTAAGGAGATCCAGTTGCGTATTCAAGTGGGAAAACGGGCCTACTGTGCCTTTCGCAAAATGCTACGATCCAGAAGCATACGCTGCTGTACGAAGCTGACAATTTACAAAACCCTTATCAGACCGGTAGTTCTTTATGGACTTGAAGCAGTGACGCTGCTCACATAGGACATACGCGCCCTTGCCGTGTTCGAGCGGAAGACACTGCGGATGATATTTGGTGGAGCATAAATTGAGAACTAAATATCTAAATAATCAAGTGCCTGTAGCTACTGCTTAGAATGATACCCATTGTGCATACGGCGAAAGTCATTTGGCTATGGAAGGCCGGACATGTCGTAAGGATGCCGGACGACAGTGCTACAAAAACAGTTCGCACATCACTGGCATCAGAAACCGGGGATCTCAGCGAGGAAGATGGTTCGACCAGGTCGAAAATGATTTGAAATTTTTGAGACGACTGAGAAATTGGCGACGGGTGGCCCAAGATCGAGTTGGATGGAGACGGCTGCTTGACACAGTACCACCCTTTTCGGCTCTAGGCTGCTGACGTCGACGACAATTGTCAGCCGATCTGATCTCAAAGTACATTTTAAGATTATCTGCATACGAGAAATGTAAGCCGTTAATGACAATATCAACTTTGTTAAGGCAAAGCCGAAATATCAGTGGACCTAGGTGACTTCCTTGAGGTATACCAGACGAACCAATAGCCTTCGATGGCAACCACTAGTTTTGCTATTGCGATAAGTTGGTTTATCTTACCGAAAATTTCGAACTGGTCGGTAAATATGCTTTCCGTGTGAGCTCTTAAGGCCATACTTTCCGTTATATTTTATGTGTAGCCCAAAGCTTACTGGTAGTAAGTAGAGCGTTGGGAAGTGAACTTGCGATTTTCTTAGAAAATAAACCGCATACATCCTGAGAAGCGACAACAGCTTCCACGTTATATGGATTTCGGAAGGCCATTGATGTCGGGAGACCAAACTTTCTGTTTGGATATATTCAAATGAGAAGTTTATCAACACCCACCATATTCCCCAGATATTTCACCGTCCGATTATTTCGATTTGATTCGGGGATGGTCTTCGAGGAGGCCGAACAATTCTCAGCTCTGGCTCTGGTGGAAAGATGGGAAAAAGTGGGCAATATTTTGAACGATTATTTTGGAGCCATTTTTGCACAATGAAGTTGCATGTTGTTAAACAAAACAGCGAAAACTCATAGTTAGACAAAGACATTCACCTGGACATTAAATAAAAAGAAAACTTATCCAATTTAATTCTACTATGTATATTTTATTCTTGACAGACAGTATTTCGCCTTCGACTTGCAAGCTTCCTCAGTGCCTGTTTCAGAAAACAAACACTGAGGAAGCCTGCAAGTCGTAGACGAAACACGTATCTGTCAAGAATAAAATATACATAGTAGAATTAAGTTGAATAGGTTTTCTTTTTTTTTTAATTTCCAGGTTACGTATTCTACTAAGACGCTCCAAAAACTTCGGTCAAAGACATTTAGAAAGTCTCCATGAACCAGGGATGGTTCGATCACTTTGACTCAATTTTGATTCATTTGACAGGACCGTCTCAGCCGAGCCAAATATGACAATGTTACATATGGGACATTTGTAGAACTAGTTCTAATCTACAATTTTTCTGAACAAAGTTTTGCTGTATCGTTTGTAGTTACGGTGCTACACCGCTAGTAACTCATCAGTGACTAAATGAACGTTCATTTAGTCACTAACAAGATACTAGCATTGTAGCGCCGTAACTACAAAAGATACAGCAAAACTTTATTCAAAAAAATTATAGATAATAACCTGTTCTACAAATGTCCTATATATAATTTTGTCATATTTGGCCCCGTTAACCCTCTAACGGGTAAGGCCGTCTGAAGACGGCCTTCTTTTTTGGAGCTCCAGAGCCGCATACGAAATGTGTATTGAATTGACGATGTGCAAAATGTGCTCAGAACAGATTTCTTGACATTTTGATATTAATATCACAACATTCTGACTACGCATTCAAAAGTTATCATTTTTCAAAAACAAAAATTCCGAAAAATTTCGGAAATAATTAATGCGCGAATATTTCCTTTTTTACTTTTGATGAAATAGCACATCTAGAACAAAATGAATGACCTTAAGATTTTTCTATGAGTAAATTTCATGCTTTATATCAATTTTGTAATGTATTTGAATTGAAAAAATATCTGGGTAGAGCGTTAGACATGAAAAACAAAAAAGAGAAATTGAACTTTTTCTAACCTGGCGCTCGACCAGATAATTATTTTTGCATGAAAATCAGCACTTAGGGTTCTTTTGAGTGTACTTTCATGACAAAACAGTCATTAGCTTGATCGCATCGTTTTTACGATGTTGCCCGTTAGAGGGTTAAGACGGTATTGTCAAATGAATTCAAATTGAGTCAAAGTGATCTACAAACCCTGCCATGAACCTCAATCCGGTCGTGTCCAGCAAGAGGGCCAAGGTCAATATATATTAAGCTTGAGCCGGCGAGAGGACCATGGCCAATTCGATTTAAAGTTGAGCCGGCGAGAGGGCCATGGCCGATTCGTGTTAAAGTTGAATCGGCGAGAAGGCCATGGCCGATTCGTGTTAAAGTTGAATCGGCGAGAAGGCCATGGCCAATTCGTGTTTAAGTTGAACCGGCGAGAGGGCCATGGTCAACGTATATTAAAGTTGAGCTCGCGAGAGGGCCATGGCCAATTCGTGTTAAACTTGAAACATGGCGAGAAGGCCATGGCCGATTCGTGTTTAAGGTAAATGGGCGAGAAGGCCATGGCCAATTTGTGTTAGAGTTGAGCTGGCTTAATGGTCATGGCCAACGTATATTAAAATTGAGCCGGCGAGAGAACCAAAACCAATATATGTCAAAGTTGAACCGGTGAGAGGGCCAAGGCCAACGTATATTAAGATTGACCCGGTGAGAGGTCCACGGCCAATTCGTGTTAAATTTGAGCCGGCGAGAAGGCCATGGCCAATTCGTGTTAAAGTTGAACCGGCGAGACGGCCAAGGCCAATTCGTGTTAAATTTGAGCCGGCGAGAAGGCCATGGCCAATTCGTGTTAAAGTTGAACCGGCGAGACGGCCAAGGCCAATTCGTGTTAAATTTGAGCCGGCGAGAAGGCCATGGCCAATTCGTGTTAAAGTTGAGCCGGCTTGAGGGTCATGGCCAACATATATTAAAGGTTGAACCGGCGAGAAGGCCATGGCCAATTCGTGTTAAAACGGAGCCGGCGAGAGGGCCAAAGCCAACGTATATTAAAATTGAACCGGCGAGAGGGGCATGGCCAATCCGAGTTAAACTTGAGTCGGCGAGAAGGCCATGGCCGATTCGTGCAAAAGTGAAATCGGTGAGAAAGCCATGGACAATTCGTGTTAAAGTTGAGCCAGCGAGCGAGCTATGGTCAACGTATATTAGGATTAAGCCGGTGATAGGGTCATGGCCAAGTTGTGTTAAAGTTGAACCGGCGAGAGGGCTATGGTCAACGTATATTGGGATTGAGCCGACGAGTGGGCCATGGCCAATTCGTGTTAAAGTTGAACCGGCGAGAGGGCCATGGCCAATTCGTGTTTAAGTTGAGTCAGCGAGAGGGCTATGGTCCACGTATTTTAGGATTGAGCCGACGGGAGGGCCATGACCAATTCGTGTTAAAACTGAGCCGGTGAGAGGGCCATAGCCAACGTATATTAAGATTGAACCGGCGAGAGGGCCATGGCCAATTCGAGTCAAACTTGAGCCGGCGAGAAGGCCATGGCCGATTCGTGCTAAAGTGAAATCGGTGAGAAGGCCGTGGCCAATTCGTGTTTAAGTTGACCCAGCGAGAGGGCTATGGTCCACGTATTTTAGTATTGAGCCGACGAGAGGGCCATGACCAATTCCTATTAAAGTAGAACCGGCGAGAGGGCCATGGCCAACGTATATTAAGGTTGAGCCGGCGAGAAGGCCATGGCCAATTCGTGTTAAAACTGAGCCGGCGAGAGGGCCATAGCCAACGTATATTAAGATTGAACCGGTGAGAGGGGCATGGCCTACGTATACTAAGGTTGAGCTAGCGAGAGGGCCATGGCCAATTCGTGTTAAAACTGAGCCGGCGAGAGGGCCATGGCCAACGTATAGTAGGATTGAACCGGCGAGAGGGCTATGGCCAATTCGTGTTAAAGTTGAGCCGGTTTGAAGGTCATGGTCAACGTATATTAAGATTGAGCCGGTGAGTTGGTCTTGGCCAATTCGTGTTAAAGTTGAACCGACGAGAGAGACATGACCAACGTGTATTATGACTGAGTAAGGAAAAGCCCATAGCAAACATTTGTTAGGGTTGAGTCGGACAAAGCACAAAGCCAACAGCTGTGATATCGGGTCGAGATGAGTTTAAGGCCAATGTTATAAAAACACTAAAACGTTGGATAGGTAGAATATGACCATTGTATTCAGGAAGGCAAGGCTCATAGACGTACAATATCAATGACAAAATGTGGTAGATACTGGGTGTGCATGTCCTATCAAATATTTCATGACAAGTACAGAGTGTTTTCTATTTGAGGTCGTTAAATATTTCACTACAGGCTATGTGTAAGAGTTAACTAATTTCAAAATAACAAAGAAGAATAATTTGAAGAACAATAATGTAAATAATTAATAATGGACCTAAATTAATATTTAACATCATATTTTGAATAGTTCATTATATGCAGGGAGGGGATGTGGCATCCTGGTATTTACAGCATATTAGAAGATTGGCCTTCAATATGTAACGTGTGTTAATGACACATCATTTGGGTAGTTGCCGGTAGCGTCTAACTGGCGCAGAGAGAAAGTGTCGCAAATCGGTTGACAGCTTCTCGCGTAAATGGGATGAGTATTCAGTTTGTGTTAGATGGTAAACCGCAAGACATCACAGCGGTGACAGTTAGTCTCTATGTGACCTTTTACAATGCGCTTAGATTGCTAGGTGCTCTACTCTTCGACGCAAACTTGGCGTTGTGCAACTTTCAATGTCACAGACAAATAGTAACAACCTGCAAAGTACTGCTGGTTCCGGTTCACTAGATCAAACCAGATACACAGTAGCATTTATTATCAAAATGTCGGAGGATTGCGAATGCAGATCGGGTTTTTTTTTCTTTGCGATTATATGCGATTAGAGAACAACTATATCATCATCATTTTAACATAAACTTGACTCAATGAGGATGCTAGACCGCACTTGGAAATGACTGGTAGGATACGAAGAGGGGGTGTTCTCATGCCCTCAAGCTGTATTTTTATTGAGGCAGCTTTGAATTACCTCTGGACCTGAAGGAATTTGTTGGATTGTTTCGGTAAAGTTCATCAATGTTCTCTGCGTGCCTCTAGCACAACCGGTTTTTCTGGTATGCTGGAAGAATTCGCTACCATTACAGGCACTGAGACGAGATGATAAATGCGATATTTTTGACTAATCTTTGAAATTTTTTGAGCTGCTTACAAACGAACTTTTCTGTGCTGCGAAATCATACATTTTACCAAAGTAATAAGGATTCTCATAATTCTCATCGCTGTAGCTCACAGCCATCGACTAGTGACTTCAAATCAACACGATATACACCTTTACTTTCGAATAGTGTCTAGCATCCTTTATTAGTGTCAATCATCACATTCTGCTTTCCAAACCGGCATGTCTTTAGTTAGAGTCGTATTTGACTAAACGTCGACTGTTCATTAAAATAAGAACCTCGAATTTTACATGCCTTCCCCAAGTGTTCCACAAGGCAGTAATTTATGGCACTTACTATTTGACATATTCTTTAATAATGCCTTCTATGATGTGTCGTTTAGCGGTTGTGGACTTTTAAAAGGTGGCAATTTCAAAATTTTCTGATTTAGCTGTCAGACGGTCTATCCGATTTTGGTAACAAGAACAAGTCGTTGGAAAAACCAAACATATATTATTCAAACTATTCAGAATCATCCAAAAGTGCACTGGCTCAGATTCTCTTTTAGATTACTCTTAAACAATAACATTCCTAATTAAGTAGATCCATTCAAACGTGCATTCCGACTGGTTGAAAATGGATCTTAACAGGATTTTGGGCTGTGTTCGTCAAATCGATTACCATGCGTCTCCACTGGTAGTTGTTGCATTATTGTTCACCTGGTACGTGTTTGATAAAATTGGTTCAATAAAATCGAATCCGGACGCGACAAAATCACCCGACGATGGCGCACTACCATTACAGATCACTTTACGGCAGCGTAAAACAAACGGAAATATCCTCGAAACCACTCGTACTCGTGTTGATGGCGGCTCGAGAATTGCTGCTGTGAGTTGATTATCATTGGGATTTCTTTTATTGCTGTCAATTCCCGAAGCCGGTCGGTCTCGTGTTTTTGTTGTTGTTGTTTTGCCGCTAGTAGAAAAGTCATTACAGGGGGATTTGCTAGTTGTAGAACATAAACCTGATCTAATGCTATCTAATCAAATAAAATGACAGTTCGACAGCGAAACTAAAACGGTTGGCTGAGCCGGCGCCATGTTCCATTTCGCTTTTCTCATTTTACGGTATCGAGCAGTTTTAAACTGGGTAGATTTTAGAACCTTAGTTAGCATTCGTTTATCTGTGAATGCCGGATAGCTTATTTCCATTGGCTAGATTTGAGATTTCAGTCACTGAAATTTTATTTGAAATCTTCAAATGTTGATCAAACGACATCTAACAATGGATCATCTCGCAGCAAGAGAACATGTTACAACTTACATAACATGCAATCCATACAGAATTAAACTGCGTCTAAACCGAGATCGAAGTACGTGTTTACGATCGTTAGCGAGCAAACTTCTTTGTTCGAAATTTTGCGTCGTATTTTCAACCATCTTTTCCGTTTGATTTGAGTGCCCAGTCGACTCGAAGTCAAATAGTGGCCAGTAAAAAGCCCTACTGACATTACTAGAACTCAAACTTGAACTGCATAATTTAATTTTTTTCTCAAACGAGAAACAGCTAATTGCTTGGTAACCGCCAGATTAAACCGGCTGCTCCGGCAATGTCAGGAACAATCGGACAATAATTTCCGTTAATTATCAGTAACTGTGGGGTCGTGTTTCACTGAATGGTATTTAAGTTTTTCTTTTCTTTGCTGAGGAGACCAGGCCACTGCACACCCAGCAGCGAGCTGGTGGGGCTGTGAAAATTTGCTCATTTATACGTACTTTCTTTTTGTATGATTCACCGCTGTGTAGAGCTTCTTCCTTTTTCTCTAGCTACGTAAAGTTGCGCTTCCTTTTTATCGGTGAAAAACTTGAGCTGCTCTTCGGGTCCTTTCTTCAGTCTTCTGTATTTCGATCTGGAACTGATGTAGTGGCACAATAACTGTCTGTAAACGCCGGTACGTGCTTGAGAAGTCCTCAATTAAAAGTGGAAATTCGAAATAAATTACGAGAAAGTGCAAGACAAGGAACGGGATTCACTGATTCACCGAACCACGACCGGTAACCGGGTTTGCAATTTTCTATTTCACTTTTTCGTCGGACAGTGCGCTCTGCTGGAAAACTCCATTTACCGGGGCATGGAAATGAACATCTGCGAACAACTATTCGAAGGGTTCCTACGCACACGCGTAAGCGATAGTTCTTTTTTCCCAATTGGATTTTTAGAAATGGTTCTCTGCCAACGCAACGGACTCGGAGGAAAACAATCTACGATCGGCTTATACACGGTCGGGCGAGCGGAAGATTACTGCAGCCGTTGAATGAATTTCCACTTGACCAGCCAGCGGCGCAAAGTGCTTTCTCGTTTGCACTAGAACGAGGAAAAGTGCAAAACTGCTTTTTTGTAGTAGTAAACATCACCAACACATGCACCGACGACCGTGCTCAGTAAATCAGTAGGAAAATTTCGCAGGAAAATGGAACAGGTTCTTTTATTTTTGCACTACTAAAGGTAACGTGAAGGAAACGATCACCAGTGAGTGTAGCAGCAGACGGACAGTCAGTGTACCGATTCGGGCTGTTGGAGAACTCACGATCACCACCCATCAGTACGAGAGCTGGTGTTGGTGAGATCGCGGTACGTGGGTTTAGGTTTTTCTTTGCCCACGCTCAAATACCTACGTCACATGGTTTTTCCGGAAACATTTTGCTTCTCGCACAGGGAATTAGAACTGTGTGCGTCAGCGTCACGGTTTGGGCCATCAACGTCCATAAACCGACCCAGGTTTGCACCTGTTGCGGCCGGGCGGCGGCACGCTGGGTGATCGGCAGCGGTGATGCATTTCGTGCTGCGGTTGCATTAGAGTAACTGTGCTAAACTGCCGGGATATGTTTGAAAGTTGGACTTATTTTCTGTGGAAATAATCCAATTTGCAGGTTTTCCTCAGACATTAGTAGTATAAAATTCGAGATCTAATTCTGATATTACTTTGAAATTTGACTAAAATAGAAAATTATCACGCATCAGAATCTATAAAGCTTGTTTCCGGTGGCTACGTAATTTAATGAAAGGTTACGACAGCAATTCTAGCTGGATCTACGTCATCTCGAAAGCACTTCCATTCGTCAAACCATTAACCGGTTGTCATATTGAATAATATCCTCCATAAAAACGAACACAAATAATTTCGCCACCATCGTGTTTTCACACACACGTCAGAGGGAAGAGGAGAAAAAGCACTGTCTTCACCGGAAATACACCCCACTTCCATCGCTAGAAGTCGATATCTTAGAGCAAACCTTGACAAATAATCCTGTCTACACAACCATTCGTTGTTTCCCTTTCCACTACAGTTCGAAGTCACTACTGATAAGTGATTTCATGTTTAAGAAGTGCGGTAGCAACGATGACATATGAGAACGGTATGACAGGACAACAAAAAGTCGTAAAGTGATACATTTCGCACATACACACACACAGACATGTATTCATTCCAAATCGTTGATTCAAAGTGAAAAGAACCGGGGTCACGTCCGTCGTCCTTCGCTCGCTCCATCTCACGTAACACCGCGGGAATTAGGTTAGAGTTCACTCAACTGCGTATAAATATAGGTATTCAATCAGCATGAAAATAAGACAGAAGAAAAACAAAGTCATAAATTTTTTATCGTCATAAATAATCATAATATATACGGGCTTCCGCAGCTTTGGCTCACGCCACTAGGTACTCGGAGGTTGGTCGGTGGTGGTCGCATGGATGCTGCAGGCTGAGGACGCGAAATGCGTTAGGTAAACTGTGCCTGTCGGTCTGTCCGTCTGTCTGCCTGTCTGTCGGTCGGGGCCACACCGCCCGGTGTAATGGCATTTCGAGGACCAACCTAGCCGAGCTCAAATACCTACTGGGTTTGGATGCGTTAGAAATAATTTTCGCGTTTGAAAGAAAACAATATATTCATCCAATGCATGATCATGAGTAAGATTTATAAAGTGGTTCTAGCTGCTGCTGTGTTCAGCGATAATCGCCTAATCATCGTTTTGAACTTAATTCCTTTTATCAACCAGGCGCCTCTTCAAGGGTTAACACCTATCTAGTTAAATCATTGACAAACATATAATTATCAATAAAATTTTCCCTTACCTAATGTAGACATTTCTTTGGGCTTAATAATAGGGTTGCCAAGTGGCCGGTTTTTGGCCGGCTCGTCAATCCTGTAAAAAGGCCGATTTTCCGACAAATGAAGCCGAATTGGTACTTTTTGCCCGATTTGTTGTTGCTAATTGCAAGGAAGATTGTCCAATCAATAAGTGCGCAATCGCTCATAAAACTGCTATTTTGACTTAAATCGTTTCGGTTTATTCGGCGCACTTTTGCTTGGAATGTAAAGAAAAAGTGCGCCGAAGATACCGAAACGATTTAATGCAGGATCGCACTTTTGTGAGCGATTTCGCACTTTGGATGGTATAATTTTCCTTGAAATCAGCAATAAATTTTGTGATAAATTTATTAGCAATCCTGAGCAGTGGATCATTGAAGATAGCCAGTTTTGCAGTGCAATACTTTGCTTGTCCACTAGCACTAGAAGCAGCTAGTTGTCACTCTGAAACTAGCTATGCATTCTTCGATAATCCATTCAATGTTCGTTGTGGTTTGGTTTCAATTGCAGCGACTATCCAAATAATCCCAAGCAACATTGTGAGTTTTATTGTACTCTTGTGGCGGTTTTCAAGGCCAATTTTGGTCTTAAAGGCCATCATACGAGTATTGTAATAAAACCCAAATTGTTACTTGGGAATATGTCATTAACGCACAATACACATTGCAAGCAAATCCTCTAGTAATACACTGTCACAACCCCTCCCCCCAGCATTTTTTGAAAACAGAACCGACCGGCCGGTTTTGGTAATTTTCAGACTTGGCAACTAAGCAATTCATTACATTTTTCAACACTGATTTCAGTGATTCTAAAAGTCAAGCACTTAACATTCACATACAGTTTTTTCTATGATCTAAAGTTTTGTTACTAGCCGAAAATCTTATTATTTTATAACAAAATTGAAAATAAATTCTGAATCGATGGGACCTGTTCAGCAGTAGTAGCAACGGCAGTGAAATTCGTAAGCTATCGTGTTGCCAAAAGGCTGATTTGATTCTGGAAATAAGAATTATAGGTATGAAATTAACTGAAACCTCCAATGGTGAAAACGTGGTTTAATACTTTAAAGAGAAATGTATGTTCATAATTTATTTTTCTTTATAAAAATCAACAGAAAAGACAGCTTTTTCAATAATTTTCGACGATTTTCTCAGTGATTTAATGAAGCAAATGTATTAGTTATTAAGGTCCATTAGGGCAAGTCTTGCCTGTTGGTAATAAATTTGAAATTTAAAATTTGAAGCAATGATGTGTTTCAATTTTTTTTCTTTGACAACATCGTTTTTTGCAGTCGAACCGTGTGCGCTGCTATGTTTGCCTCTTTTGTTTTCCCACCATCCTTATGAACAACTCGCAGTTTCCCATCAGAACACTGGAGAATAAAAGAGACGACGAATACCGTTTGCCGAACGGTGCGGTGAGTGTATGCCCCGATAAACAATTTAGACAGACGGCATTTTACGCATCTATCGACCAAAAATATCAAATCTATTAATGCAGATGCCGATTAGTAGGTCGCGGATAGGAATACGAACTTACTGAATAAGGGAAAAACTTCGAGGGATTTTTAATGGGGCGTATAAAAATTCAGCTGTCAGGACTGCTTAAAAAACACCGTGAGGGTGAAAATATGTTCGGTCTGATCAAAATTAGTTCCATCGCTCCAACTTTTAAAGCGAAAAATCAAAAGTTTAGGTCAATAACAGTGTCTTCCAGTGGTAACAGCTTGAAGAACTAAAGGTAGCAAGAAAATTGGTATGCTGATATCCCCCACTTAGTCAACCCATCGCTTGTAATAAGGTAAAACCGGTTCTTTGCCCTACCTACTCTTGATGAGAGAGTAAGAATAGTTCTCCAATTCCAATCATGACGCAAATAAACAGAGACATTTGCTAAAAATGGTCAAGATAACTTCCATTTGAACGTACACCAGCTGATACCCAACTCAAAATTGTCTTTGACATTGTGACCGAACCTGTAAACTAGACAGAAACACGAAATTGCTCCGATTTTGTTTAAGTTTTGCAGGCACTCGATTATTTTTTTTCTTTTTGGTGCTTAAAGTCTACCCATCTATCTATCTAAGGGACGTTCCTTAAACTCACATTTTTTGGCTTGAGACTTTGAAAAGTTATGACTTTTTAACTACAGGGTGAGAAGTAATAACCATAACTGCTTTCAACAAAATTCTGCACCGTCTCATCAAGCGAAAGCTACACAGGCTTAGTGTGAGGACAATTTTCCGGATTTCATTTCTTTGAAAGAGTGAACTGCCTTTTCGCCTGATTTGAATCCTCTCGACTTCTATGCATGAGGTTATATGATAGGCAAACAAAGGAGCATCAAAGGTTAGATTGGGGAAGATTTGGAATGAAATGCCCTAGGATATTGTGGCCCCAGGATTACGACTGGCAATTAAAACAAAGCGAGAAAGATTTGAATTGAACTAATTTAAGGCAAATGCTATGGATACACCACAGACAAACAGACATAACACTCTTTTTCCATTCTTCGTACCGATTAAACCGTTATTTCAAATTTGGGCTTAGTTGGGAATGTCTCCGTTTTAGTTGAAGTGGCGCTTTTTGACGAAAGAAGGGGAATTCCCCTTAAAAAATACTTGCTACTTTGAAGGATACTCCTGTTGCTAATTGATATTTGGGAATATCTATCATAGATGGTGCTGGTGTTCTGGCTAAATGTGAGGTACGATAATTTTTGTTGAGTTTTCTTCCAAGAGTTATGTCTGTTTGTCTGTGGATACACGTTACACGAAATTCACTCAAAATAAAAATTTATCCAAGCATCTTATTTTTGTGACCATTTACTTTACTGACAGTTATTACTACTCACCCTGTAAAAGACCATCAAATTTCTAGTAGGGTAAGACTGTCCAGAACGCACCGGGGGGTAGAATGGCCCATGCTATTAATTTTTTGAAAACGCGGAAACTCTTTGGTAAAATTTTGAATGCGCGTTTTATTTTGGTGTAAAACAAGCTGATTCATAATTGTGTAGAATGTAAAAGCATCAAACACAGCCACATCCAATAAAATCAAGCGATTATCCGCGATCTCATTCCACATGTAAGAAATCACTGTTTTCTCTTAAGCTTTTACCACTAGTCGGAATGCAAATTTCATAATAAATACAGTCTATCTAATTGATGTACTGTCATACTCGATGATTCATCACAAAAACGGCATTAACTAGGCATGTTTTTCACATATATTGCAAAAAACTTCAAAATACAAAACAGGGCTAGAATGCATCACAGCGGGATCGAACAGTTATAAAATATTTTTAATTGGCAGTACATCTTTTGTTTCGGATTATTTATTAAAAATGTAGCAATATTATGTATTGTATAGGACTTAGAATTTGCCTTAAACCTAATTGTACATTGTTTAACTTACAATATTTCATCACACATCAGTTGGAGAAAAGTAGATGATTAAATTTTATTGCCAATTACGTTGAGATATGAACCCATTATATCCCAGCAAACAAGCGTGTGTAACAAACGCTACAAACGAACGCTTCCGCCATTTCGGCAGCCTAGTTTTAGGAGTTTATACAACACGTGATTGAATGTAAATTTTTTGGTTGCGTTTAACGCCTAGCTGGGCAAACTTGGTGCGTTTTGTCCACGGGTTTTGGCGTTCTGCCCTACATAATGATTTTGACTCTTGCCAAAAATCGTCAAAAATAACGAAAAATAGTGGTGTTTGTTAGGAAATTTCACCAGGAATAAGTGTAAAAAAGATCCGAAAGTCTTCTAGAAGTTGAAAAACGTGGAACAAACACGCCGTTGCTCTGCAAAATGATGTTTTGCTTAATCGGTGCATTCTGCACCACTTTACCCTATATTGATGAGTTCGTTTTGCTTGCAGGAAAGTCTGTGAGCAATATTTATATACTCTAGCAACCTTCTATTTGATTATGCACCGAACATTTTCGTAAACTCGCAACAAAATTGTACACCAAAGACCTTCACCCGGTCAGTGGACCATCACGGAAACAAAACAACCGACGCAGAATATTTCCAAGGTGTTCCGGCGATGTTTTCGTTCAAAACCAAACCTAGCCTCCACACTCGGTCATGGCCGTATGTGTGGGGCCGCGGCAGCTCCCAATTATGATAGAACATTTGCAATTACTATCAGCTGCGGAATAGCAATTTTTACTGGTATTTTAATTTCTGCGTACAAGCTAATTCCGCCAGCCAAATTGCATAGTGGATGATATTGCCAGAAATATGGCTATTTACAAGAAACATTATGCGGAAAAATCAGATTACGTAAGGTGTAGTTTTGCTATAAAATCTTAAGATTTTATCTTAAGAGTAAGATAACTTTTTTACAAAGAAAGGACAATCCAGAACATTATTGCCAAGAAAAGAAGAGAAGCATACAAAAAGTCATTCACAACACTAACACCAATAACACCAGAACTTAACCCATTTTGGACCCTAAATTTGGACAAAATGAAGTGAAACTGTGTAATCCATTATATTATGGCCAAAATGTGTCGAGAAACTCAAAATCGGTATTTGGAATGGTTTCAAGGCCAAAATATCGCAGGTTTAATATTTCATACGCTCAGTTTCAAACAAACAAATTACAAAATTGTTCACATATTTCTTTACAAATTTTGTGATCGACTTTACATATAAATACCATTTTACACTTGAGGTAATGCTTCGTCACAAAATGTAGCCTTTTTCAAGCGTTTAGGAGACAAAGTTTTTCCGCCATTTTTTCAACTTTTTTTCCGCATTTATTATAACTTTGCACTGTTGAAAATACTGATGAAATGACAAAAACTGACACATTATCTCACACACATCATATTGAAGTCTTATCACTCTTGTAGTGATATATTAACAATGCTAACAATTGAAATTCAGCAGTAATCAGGTTTTGAAGACGGGGTGTGATATATCATACGCTAGGATATAATGGCTTAAGAGAGTGGCAGGGGAATATGACGAAAATATAACACGTCCTCTCCGTAGAAAAATGAGAAAATTTGGAATTGACCTAGTCTACACCAGCCGGAACAACCAGCTCAAAAATAAGTTGGGATCAACTAAAGACCCGATTGAAGAACATAGAAAATCCGGGATTTCTGAAATCAGTTGCCCACATTGCGAAAAGGTTCACATCGGCCAGAATAGAAGGAATCTGGAAACACGTGCTAAAGAACACTTGGCAGAGGTAACAAAAGCATTAAGAGATACCGAGAAAGGTCTGACACACCATTTTAGATCAAAAGTGGCTGAGCAAATCTTCAATGACAACCATCCGCTGACCATTGACAACGCAAAAGTAATAAACTACTGCTCTGCGTGGAAGATGGATGCTATGGAAAGTTTAGAGATTTTCAAGAGGTGCCCCTCCACCCTTCCAGACCCTGGAAACGGTTACTCTTGGCTCTTTAAATATGTGCCACAACACAGACATGCAGAGACATACTCAGACGAAACAACTTCTGGTTAAAAATCAGAGGGGTTGTGCACAAGACACGACTGCATAGATGACGTAGGACCACGTAAGTCTCTTTGTAGCGATAGTAGGATGTATCCATGTACGTAATAATACGATTCTTCATGTTTACAAGCTACATACGTAACGTTTATCAAAGTAGTAACATTGTACACATTCAATCCTCAATTTTGGAGTTACATCCATGAATTGATTGAATCTATTTAATGAAAACGAAACCAAGTCAGTAACTAAACCAAACAGTAAATAAGTTTTTATGATCTGTTTCTACGTTGAATAGTGCTTTTCCTCTGGTAATCGGTAGACGGTACGCGCGAGTTTTCAAAAAGTTGAAAATTTTTCGCAGTTTTTCTTCGGCTTAGAAAAGAACACTGATAAAGCATTTACAACCTGCAGACGTTTTGGAAGTCACAGAAAATGTCGTCCGTGACCAGAATACATATTTCCGTCATTTGTTGGTCGTCCGCAATGGCGAAAAATTTTACTTTTCCCTTGTTGCCTGTGTTATTATGGTATTAACTGGGCAAGAAAATATAATAAACTCTTCAATCGTTGTGTGGCCCTTGAAAGGACCGATTGTTTGATTATCATAACTCCAGCTTGCAATAAACTTGCACTAACGCACTTAACGTAATTCTCTGTTCGGTAAATTGGAGTACCGATAACCGCCAACCAGGCACGGCTTGTTGCAACGGACCAGCCGGAACGCTTCAGCAGCTATGCGCTTAACGAAGCCGTTCGTGTATGGTCCTGAATCACGATGAAATACCACTCCAAGTGGCCAGCTGCAAGTGACGTGGGATGCTTCTGGTCGTTTTGTTGTCGCGTGCAGCATATTTCCTGCCAATTCCAGAACTTCAGCAGCCAGATATTTCATCACGACAGCGAAACGAGTGCTCCAGCTCCAACACACTGCACTGCACACACACACTGTAAACAAACGTGCACGAGTGTGACATTTCGTGACTTTCGTTTGCCCTGGCAAACGATGTTGGCAGTAGCTCAGCTAGCGTTTGAATAATGCTGTTCGCCGGCTTACCACGTGTTATGTACCAGAGCAAGCGACAAGAATCAGCCACACCTATTTTTCATGGTTCTTCATTCTATCATCTACGTTAAATAAAATAGAGCATTTCAATTTCAGTCTGAACAAAAGAGCAAAGTTACCAGTGAGCCGTTCGCCTTTTGCTGCCAAAGAAAAATTACGCTACGTATTAGCATTGGTGATGGATAAATGTGTGCTGCTAATGAAAACCGAGTGAAAAGCCATAAGTTCCAAGTTTCCTAGATTTCATCAATTACTGAAAACCGTTCTTTGAAGAACGAACAAATTCTTATATGAAGATGCAAAAGCTGTTACTAAAACTCTTTCATTTTATTAAACCCATGGTTTCATTCATTTTGACGCTTGACCGAACACATTTACTTGGAGCTGGAATATTTGTTGGCTGCTTTGGTACCTTCCGAGACGACCTCCTTCTTAACCAGCAGCAACAAGCGAACAAAAGCGCGTGAGGTGATCGGTTAAAATTATTTGAATCTAATTGTTCGGATCAATCTAAATTAAATAGAATTAAAATCAGAGAGTGAAAATTCCTTAAAACTTCATGAACATATGTTTCGTTCTTAAAAGAACGGTTTTTTCGACTGGATATGCTGGAAATTTAAGCCTTCTTTTCCGTCTACTTGAGCAGCAACAAAACAGTCTGGATGTTCGGAAAGACAGTTCTCAGAGCAGTGGCGACACCGGACAGGAATTTGTTCAACTCTTCGTTGTTGTGGATGGCCAGCTGCAAGTGACGATAATTCTGATCGTTTCGTTGTCGCGAGCAGCATATTTCCTGCCAATTCTAGAACTTCAGCAGCCAGAAATTCCTTCACGGCAGCGAAACGAGTGCTCCAGCTCCAACACCTCGCTTGGTGAATTTGCATGTCTTCGTTGCCTTATCCGTGGGAAGCAGCAACAGCTGAAGCTCAACAATTTTCGATCGAATTCTATAGGGCTTAAATTAAATACAATCATAAGGAAGCTTAACCCATAGCTCATATCGTATATATTTCTGTCATCCGTGTTAGGGAAGCACTAACGAGGGAAGGCAAAAATATGAAAATAATTCAATTTTTCAATGACGCGCATTGGAAATCAATAGTTTTCTGTATTTTCAATCGATTTTCCGATCAATTGGTGTAAATATCTTGGAAATCTATTGAAAATTGACTGAATTATAAGTCGAAGCGTGAAAACGCGATTCTACTTTGATGACGTCATTTCCAACAACCAATCACGAAACGAGAATTCTGGTAAAACATAGGTTCATTATTTTAAATTTTTCAATAGCTCAACATCAAGAATCCATACTTTTCTTCATTTAGGTCAATTCTTAGAAGATTTTCCGATCGATTGGTGTATGAATATTGAAAATCGATCGGAAAACCGCTGGGCTATTAGCGCTCAAAACCTATTATTTTTCGTGACGCTCGCATTTTTCGATTTTTTGGAATGACACCCTATCTCAAAACTTACCGTAAGACGTAGTCCTACGTCAAAAACTTCACTCTCTCTCCTTTCTCGGATCCCGGTTTCACATTATCCGCATAATCCAATTAGGTTTTTTCAGGTTTTTCTTAATTTAATTAATTTTTTATATTTCAGACTCTTGCAATAGAATTAGTTCACCAATAGAATTTAGTTTACAATAGAATTAGTTTATCTACACCAACTGTGTATACTTACACTGCTAATCTTAAGCCAACATTGCATTAAACTGCATAAAAACTGTAAAATTGCTTTGGCGGAAACAGACACTGAGGAAGCCTGCAAGTTGTAGGCGAAATACGTATCTGTCAAGAATAAAATATACATAGTAGAATTAAATTGGATAAGTTTTCTTTTTATTTAATTTCCGCATCTTTATTAACCAGAGCAACTGTAAGATTTTTAGTTTTTTAAGAGCATGACGCGGGTATTTTATTCAAAAAGTACCAGCTTCTCTATGACATGATAAAACCATAAATCTTAAAATCGATCATTTTACTTTCCAAAATTTTGCGTTATAAGCAATGAAACACGACATTTTACTCTGCCAGTGCTTTATTCAAGCCACCTGATCATAATTTTTGCAAAATATGCAAAACAATGACCAACATTTTTACTGTATCGTCAAGATAAATTGACCACATATTAAAGAAACTCGACCGCAGTGCCTCGGGCCGACATGCGTAAATACTACGATCATCATCTCGAAATTTACCCGACGAACTCCGAAACCGTCAAAGCAAATCTGCTTCGTTGTTTCAATTCTATCGCATAGCGGCCGCATAAAGTACGAAGATGATGCCGACGACGATCTATTTTCGACTCGCAAGCCGATGATGGTTGTTTTTAGGGTACCGAAAACCGCGATTGTGTATGTGTGCACTTTCGCAAGGTACTATTTATAGCCACCATTTTCGAGTTCTTTCGAGCATCGTCGTGGTAGGCCAATTGTCCGCGCACCGAAAGAAAGTGCGTGCGTAGTTTGCACACGTGGCCGGCCTCGAGCCGATCGTTACCGATCGCGAAAGAGAGCACAACAAAGTTTTGTTTTGCCTCGAATGTACCTTCCTACCTACATCACGTTTGATGCGGGAAAACTTGACTACTGGTTGGCTGCGATCCATCATCGTAGGATCAATGCCACTCTTTCAGTCATTGCAAACCTCAAACGATCCGATTTTACCACATGATTCACCGTGTGAGAAAAAGGACTGTTCAAGAAGCAGCATCAAAGAAATGAGACATGAATTTAAAAAATTATATTTTAATTTGTCAACTTCAAGGGTGTTCCAATGATATCTGGCATTTCATTGAGGTGCCTCATGTTTCATAGAGTAGAAAAGCTGCGAACAATAAATAGCAAAAATTATAATAACGCTCGTAGACCTTGTTCAAGACAGCAAATTTTAACTCTAAATTATAGCTTATACAATCAATTAGGATGACTTTATTATATTTTCTTTTATTTTTTGAAGTGAAAATGTGTCACTTAAACTGTTGAAAAAACGTATTTGGAAAACAAAAGGAAATTAGTCCAAATTCTAAATCCTTGTATTTGAATTCATACATTAAAAGCTACTTAAGAACTGGAATCACACTCAGGATAGCACCAATAGCATCACGGAAATGCCGAGGTCGCAACGATTAATTGAACTAATAAATCTTCATTTATACGTTGGCGAAGAGCCAATGTGGCGCAAGCCACCCCGATTGACGGTACTGTCTCAAAACATTTCTAATAATAAAATTCAGCTGATGGCCTTCTGGAATTTAATCTTTCCATTTACGTCATACGGATTAGGATCGGGCCGTTTGATCGGAACTTTGAAAGCAGGTTCGATCCAGAGGAAAACTTTTCGCCGCGTCGTACGCGAAGAAGTTAGAAAAACGTATCAGAGTTGATATCATATTTCAGTTTAAAAAATTTAATTAACATTAATGCTAGCAACATCGGAGACTTGGTGGACTGTTAATTGAGTTATATGGTATGTCGAGTTCAGCTTCCTGCATAAAACAACATTCCAAAAAGTCCAATTTGCTGCCAAGTTATTCAATTTTGGCAACCAATTGAACAGGATGCCAGAGTTTCCCTGCGGGTAGATATAATCATACTGATAGAATAACTTTGAATCACTTTGCGGAACTGGCTCGACTACAATATGCAAAGTGAATCAACTTTAGCGAAATTCAGCGCGGTGATGGAAAAATTATAAACCAGCTGCTAACAACTTTCGAGAGATGAATAAATTCCGAACAAATGTTGAAAGCGCTTATCGTGGAAATCTGCTTACATGCTGGGGTTGAGTGTTTTCTAACCTTGAATATTAATTCAATCGACGTCAATAGACTCTCTAGACATGTGCGAAAGTGGCCTTACAAAGAAAATAGAAAAAATTACCATCCCGTGGTGTGACACCGTTTTTCGACACGTCATTTGAACGACACACCAAAAGTGCATGTGCTTTTTTTGCACTCAATTTTCGGTATTTACGTTTTTTTTTGTCAAGCACAAGATGCGTGAACTTGAGCACATTTTCACGTCAAGGACACTCGTTATTGCTCGTATTTATTTTTGTTGACTGTAATCTACCCTTCTTTTCACGTCTTTACACAGGTCGATCGTATCTTACCCGGTGCTGCTGTTAGGTTTATAGGTAGGAAAACACCTCAAATCACGAAGCGAATCGAACAACAGAGCATATTGACGATAGCAATAACGTTGTGATCTTGAGTGTAGAAAAATAGGAGAATTTTCTAGATTTTCCCTTGCGCCATTGTCATGTGAATATGATGAGCTGTCGCGAAACGTCACCGAAGGAGTGAAGCAAAACGAATAATGTTTGTGTCAGCGTCCCATCAACTAGACGACGAACAGACTTTGCACATTATGAGCATTTGTTATCATTATCGCAAGGATAAGGCTCGTTAGCCGTCAGAAAGAAATTTAATGAGCAGTGACTTGAAACCCGAAATTGCTTTGAGTGCGATTTTCGTAAAAAGAAATCCCCAAAAATGGGCACTAAAAAAAGCAATTATATATGCGCTACGCAAGCAATTAGGCAGCATATTGCCTGGCTCAAGTTTCAGCATAATTTGACAGCATCTTAAGTTGTACGACTTAATTGGTGCTTTCTTGCGAATCGCACACCGCACACAGCCACATTTGGAGCAATCAATTCAATAGAATTTTCGCAGGCAAAGTTGAAGTGCCAGACCAGGTTCCTACCAACCGGATCCTATGGGTGGTCGGTTAAAAATAGCACGCCACCTTATCTCGCGGGTTCATTGAAACGACGACGCCCGCCCATATGAAATTGTTACCACTTTACGCACTGAACCAGAACCAGGTGAATTCAGGCGGTCGCCCACCCGACGGAGGATTCGTTCCGTTTCCATGACGCCAGCGAAGCAAACGTGTTAACCACGGCACTTCCGGCGAAACTCGGTTCGAGTCAAGAGTCGAATCGCACACGGAAAAGTCTTTCGAGGAAATTGCTCCAGCTGATAGCGCGATGCGATGATGCTGCTGGCTGGGTCTGGGGTGGGTTGGAGGTTGGAGGAGCCACCAATCTCGTGTGATGAGGTATTCAAAAAAAGAAGTTAGTCGCTAGCCGCCCTTTTTCATCAAACAAAGGAAGTGCCGTTCCAGGGTGGAAAAATTAAACTGTGTGTTTGACGGTAAATTGTGAGAATTTAGAACATGTAAAGATTTGGTTTTTCATGCACCTTGTTAAAGGAGATTTTACGAAAAGAATATGGATTCAGATTTTGAGTAGTCGATTTTTTTAACGGTAGTTTTAACAATCAACTAAGGGGACAGTCGAAAAAAGTAATGAAACAAACACAGTGTGACAAGACGTGGAGAAACGAGGAAATAGAGTGGAAAATTAAGTAAGCGATGGTCATTGAAGCAACGCTTATTAAGAATGTATACCGGTCCTCTTTATCCAAGCTGAAGGATTTGGTAATCGCACCAAGGTATCATGGGAGTTCAGCAGTAGCCAGCAACCATGTATTTCGGTTTGCCGGTGTTAATAGTAAAAGGCCTAAAGGCCTCTGCACTGCTTTACACTTGATTCCGATGATTCCAAGGCAATGTTGAATAGCGGGTTAGAGAGTGCATCCCCTTGCTCCAGTCCTCCAACGTCACGAAAGCGGCTGAGTTCTCACCCGCTATACTGACCAATGATTTTGACCTATCAAACGAATGAGCGTAACTGGTTTGTATTTGAAGCGTAATTCTTGTTTGTATTTGAAGGATATTAATACTTTTTTCAATCTAACCAGTATTATACGGTTTGGATTTGACCGATATTAACCTTAACCAAAGACGCTTGCTCTCGACTTTCGCTGTTAATTATTCAGCATTTGCTTGTCGTTTTTGATTCTTCATCTTTCATCTTTCGTTTTTCTTCGCTTGGTTTTCTCCGTCTTTTTTGACGCAGCCTTTTACTTTTGTCTTTTTGTTGATAGCTTTTTCGTTTATATTCTGCCATCTACCTTTCTGGCATCTTTACAACGTCTTTTCCGTATCTGTTCCGCAATTTGTTGCCATTTCGTTGTTGACATGTTTTGTCGCTTCACTGGCGTTTTTTTTTGGGTTTTTTGTTTCATCGTATTTTTGCCATCTTGTTTTTGTCTATTTTCATCGTCTTTTTGTCTACTTCTCATTTCTTTTTCGCCATCTTTTTGCTGTTTTTCCGCCATCTCATTGACCATCTTTTGCCGTTAATTTGCCTGTCTTTTATTCATTTTTTATTCTTTATTTGGACGTCTTGGTGTTGTGTTTTCGACGCCTTTTTATTGTCTGTTATTTTTTCTTCATATTTTACATCTATTTATCATTTCTCGGTCGTATTTTTGTCGTTTTGGAATTTTCTGACATTTTTTTGCCGTTTTATTGTCTTTTTAGTTGCTGTTTTGGGGTCTTTTCGTTCTCACATTGTTGTGTTTTTTTTTCGTGGTTTGTCGTCGTTTCGCCGTTTTTTTTATTGTTGTCTAATTGTCACTTTTTTGCCTTTATCGTCCAGTTTGTTGTAAAGATATCAAAAATACTGTCTTTTTACTGTCTTTTCTTCGTTCTTTCGTTGCTTTACTGTCGTATATTCGTCATCTGTTTCGCATGTTTTCTCGTCTTTTTGATGCATCTTAAACATTGTTTTGTTGTTTTTTTAGTGTTTTTTATTTATTTCTTTGTCGCTGTTTTGGCTTCTTGTAGTCGTCTTTTCATCGTATTTTCATTTTGTTTCCGTTATTTTTCGTCAACTTTGTAATGTATTTTAGACATATTTTCATTGCATTTTTCTCATTTTTCCATCACATTTTCGTCGTCTTTTTGTCGTTTCGTCGTTGACTGTAAATTTTAACCCAGTGCGCCCCTATGCCTCACGGGCAGCTGATTGCTCAGGAGTTATTCGACTCGCGAATGAGCTATGCAGGAAGACGATGTGAGGATGTGCGCGAGTATGCAGGTAGCAGAATTTATGCACACAGCAACGGTTTGTTTTACGCTTGCATGTGCGGCGAATGCGTTGAATGCTATGCTTCTCAAACTCACTCGCGTGAGAATAGAACACGTTGGCTTCTGGCTCGATTCGCAACATTAATACCTGTCTCAATCGCACTGACTGAGTAGATAAGTACCGTCATCCGGGGATACTTGCAACACTTTTGAACTTTGACTTAGTATAACTTTCGAAGTATACCGTTTAGGTCCAAGTGTAAGTAGCCAAAACTTGTATAGTGGTGAGTACTTTTGATTTATGATTATGAGAAAAAATATAAACTAAATGAATCTGCTGAATGAACCGAAAATAGGGGTGTTGCAAGTTACCCGGTAAACGGGGTTACTTGCAACACTTTTCAGATTTTGCGTTTCTTATGATCTTATATCTAATTTCAAACCGCAAATGAATATTTTGAGATATTTTGAATGTATTTGTAGTAAAACAAGAGATACTGGAGGCGTTTTTTGTTTCCCAATTTCGTCTATCGCTTTTTAAAGATATTCGGTGAAAATGCAGCATGTCGGCGAACTCCAAATTGCCGTTTCAAGGCACGTGGAATTTTTCACAATTTTAATTTTTCTGGAGATGGTGGTAGACAAAATAACACCGTACAGATGCAAACTTGCTTTGTACATACTGTCTATTACGATAATTTTCATTTTTACAAGTGCTGCAAGCCGCGCCATATTGGAAGTAACAACACGAATTCATCGTTTCTTCTCCAAGTTCAAAATATAAACAAAGCTCAAAGTTGCTATTTGTTAGCTTATATGATGTAGGTACTTATTGTGTACAGGAACCAAACAATAAATAATAATTCTATGTCAATGAACTGACGCAACTTTGCACATCCATTTTTCCTACTCTGAAAGTGGCATTACTTTCCAATCGTATAAAAACAAGCAAAACAATGATGTAATGGATTAAACTTAACTAAACAATAGGTAAACATCCCTTATTTAAAATGGCATTGGGTACAAATGGTTATGTTAACAAACAAATGCGTTAGAGCCGTCAAAAGCGCGATGCGCCAAAGTGTTGCAAGTAACCCCGGTGTTGCAAGTATCCCCGGATGACGGTAGTCTATCTTCTCTGTGGTAGAACCAAAGAGCAATTGTACAAAAATAATTATCGTCGCAGAGAGCGAGTGTGTTGTGCATATGCGGAATGTATAGAAAATTGGGAGAATAAAACAGTATTAGATAGACTACCTGTGCCAGCAATTCAGTTAGGAAAACAATCATCCGGCAAACGAAAGAGCGAGGGTGCAAGTTCTACCTGGCAGTGTACGACCCAACATATTCTTGCCCCATATGTAATTTTTCAGTTCATCCAACTTTTCATTCTTCACACCAGAAACTTCCTCACTTTATAAAAAAGAGTTAATAAGTGTTAAATTTTGCGAAAAAATAATAACCAAAATATTTCGCCTATTTCCGCACTCCAACCGGAAAAAAATCAGTACTGCTGTTAATTCCGTAGAAAACTGTTTAGGACTACGGATAAATCCGTATATCTGGCATCACTATTTTTAACCTGGGATTTCTAATCGACAATTTTATAATTTTTCAAGTGTCAGAATTTGGTTCGATATACAGTGTGACACATATACAGGGGTTAGACAAAATGTTCGGGACAGGCAAAATTTTGATGAAATTGAAACGCCCATAACTTCCATAAACTTGAACATTTTTAGATGAAGCTAATTGCATTCAACGGGGAAATCTTTCTAGTTTTTCAAAAATATTTCAAGATTCGCAATAGTCAGCAGACAGCGGAGATATTCCGCGTTATCTGGGGGTATGTTAAAAACTGATTTTTTTCATCACTTGTATCTTTTTCTGTCATGGAAATTTATTCATATTCATATTTTACCCCAAAACTAGATTTCATTTCCAGTCCATTGGTCGAAAAAGAATGGAAATCCGACGAGAAACAGCTAAGTTACGGCCATTTTCGCAAAATCACCACTAGTAACATCTATTGTTCTGGCCAGTTTAGGACATGACGCAAACCATGTCAATATAAGCATCAAACGTTAAGATTTTATGAGCCATTGACACTGGAAGCATTTCCAGGTTCGCAGCGTGCCATGGCAACCCTGTAGCAGGTTCTAGGTACCCCGGCGGAAGTGATCGTTTCTGGAAATATTCGAAATCATGACAATATGGGTGTCAAACTTCAGGATTTTCAACCCTCGTAAATTTTTGAAGTTTGACATCCATATTGGAATGGTGTTGGTCATGTTTTAAAATAGTCATAAAGGTAAGACATTACTGGCAACATTTCCAGAACCGATTTCACTAAAATGGCCATATCTCGGTTGTTTCTCGTCGGATTTCCGTTCTTTTTCGACCAATTGACTGGAAATGAAATCTAGTTTTGGGATAAAATATGAAAATTAATAAATCTCCATGACAGAAAAAGATACAAGTGATGAAAAAAATCAGTTTTTGACATACCTCCAAACAACTCGGAAAATCTCCGGGACTATTGCAAATTTTGAAGTATTTTTGGAAAACTGGGAAATAAAAAAATCATTTTATGTTTGCTGTGGCATATAAAATTAATACAATCAAACTAAGATCATGTGTGTGTGGCATCATGACTTAAGTCTTACTTGACGTAGTTTCATTTTCGTATTATATCTCGTTCGGTGTGCACGTACCAGAGTTTGAGTTACGGTCACTGATAATAAATAAATTGTGAAACGGTGCTACATGCGGATTTGTATACTAGGGCATGTTGCTGCTTCGTCGTAATTGCCAATTCCCGTCCTATCCAACACAAATCATTAAAAATATCAGCATTTTTATGACACACAATGCAAAACAAGTTATTCCCTAATATTTTAGTTTGTTGTCTATCATACGCGATCAACCAAAGTGAGCTGAGATCTATTTAAATGCTTTTTATCATTAAAGAAGTCCTACCAGCCAAATTTCCTACATTTTTTCGTGCGACGAAGAAGAAAATGTCGACTAATCGTTTTAATTTCCGTCATTCATAAATGAAAATAACTCACGCAAGCCATTGTCGTTATTCTACAGCCAGGGGAACTTGCCTGACCTGCAGAAATTTTGTAGAATAACATTTGTCATGCCGTCCTACACAAATACATGCGCGTTAGCTTCGTAAACATTGTTGTGATTTCGGACGATGAAAAATTTTGATGGACGGATTTTAAAACGGTACGACGAATTTTAGAAATAAAGTCAGTTGCGTAATTTTAATAATATGCTTTAATAGTCGCTTTTCAGTGATTTTAAAGTTCACGGATCGGAAGGTAAGTGTGTTTTAGTCAAATCAGCACAAGAATTTTTGGAGTATTCATTAAATCCATCCAGGAAATGATGAAAATTAGACTGGCTTTACTTATTACGACGGGAATTAGAAAAATACCCTAGTAAAATTATAAAAACGAAAAATATCATGCCACCAACACCATAAATACGAGCACTACATCCATAGATCCGATCCGATCCATAGAGACACTCAAGTAACGCGAAAAATTGCGAAAATATGCGTAAACAAACTCGCGTAAGTTTAAAATTGATTGTATAGTTGTCACACATTTTATTCGCTTTTTACACGACAAATTTTACGCGAATCGCGCAATTTGCTTTGATCTTTTTTGCTGTTTTGATTTACGCGCAACATGTCCTTCGCACAAAATTCGACTTGAGTATATTTCTCTAGAGTGCAACGTGTAGAGTAACAATTGCAGTATCACACGCGTATCGATACGATGGTCTAGGGGTTTACACCTTCCCCCT
Source organism: Sabethes cyaneus (assembly GCF_943734655.1). Lineage (NCBI taxonomy): Eukaryota > Metazoa > Arthropoda > Insecta > Diptera > Culicidae > Sabethes > Sabethes cyaneus. Next base: position 212,496,984 of record NC_071354.1, on the reverse strand, counting down.
CTTTTGAAGAATAATGTATTGAAATGAAATTTTTCGGAATCAAAAGTTTTTGTTGCACTTTGCTTGTCTTACGGTGCGTATAAGCTAGGTAATTTGTTGGCAGCAAGTGGAAAGCGACATGTTGCTAGTTGTTGCTTCTATTACCATTTGAACACTAGATACTTGCCATAGATACTTGGACACATTGGCCAACAGTCTGGATCAAGTTGCATGCCATGTGTTGTCTATCTAAAAGCACCTTTATACAGTATGTTCAGTATTTTTTCAAATTTTTTATTATGGATGTGTCCTCTAATGCGCTAAACCAGCGCACAATGAGAAAAAATGATCTCATAACCACAATGATTAGAAGCCGCTGATTTGAAATCGTACAAGATAACTATTCAAAAAGAAAAAAATGCAAGGAATCGATTGGATTGCGCAGGCCTTGGGAACCCATTGTGTTCTATTATCCTCAAAAGTCATGGCAAAAGCTAATTAAGCAGTATGAAAACTTATTTGCCACACGTGAGTTGAACTCAAGGAAGGAGTGGAAAGATGGGGTTATCTGCCCGATCTATAAAAACGGCGACAAGTTGGACTGTGAGGACTATCGAGCGATCACCGTTCTCAATGCCGCCTATAAAGTGCTGTCCCAAATCATTTTCCGCCGTCTATCATCAATTGCGAAAAGATTTGTGAGAACTTATCAAGTCGGCTTCGTCGAAGGTCGGTCTACAGCGGATCAAATATTTACACTGCGGCAAATCCTTCAAAAGGGCCGTGAATACAGAGTTCCCACGCATCATTTATTCGTTGACTTCAAAGCCGCATATGATACCATCGACCGGAAAGAGCTATGGAAAATCATGGACGAGAACAGCTTCCCCAGGAAGCTCATCAAACTGATTAAACCAACGATGGATGGTACACAGTGCTGTGTTCGGATTTCGGGAGGATTGTCAAGTAAATTCGAATCACACAGAGGGCTTCGTCAAGGTGATGGTCTTTCATGCCTGCTGTTCAACATAGCGCTACAAGGTGTTATGAAACGAGCGGATATCAACACGCGGGGCACGATATTCAACAAATCTAGTCAATTCGTCTGCTTTGCCGATGACATGGATATTATCGGCAGAACATCAGTGGCTGAACAGTACACCAGACTAAAGCGGAAAGCAGAAAAGATTGGGTTAAAGGTAAATACGACTAAAACAAAGTACATGCTGGCCAGCGGAACCGAGGCCGAACGACGCCGCTTGGGCAGTAGTATATTGATCGACGGCGATGAGTTTGAGGTAGTCGATGAATTTGTCTACCTTGGCTCACTGGTAACGGCGGACAATGATACCAGCCGTGAGATTCGAAGGCGTATTATCAGCGAAAGTCGTGCTTACTATGGGCTCCACAAACAATTGCGGTCGAGCAGACTAAGTCCCCGTACAAAGTGCACCCTGTACAGGACGCTTATTAGACCGATTGTTTTCTACGGGCATGAAACATGGACAATGCTCGAGGAGGACCTGCGAGTGCTCGGAGTTTTCGAACGACGAGTGCTAAGAACGATCTTCGGCGGCGTACAGGAGAACGGAGTATGGAGGCGGAGGATGAACCATGAACTCGCACAGCTCTATGGCGAACCCAGTATCTAGAAGGTGGCTAAAGCTGGACGGATACGATGGGCAGGGCATGTTGCAAGAATGCCGGACAACTACCCTGCAAAGATGGTGTTCGCCTCAAATCCGGTAGGAACAAGACGACCAGGAGCGCAGCGAGCAAGATGGTTAGACCAGGTGGAGCGACATCTGGCGGAGAGTACTCGGTGTCCGAGGAATTGGAGAGCGGTAGCCCTCAACCGAGAACCGAGAGTCAGAAGAATCAAATCCCATGCGTTCCATACTATGCGAAATGCAAGAATAGTCCATTTTGCCCAATGCACCCTTAAACCTAAACCTAATTAAAACCTAACTAAAGCGATTAAAACTAATTCAATGACCAGGAAATAAACTCGAATGGCACCAATTTATTAGAAAAACATCAAGACAGTTGAATGCTTGAATGTCATCGATTTGATTCTTCTGATGTTTTGACAACATTTGGAAGTAATTTGAGTTCAATTCAAGCTTGAAAAGCTTAGAAAATTGACTAGGAAACTTTTCAACAAAGCCAAGGCTACTTCTGATTGGACTAATTATAGAGAATGTCTAACAGAGTACAATCGAGAAATCCGTAAATCTAAAAGAAGGGATTGGAGGAATACATGCGAGCAAGTTGACAGCTTGCCTGTTATAGCAAGACTTCACAAAGCCCTTTCAAAAGATCACACTAATGGACTTGGAAGCCTAAAAAATAAACATGGCCAGTTTACAACCGATTCTCAGGAATTGCTTAGTATCATGATAGACACACACTTTCCAGGCTCAATTCAAACGTCTTCCGATGACGCACAGGGCTTCAACGCAGCTCAGTCTAGTTCAATTATGGACGAAGATGGAGTTCAAGAATTAGCCAGTGCTATTTTCACGGAGTCGAGAGTTGAGTGGGCAGTGGATTCTATAAGTCCCTTCAAGTCTCCAGGATTAGATGGAATTTATCCAGTGCTATTACAAAAAAGCAAGGATATCACGGTTCCTCTTCTGACAAAGATGTTTAGGGCAAGTTTGATACTAGGATACATTCCTAAGAAATGGCGAGAAGTCCGGGTTATCTTCATTCCTAAAGCGGGAAAACGTGACAGGACAAATCCCAAAGCATACAGACCAATCAGTCTCACATCCGTGATTTTAAAGACATTTGAAAAAATCATGGATCTTCATATCAAATTATCATATTTAAAAAGAAGACCTTTGAACAAATTCCAGTTTGCTTACCAAGCTGGAAAATCAACTGAAACTGCACTTCATACGTTGATTTCGAAAATAGAAAAGTCTTTTGACAATAAAGAAATCTCACTTGCAGCTTTTCTTGATATTGAGGGAGCATTTGATAATGCCTCCCACAATTCAATAAATAGAGCCATGGAGGAACGGGGTTTTGACAGGTGCATTTCCAGTTGGATACATGCTATGCTAACCAACCGCACAATAACTACAAAACTGGGAGGATCTACTTTAACGACAAAACCAACTAGAGGTTGCCCTCAAGGGGGAGTCCTATCTCCTATGCTGTGGTCCCTAGTAGTCGATGATCTTCTAAATAAATTGGCTGAAAAAAGCTATGAAGCCATAGGATTCGCTGACGATATAACAATATTAGTAAGGGGTAAGTATGAACATACTATTTCCAATAGAATGCAATCTGCCCTCAACTACACACTTAAATGGTGTGACTTGGAAGGACTAAGTATTAACCCTTCTAAAACAGTCATAATACCATTTACAAGAAGAAGGAAATACAGTATTGCGGATCTGCAGCTGAGGGGAGTCCAATTGAAGCTATCCAAACGTACAAAATACTTGGGTGTTATACTTGACCATAAGCTAAATTGGAACGAACATCTAGAGTATGCAATCTCAAAAGCAAGCAGTGCTCTTTGGGCTTGCAGCAATACATTTGGTAAAAAGTGGGGACTTAAACCGAGGATGATTCACTGGATCTATTCGGCAATTGTGAGACCCAGACTAACATATGCTTCGCTATTGTGGTGGCCCAAAAATACTCAAATAACAGCTCAAAAAATGCTTGGAAAGCTACAACGTATGGCGTGCTCTTCAATAACTGGAGCAATGACCAGCACACCTTCCAAAGCTCTAGATGCTCTTTTATATCTTCTACCGTTGCACCAATTCGTACAACTTGAAGCAGAAAAAGGTGCTCTTAGGCTTAGGCGTGTTAAACACTTTCAAGATGGAGATCTCAATGGACACCTACGAATCCTCCGAGATTTTCAACTGAACACCCTGGTAATCATGAACGAAGACTGGATGGAAACTAGGACAAACTTCGATATACCCTTCAAAGTAATCGAAACCGATCGCAGATTATGGGAAGAAGGTGGTCCTAAGACTCGTCCGGGATCACTCCTGTTTTACACCGATGGTTCTAAAATTGGCAAATCCACAGGAGCTGGGGTTACTGGACCAGGAATCGACATATCAATTCCAATGGGACAGTGGCCCACAGTCTTCCAAGCAGAAATACATGGCATATCAACTTGTACAAACATTTGCTTGACTAGGAAATACAGACATGCCAATATCTGTATTTTCTCCGATAGTCAAGCAGCTCTAAATGCCTTAAAAGCATACACATGCCAGTCAAAGCTGGTTTGGGAGTGCATCCTCTCCCTAAGACAATTGGCTTTAACTAACAATGTTAATTTATACTGGGTACCCGGTCATGCCGGTATAGAAAAAAATGAAAAGGCCGATCTCTTAGCGAGAATTGGTTCGTCAACTGAATTCGTTGGGCCTGAGCCATTCTGCGGGGTGTCCACAGCCTGCGTAAAAGCTGAGCTCAAAGTCTGGGAATCATCAACGATTGATGCCAACTGGAGAGCTGTTCCAACATTACGACAATCAAAGCGTTTCATTACGCCATGCAAAAGCATCACACGCAGCTTAATCAGTTTGAATAAAATGGATCTGAGTACGCTGACCGGTCTTTTAACCGGACACTGTCCGAGCAGATATCACCTTAAAAATATAGGTAAGCTGACAGATGACATATGTCGATTCTGTAATTTTGAGATCGAGACCTCAGAACATATACTGTGTCAATGCAGCGCTCTAATTCAACGAAGACTGCGTATTCTCGGAGAGGGCGTTCTAACGCCTAGCGAGATATGGTCTGCTGAAACAAAAAAGGTACTGAAATTCATTAAGGAAGTCATACCTTCTTGGGGGGAAATGCAAATTCATAGGGCGACCAACACGCTGACTCATAGTGATGGAACGAACTGATTATGCAAACAGCAACTCGGAGTATACCACAATAGATCTAACTAATGGTCGCAGTGGTCCAGGCTCCCATAAAAAAAAAAAAAAAAAAAAGAGTTCAATTCACGGGTGGCAAATAAGTTTTTATACTGCTTAATTGGCTTTTGCCATGATTTTTTGGGAATAATAGAGCAACTTTGACATCTTCGTGCCCTGTCTATCTCTATCGAGTGCAGAGCTGTAGAGCAGTTTCTTTGGAAATTCTAAGTTTTTCATATTTAGCGTATGTTGGTTGCATTTTTCAAGAGTATATAGTTCTAGGAAATTATTGAAAGACTCAAAACACATGTTTTTACAGAAGGTTGCAAGTCTCTAGGATCTTTCCTTACAAAGTTATCGTTTATTCAAGCTTTATTTTTCCTTAACTTCACTAGCCAAAAGGGATAACTTTGTAAGGAAAGGTCCTAGAGATTTACAATCTTCTGCAAAAACGTGTATTTTGAGTCCTTCAATAATCGCCTAGAACCATATACTCTTGAAAAATGCAACCAACATACGCTAAATATGAAAAACTTATTTTAAAGAATTTCCAAAGAAAATGTTCTATAGCTCTGCACTCAATAGGAATAGAAATGTCATTTCTTTAGGTAAATTGTTTACCTTTATATTTTCTATAACTTTGCTGAAGAAATCATCTGTCTATCTACGAACACAAAAAATGGACGTGTATCGAGCCTTTAGCGAGAGCGAAACTCATAAAACGTATGCTTGTCGTACTCTCATTTGGGTGGTTGGGGACAAGCGGATCCCATACAAGTTTATAGTACTCGAATTAAGCTTTAAGATGAAGTGCTGATTTCATAAATCCACTTGCCCCATTTTACCCCATGGGCTCGTGATGCTATGGAAATTTAGAGCTTGAATATGCGATAACACAGCAAGTAAAAGTCCAAGAGATTTGCGGTCTTCTGCAAAAACGTGTATTTTGAGAGCTTCGATAATTGCCTAGAATATTGTATTCTTGTAAAATGCAACTAACAAAAGCTAAGTATGAAAAACCAATTTTTAAAGAAGTTTTAAAGAATATGCCTTATAGTTCGACACTCGATAAAGATAGAAATTTTATTTCTTCGGCAAAGCTGGTTGATTTTACAATATTTACAACTTTGCCGAAAAAACTATGTCTATATTTCCTAACACAAAAAATTATTTTTTTTTATTTTCATTATAGTAAGCAATGACGAACTTTTGACAGTTTTAGATTAAGGGGGATATTCATACGAACAAAAGTGCTGAAGACCATAAACGATAAAATGAAAGTAAAAGACACTAGGAAAAAAGTTCCACTTTTCGCCCTTTTGGACCACTGCACTGTGCAGCGGCTTCTAATTACATATTAGGATTACGAGCTCATTTTTTCTCATTGTGCAGCGGTTTCCAACCTTTTATTGTCCGTGAATCCTCAAGCTTAAAACATACCACAAGCACAAATTTGCTATTTATTAGGACAGGTGTACAGGAATTAAATGAAAAAATAAAAAGTTGATTCCAGGTTAATGAACTGCACACAGTTTTTCCGTCGAAAGGCTGTACTATTCCTAGTCCTATTACTGAATGGAAGTAAACATTTTTCGCCGTACTCAAGATTCCATTTTTGTACCAAACTGTTCACATATTCATGCAGGATAGAGTCATATTACATCTTTTGACTACAAAAAATATTAATGGCATAAGCCAAAAGGTGTAAAAATGATTAAAGGGAAGATTCATTTTGCATTTCACACGCATTTTTCGCCGCACTGCTGTTTGAAACATAATTTTCTGAAATTCTTTTATTGCCGCACGGAGAATATGTTTGAGTTAAAGTTATTACGTGCTACGCTATTGATAAATAATTTAATTACTTAAATGCGGTTATGATCCAAAAGCAGGGGCAATATAAATTTTTCAGCAATTAATAAAAACATTATCCAGAAACAAATGTCAAGCCTTTGTTTATTCCCATTTGAACAAGGCAATTTGCTGAATGGCTTTCGTTCCCAAAAGCTTTACCGTGTCAACTCGTGCAACATTAAACTGGAAACTTTAAACAATGAATCCAGTTTTATGGCTGCAAACTTCTTATTGTACCTCCCGCGCTCCCACACAAATAGCACCGGTTATCCGCACGTAAATGTGCATCAATGTCAACCGTACCTGGTTTTTATCGTCAACCCATTGAACAGAAAATGGATATCCACTTTGCGTTGGCCCCTTTTATACGGTAGAGAAGAACTGTTGCAATGGTCACGGTGGCGTAAGGACGCGAAATTCGCTACATGCTATGGGGGGTGTGTGTGTGCGCGCGCGAGGGTAGAAAAACACAGACAGTGCGAACGAAACCACTGACTGTGCTAGGGTACACTAACACTAGTAAATGGGTTTCACCCCCCAATGGGAGCTACTCCGTTAACCGCAATGGTGTCAGTTCTTCAAAGTGGACATCGGTCGAGATGCATTGGAAGCTGTGCTTTTAGCGGTAGCTCAGAACTGCCGGTCAAGCCATTTATGTGAATTTCCAACACTCTTAACTTTCGTTCATTTGAAAAAAATTCATAACAGGAGAGTGCATGAGTGCAAACCTGAATTAAATCAGAAAAACCCCACTTCCATCTAGGCGCTCCATCTTCACCAGGTAGCTACACCTCGGTCACTCGCTTGCAACAATCCGGTGCGCTATTCGCCCGGAATGGTCTGCACTTTTTCCGCATCGACGAGCTGTGAAACGAAGTTGAGTTAATTTTAGCACTGTACGCGACGCTAATGGTGCTGTAAAATGGCGCAACTCTTTCCCCCTCCCACCGGCAGCGGACCGATCCGATTATCCCGGCCGGTCCGGAGGAACCCGAACCGGTCGCGCATCAACGCTCCGGATAACTGACGCTCGTCGTCGGTGGAAAACTTTTGCGGGTTCTTTGCAACCCCCTTTGCTGGCTGCCGACAGCAACAGCGATAGCAGGGAAGGATTTCTCTGCGGAACCGCAATTAATAAAATGTTGTATTTACTTTCGCTCTTTGTTTTACTTAATCGCAACAATTAGCACGCTCCGCAAAGTTTACATTTTATCAAATTTAATTTTTGCGTATACGCGAGCATAGTAGCGTCTCAGAATAACGCTGACTTGTTTGAGTTCAGATGGAAAACGTTTACTTTTACAGACAGATCCGTAGGTACTTAACTAACTGCAGTTTGCAGTTCTTCGATGTACTCAAACGTACAGGTACAGAGTTTACCTTACCAACAATGGAAAGGAGTTCCGTGTGGCATATGGACACACAATGGGATCCACCGAGAGGGATGTAATCAAGTTGAGCATTTCAGGTGAATTGCGCCAAAAAGCCAACGCCGTCTGCTGTCGTAATTTATCCTGACAACTGGCTTCCTTTCACGAGATCTGATTTATAGCGTACGAAACTCATCTCGATCGACAGCCGACACCGCAAGAGCATGACCAGACCATACATAGCACAACGCAACGCATCGCAACGATTGCTGGCTTCCTAGCTCCTGTGTCTGCCGGCAGCAGCTCAGCGACTTGGCATTGTGAACCTGTTGTAAGCTCATTTTATTTGCTTCCAGGAAAATCGATGCTGAAATGTAGACGTACAGCGGCAGCAGGGTGGTTCATTGAATAAAATGTTGTGAATTATTTCCCATGATAACATGTGATAAATCGCGTTAATTTTTGCTTTACTGATTTTAGACTCTTCTTAATTTTATTGATTTGCTCAACTAAATAGTAAATGATTTAAGCCACCCTTGCAGACATTCATTCGTGCACACACACGCGCTGTACACTCTATTTCTCGCTAGTAGAATGCAATTGAAAGGAGCGCTTCACCGACCCCTGAAGGAGTGAAACTTAACAACGAGCACAATGCTAGTGTGTAACACCCAGGAAAATTTTCTTCGGTAATTTAGACGCATAATACCGAATGCTCTTCTATAATTTGTATCTTTGTGTGGTTTATATTGTTTCGTCTTCTTACTAATATGATGCAAGTTCCTGAGGGCATCTTGCTCGTTTGCTCCTTACGATTATGCTATGCATGACTGTGTGCAATTGCAACCCGGTAATTGACTAGCATGTATGCAAATAGCGTTGAGCGATTAATCAATTATAAATGCTCTACCAGGAAGGAACGTATACCTACCGATGTACCTGTGCCAGTATGCCAATCCTCAGGGCTGAGGTGCACTGAAGCTAATAACGATGTCGGTTACCGGGGTCTGAATAGAGTTACGTCGGATAATAAAAGTTAGCACTCCATCTGAAGCTGCTTGAAAGTGATTAATCATCAGTGGCCCGCCATGCCACGTCACTCTCTAACAGAAGGGACATCGTTTGTAGGTTAAGGTATTATACGAAAGATCCTCTCGGATCGGTGATGTGATGCACTGGACGAAAGCAGGTGGAGGCTTTGTGCTGCTAGGTTCCAGAGTGACATATTTTAATCCATCATGGTCCGGCTTCAATGAGTCTAGTTGTTGCGATTTAATGAAACATATTTGCCTTAAGGTTTGTTTGTTATTACTTCTGGGATATTTTTGATCATTTGTTTTAATCAATTTAAAATCATTTTGACTGTAATGTCTATAACATTTATTAACATTACGTGATAGAAACTCGAGTGCAATTTTTATTTGCATTGCATTGACAAGACTTCGTGCATTAATTTGTATTTAATTTTAAATATGCTGACCTTCGTTTTAGTGGCATAAATTGTTTTACGGGTAGTTAAATTAATCTAGATTTTTTGATCTAATTCTAAAGTAACCAAAGTCTTTGGATGTCGGATCACCATCTCCCAAACTTGTAGACCGGGATCAGATTTTTTTTAAAACACAGAAAATATAAAAAGCTTTTCCTGGTATAACACACTTTAACCGGTGGTGGACACGTTAATATTAACAAATCACTTAATAATGTCGTAAAATTTATTAGTAGTACAATATGAGTATGCTAAAATAACTGTAAGAGACAACTTAAGCGCGACAGTAATTTTTTATTTGAATATAATTGTAATTCATTACAGTATTCTTCAAAAAAGGGATGGTGTGATGTACGACCCTTAGAACTATGCTGAACTATCCATCCTCAGCCAAGCAAAATTTGAAAAAGTTAGGTATGGGGCATTCATAGGGCTAAGTAATATCTTTAAAATTGCTCAACTGACTATTGTTATATCTTTTGTATTAACAGGATACTCCCAGTTTACACCAGTTATTGCAGCTTAAGCGCCCTTTTTGGTATCATTCAGCGAAAGCTGGGAGTGCGCCGCAAATACAACAGATAGAGCAGTTCTTAATTTATCAGTTTTGTAGAAAATAATAAGCTCTATAAGTGCCGTATACAAAACTGCTTAAAATTAAACTTGACTAAGGTGCTACGGCCAAATAACTCATAGCAACACTGTCGCAGAGGAATGTGTGATGCGTATGCGGGATAATAGAATCGAAAGAATAGTAACAAAATTGGATATTATACTACCTTGTATAACGGGTGCCGGTAGTTTAGACAGTAAAACAGTCGGCTACCAATCGAAAGATCGTGGGTGCGAACGTCACCTGGGATTGCATTTTCGGTCTTTATCGAAATTTTCCAGTTCACTCAATTAATTATTTTTCGTATCAGGCTTCCCTGCCTTCCCAAAAAAGACAAATTACTAAAGATAGGTAATATCGGAACACAAAGAACAGGATAGCCTTGATGACCCTAGACCAAAATAATTTAAACACACGGAAGGTATATCGATAAAATCTTCACTCGTAGTCATACTCGAAGCAATAATTTCAGTTTTAAGGTGCCGCTTGAAGAGATAAGCGTCCACCCAAGCAACAATGTGAGTTTTATTGTACTCTTATGGCGGTTTCCATGACCAATTTTGGTTTTAAATGCCATCATAAGAGTGTAACAAAACCGTTACTTGGGCAGTTAGCTTCAAAGTACGACGCTGGTCTAACAAGCCAGTCGTCGTATGTTCAAATCTCGGCTAGGCGGTGCTGCTAGATAGAGTCAGTAGGATTTTTGCACTAGCCCCGTAACTGTCCTGTACCCTTACAGCTGGTCGTAAAGTCTGTCGATAAAGAAGGGACAAGTCTTAGAAAGATGTTTAAGTCCAAGGCTTTTTTGAAGAGATTTTCAAGATTTGCTCATAAAAACCGACCATAAAATTTTTTTTTAGATTATAGTCACTTTAACCAGTTTTGGGTCATCCGTGACTTCTGCGAGGTTGGGATTTGAACCCGGGTCCTCGACGTGAGAGGCGTGAATGCTAACCACTACGCCGGGACTGACCCCAACCACAAAATAATAATTCTAAAAACCTTAGATAAAATGGTCCACACTAAAGAAGATTTTGAAGAATATTTCCAGGTCCTCTCAAAACTTGTAATTAATTTGTAATTATCGATATCTATTTATAGTGGCTCCTAAAATTTGCTTAGAACTACATAATAAAACTATTATTAGTGATTATGATTATGATCATGATCATGAAACAATATTTATTATTTATGTTGCACTCTTCGAACAAACAAACCACCACGCGGGTTAAAGCTGGTGCAGCGATATTGATTGTTACATGGAAGAATCCTAATGCTGGAAGGAAATTTTTATAATTCCGGAATGCGCACAAGTGTCTCTGCTTGTTTTTTGTGCTCAGATAGAAATCAGAAAAATGCAACAGAAGCGTTATGCATTGTATTTTGATTATGAAATTGGCAGTGTCTTCCCTACTCTTTACTGTGATTTTGTTGTATCCAATAGGTTGTTAAATATACGTTCTCAATTCCAGAATAATTAGCATTTAAAATTAAATCTATATCTATAAAAATGGTTTTCTGTCTGTCTGTCTGTCTGTCTGTCAGCATGTTCCTTATAGAATCGAAAACTACTGAACCTATCGGCTTGAAAATTTGCATATAGGGGTTTTTGGTGCCAGGGAAGGTTCTTATGATGGTTAGAGACCCCTCCCCCTACTAAGACGGGGGGCTCCCATACAAATGAAACACAAACTTCTGCATAACTAGAGAAATAATCAAGCAACTGGAGCCAAATTTGGCACGTGGGTGTTTTTGGAGGCAAGATTTTTTTCTATAGTGAATTGAGACCCCTCCCCACTTTAGTAAGGGAATTATGACGCCTCTCCCCTTTAAGGGGGGGGGGCTTCCATACATATGAATTACATATTTCCTCTTATCTCGAGAACTAATCAAGCAAATGGAACCAATTTTAGCATGTGGGGGTTTTCAGAGGCAAGAATTTTTTCTATGGCGAGTTGAGACCCCTCCTTTTTTAGGAAGGGAATTATGACCCCTCGCCCCTTTAAGAGGGAGGGCTTTCATGCAAATGAAATACAAATTTCCTTTTATATCGAGAACCAATCAAGCAAATGGAACCAAATTTGGCATGTGGGGGATTTTGGAGTCTTGATTATGATGGTTGGAGACTTCTCACCCTTGTGGCGATTTAAATGCTTATTGGCTTGCATTTTAATAGCATTGGTGATGCTTATTGGTTACCTGGGATGCTTTCATAGTAACGTAACTGCCAAATTGAATCAAGGTTGAACTCCTCAGAATCTTGCGAAACTGGAGATTGTGACAAAGATCAGCCGAGATTCATGATTTGTGAACAACACAGTTTAATTTGTGGCAATAAGAAGTTTGTCGGATCAGCTAGTCTTCTATATATGTAAAGTGAGCGTGAGTTTGTTTGTATGTTTGTATATTCCACCATAACTCCAAAACGCCTTGACCGATCTTCACCAAACTTGGCACACATATTCCTTGATATAAGGGAATCAGCACTGGGGGGTTGATAATAGGGGGTGGCCATAACTCCGAAATGTCTGGACGGTTCATCACCAAACTTGGCATACATGTTCCATGACATAAGGGAATCAGTATTAAAGGGGTTGACAACACGGGGGGGGCTCATAACAGGGGGGGGGGGGTCGTAACAGGGGGGAGGTCCTAACTCTGAAACGCCTGGACGTCTCTTCATCAAACTTGACACATATGTTTCTTAACATAAAGGAATCAGAATTGAAGGGGTTGACAAAAGGGGGGGGGGGCTAACAAGGGGATAAGTAAAAGGGGATGCGTTTCTCTTGCATTTAAATCGATTGTAGCTGTGCAAATAACTTTGAGAAAAGAGCGGGTTCCACCGAAGAGGAATATATGGTAAAAAAGACCATTGTTTGGTTTCCATTACAGTGATTTTCATAGAGCAAACCAATGCATAATTAGCTTCGTGACAGAAGAGGAAGCTGACTGGGAAAGAATCGACAAGTAGGGGGACGAAGAACGTGAGTAGGAATGTATGTTTCGCCATAGCTCCGGAACTTCTGGACTGTTCTTGTTAAACGTCGTTTGTCAAACACATGCATTTTGGCATAAAAGAATCGGCGCAGGGGGGGTTGACAAAAGAGGAAGATGATCTCTTACAATGAGAAAGAAAGGTTCAAATGGGTAAAGAGGTGCGTTTCTCTTGCAATTGGAACGATAGCAGTTGTACAAGTTGCTGGATTTCTGAAAGGGGAAGTAGGGTGGCCATTAACAAAGGAAAGGTTCAAAAACGGTTTTTTGTCGATTTATAGGGATTACCGGGAAGACATCAGATTTACAATGGCGGACGTAATACTTGAACGGCATTTTCGATGTTTCAGTAATACATCGCACGTTTTCTTTCCGCACGTTCACGGCAAAACCAAAGAACTTGCTTTTCTTTCCGCAAGCGACACATGCGATGCGATACATGCGACGTATTACTGAAATGTCAAACATGCTGTACAAATATTACGAAGACGTCCGCCATTATGCATATGTTGGATGATAGAATCGAGAGAATAGTAACAAAATTAGATATTAGACTACCTTGTATAATGGGTGCCGGTAGTTTAGTGAGTAAAACTGTCGAGTACCGAGACAACATGAGGGAAACTGACAAAGAGAGTAGACATATTAAAATGAAAAAAAGATTTTGTTTTTTGCATTATGCGAATTTTCGTTACAATAACAGATGTACAAGGCAAAGAGGCCCCGAGTAAGATCGGGTTATCAGCTAGTTTATTAATAATTATTATCAAGTCAAGTTTACGTGTTCAGTAGACTACCACGTCAGCATATTCGTTAAGATTAGGGCACGTCAGCAATAAAAATGGTTATAAAAGCATTCACTCTGTAGCACAAAAATAAGCAATTTTTCGTGCCACTTTCAATTTGTCGATGTTTTGTGCTAGAAAATGGGCAATTTTAACGCAGCGGTTATTTAAAAGGAAATACGTTTTGTAAACAGGACACAACAGTTATAGTTTTTAGAAAACGGAACAAAATCAACAATTTAATGAGAAAGAGTTTAACACTAGATATACCAGACCAGTCATTTTGACTGGTCGTGCAATTTCAATTTGAAATTCCTACAACATATAACATTTGATTTTAGAAACGATGTTATGACTTTTGTAGCTATAAGTAGAGAATACATTTTATGAACTTAATGCTACTTTATATATATTAGTAACAAATATAATTTTTGTTTTTGGCATTTATACCAGCACCAGTCAAAATGACTGGTGCAAGATTCTATGAAGAAATGTAGCATTACGGGAGAACGGTGAGTCCGAAGCATGAAATTATTCAGTGAAATGCCGTTCCCAATGGTTCTTGGCCATTTTTGTAGAGTTTTGTCGAGAATCGGTCCTTTTCGGCGGTTCTATTATTCAGCTGACCGATTTCTCACCGGATCTCTTTGAGATCGGAAGTCGAAACGCCCTTAGGCTCTCATACGTTGCTTTTGCTCCATTTCCTTTGGCTATATCAGCAATTGAGATCCCTATCGAAGAACTGCTTCCACTCACCAATTACTATGCGCTCGTTTGTGGCCAGGTTTCCCTGCTCGTTCCTACACATATCAGGTCTCGGTGTGTATCCTTTACGAGATCGGTTCACCTTCTCATAGAACTTGTGCATCTCACTAGCCTGAAATAGTGGTTCTAGCTCTCCTTCTGGCGTTTTGCGGCCTCACTGATGGCCGAACATATCCTGCTACATTTATCTTCGAGGGTCGAAGCACCTGGCCACAGCGGAAGGCGCATAGTATGCTCGTAGTTCTCATTACATTCCGGGTTGTCTAATTATCGATTGTTTAACCGAGGGTGGCTATTTTGAGCGCACGTGTACTGCTACTAGGTAATGATCTGAGTCGATATCCGTACCCCGTAGGGAGCGTACGTTGGTGATGTTCAAGAAACTCCGACCTTCGATGAGAATATAGTCGATTAAGTTCAATGTTAGTTGGTCAGGTGATCTCCTGGTGGTTCTGTAGATCTATGTGGGGAAAGAATGTGTTTCTGATCCCCAGGCCTCGGGAAGCTGCAAAGTTGATGCATCGCTGGCCGTTATCACTATACATTGCTTCCCTGTCGATCTGATCGTTCATGTCCCCAATGACGATGATATCCCGTAGCGAGCACTCGAGCAGCTATCGTATGTTGCCTCCAGCAGGACATAGAACGCTTTTTTCTCGTCGTCGGGTCTACCTTCGTGTGGCCAGTGCACGTTTATGATGGTGTAGTTGAAGAAGCGGCCTATTATCCTCAACACACATATCCTCTCGCGATCCTGCATTCTGCCCATCACTACGAAGCCCGTTCCCAGTTCGTTGGTTGCTCCACCGTTCTGGCAAGATTGGGCCTTGCCGCCACGGATCCCCCAAACCTTCACGCCTTTGCGACAGATCTCCTGTAGTGCCACAATGTCGAACTTTTGCGGTTCCAACTGAACGAGCAACATTCTGTCGCCATCCACGAAATTTGGTTTTACAGTTCCAGGTAGGAAGCATCCATTCCAAATCCTTGTTTCATCGCCTGTCCATGCTAAATGTTTCCAGTTGAATTTTCTTGATTTTTCGTAATATTTTAGATATAAAAAGCGTGACTTACTAGGGCTATGCTGCCGAGTCTCATGATGGGGCTGCCATCGTATAGTGCCGAGACAAACAGTGCCTCCTTGCCTGTCGGTATACGACCTTAGTTACCACCAGGGTTGGTTACCACATCTCCGCTAAGATTGCTCGTATTCCGGCTGGTAGGGTAATCAACCTATTTTGCACCCTATCTGCAGCTGTACATAATTTGGACACTTCCAGCAAAATCAAATGATAGCGTCCAGATTATGTACAACTGCAGATGAGGTCCAAAACAGGTCGGTTACCCTACCACGAGGAGGTGGAGATAGAAGTTGCTGGATAAGAGACTAAGGACCACTATAGGGTCTGTGTTGCACATTATTCAGTAGTTCACCAACCGTTTCTTATCCACCAGTCATTTTGACTGGTTTTGGTATAAATAGGTATATTTAAAACGCTGGTATATCTAGTGTTAAACAAATTTTGGTAAGGGGACTGTCCCGGTGCACAGTGGTCCGAAAATCAAAATAGTTGGCAGAAACCCCATTTTGCAAGTATTTTTAATTGATCAAATAACTCAAAAGTGTTCTTCTACATACTCATATGAGCCTAAATCCTTGTTTTGGTTGTTCGTTTCTTAGTTTTCTAAAAGCTATAGCCTTCTGAACTTGTTGAATAACATTTAAACCGGTGAAATCTTTTCAAAAACACGTATGGTTGTTTCTTATAGGTATGTAGCAAACGTTGCATAAATATCGTAAACAATGACATATTTAGTTGCAAGACATCTATTTCAATATTATTGAGAAGGTTACACTAATTTAAAATATTATTGGTTCACCGAGTCTGGCTTGATTATGATAAAAATGAGGACGAATATCTAAACTCTTTCGAATTGACAGTCGTAACTTATGGAACCCGTCGAGTTCCGCTGCCATATTACTTTTAGTGTGCAGGTATACTTGTAAGGAACCGATTAAACCTAAATTTGCCTGCAACTTTCTGCAACTAAGAAAGTAAAGACAAATCTTAGAGAGGTTGTACGAATTCATGTAAGCAAAATTTGATTTTAACGAATAATCCTTGCAATGGGTTCAATATATGATAGTAGGCATTGATTATTCTGCATTGATTATTCCAGGATATCGTGGAAATGAAAGGGACAAGCATTAATATAGTTTAATAAACTGATTTTGGAGTATAGTTCAAAGAAAGCTTCGTAGCGCAAAACAACAATTTAGTTTGTTTCAGGAATATTATCAATTTCCCGCCCTTTCGTACGCGATGAATTATAACCGTCGCGAACGAAACCGTCGCCAGAATCGTCGCGGGGGCAAATATCGTTTATTTTGTCAAGTACATCAATAGCTTACGTGCTAGACAAGCATAAAATATACTTAAAACTTACATACAGTCAAGCAGATTCTTTCTGCGACGATTTCAAGCTATCAAAAAACTGAGCAGCGCGTTTTGTTACCAAAGAAACGGGCAATATCGAAACAGAATGACGCGCTTCTAAGGCACATCTGATGCAAAGGCTCATTTCAACAGGATTTACAGGAGACATAGTACTCCTATTACATCTTATTATTAGGTTTGCATTTTAGATTGAAGACCCCTTTACGATAAGGATATACAAGGTCTAAAACTAATGTTTAATTCAAAAAGAAATCAAAAGTATTCAAAATGTGACACAACAGCGAAACAAATGGATCTGTAATTATCGTTCACTGTATGTTACATTACATTAATGTATGCTCCAGTCTAAATTCGTAACTATTATCAATATATCTAATACAATAAATAAAATATGAAAAAAAAATTTCATGCTTTTCAGTGGAAGAAACTAGAAGTCTAATATTAATTCATCAAGGGCATAGTAGAGGCCGCAAACAAAGCAATTACAAGAAAGTTTTTCTGGTTAATTTTTTTTTGTTGTTTCATTAGTCAGACCGATACGTATTTCGCCTACGACTTGCCGGCTTTATCAGTGTCTGTTTTGAATTTGAACTTTATTTGTATTTCTTTATTTGAAAACTTATTTAATAATAAATAGCTTGTCTATAAAACCATTCGGGTGCAATTAGAATGCTGAATCAAATGTACTGGGAAAATCGAATGAGTCGCAGAAATGTGAAAAAAACTTTCAATAAAAAAGTACTTAAGCAATTATTGGATAACAATCCAATAAAATGAAAATGTTATGTTATCCAACCTTTCAATGCCTTATAAGACAACTGAGAGTTATCAAATCAACTCAACCATTACTGAAAAACTTAACCAATAATTAATATTATATTATGGTAATAACGTGTATTAAAGAGTTAACTTATAATTTAAGGGTTAAGCACTAGTTGAATGATATCACATAGATCTCCTGAGTATATCAACCAACTTCGCAGAAGTCACCTATCCTCTAGGAGATCGTTTTGACATTTCTGCCAGCTTTTTGGACTTTCGGACCACTGTGCGGTGTATTGGTTAGCATTCACGCCTGTTGCGTCGACCCGGGCTCAAATCCCAACCCCGCAGAAGTCACGAATGATATAAAAGTGTTAAGGCGACAATAATCAAACAAAAAAAAATTTTTTTGGTAGAAGCCTTTTCTATGTTCTAACAAATATTACAAAAGAGTTCGATCATTTATTATATTGGAGAAAAATATATTTATAAGCGCGCCGAAACAGCCTTGTTCGCCATTTTTTCAATGATTTTAACTGAATCCACCGTAAAGCGCTAATAAAACTATCACTTCCTGCACAAGGCAAAGAAGATTTTTCACACAACGAATAAATTCATCTAAACTCATTGTATTCTTGAAGATAACAAGTTACGCTTGAATAAAATTTGTTTGAACTACTCATGGTAACCTAGTTTTTTACAAAATAGCCATAAACTCTGCCCTTATAATAACAACAAAGAAAATAGCAACAAAGTGTCAATTACCGGGCAAGTCCTATGCTGTTTTATAATATTTCTACTGTGGATCACTATCCCGTACATTTTCGGAGTGTATAAAATATTCCACAGATTGTTGGTTAATTTTCAGTTAGAAGAGACTTTTTGACGTAGGACTACATCTTACCGCAGGGTGTCAATCCAAAATTTGGATTCAATCCAGCGTCACGAAACAATGAAAGATTTTGATCGCTAATAGCTCACCCAATTTAGAATGGATTTTGACGGTTTGCCTACTAATTGCTTCATAAATGTGGTTTTCATGAAAAGAATGTTTTCTAATCACTATTTAGCAAAAATCAACGGAAACTTTCAAGTTAAAATTTTCTCAAACATTTTCAGTGTGATAGCCTTGCTTCTCCAGGTACGGGCGACAATTACATTCACCAAGCTTGTGATTGTGACTGCTGCTGCTTCAGGACAGAGAGGCAGAATAAACTTGCGGCGGTTGCGAAGTCCTGCCTTCTTGACATGTAAAGTCTACTGAAATGACATAAAAAGAAAAGCAAACCAATTATCGTCATTTAATCGCTGCTCGACTTCCGAACTGATCCCAGTATTTTTCTACTTCGATCTAAGCCTGGACCCCACCAGTGGTAATCCGATTTACATATCGTTGTTTGGAAATTTATTGTACCAGCTTCACTTTCGATCGCGTTTTTTACTTGCTACGAAGCAAAGTAAATCCTAGGTGCTACATTCCTGGGATTGGGATTGGGATTGGGATTGGGATTGGGATTGGGATTGGGATTGGGATTGGGATTGGGATTGGGATTGGGATTGGGATTGGGATTGGGATTGGGATTGGGATTGGGATTGGGATTGGGATTGGGATTGGGATTGGGATTGGGATTGGGATTGGGATTGGGATTGGGATTGGGATTGGGATTGGGATTGGGATTGGGATTGGGATTGGGATTGGGATTGGGATTGGGATTGGGATTGGGATTGGGATTGGGATTGGGATTGGGATTGGGATTGGGATTGGGATTGGGATTGGGATTGGGATTGGGATTGGGATTGGGATTGGGATTGGGATTGGGATTGGGATTGGGATTGGGATTGGGATTGGGATTGGGATTGGGATTGGGATTGGGATTGGGATTGGGATTGGGATTGGGATTGGGATTGGGATTGGGATTGGGATTGGGATTGGGATTGGGATTGGGATTGGGATTGGGATTGGGATTGGGATTGGGATTGGGATTGGGATTGGGATTGGGATTGGGATTGGGATTGGGATTGGGATTGGGATTGGGATTGGGATTGGGATTGGGATTGGGATTGGGATTGGGATTGGGATTGGGATTGGGATTGGGATTGGGATTGGGATTGGGATTGGGATTGGGATTGGGATTGGGATTGGGATTGGGATTGGGATTGGGATTGGGATTGGGATTGGGATTGGGATTGGGATTGGGATTGGGATTGGGATTGGGATTGGGATTGGGATTGGGATTGGGATTGGGATTGGGATTGGGATTGGGATTGGGATTGGGATTGGGATTGGGATTGGGATTGGGATTGGGATTAGGATTAGGCTTGGACATTGCAAATAGACTTTTTTCATGTTCAAGTACGATTGAGCATCTAACTCAAATTAGTTTTATCTAGAATGATGGATTCAACTAAGAATGATATCTCAATTTAAAGAGCAGTTTACTTCAAGAACTCTAACATTCTAACGTTTAATTTCAACATAGTCTTTCACGAAAATAATGTCTTTTTAACTACGATTGGTTGAAAGCCTTTGTTTTCAGTTGTCATCACCGTTGAGTTTCAGTTTCGTTAACCGGTAATTTATTACAACCAGTTTATGTGTATAATTAATCTTGACGGCGGTTCTGTTCTTGTCTGACTATTTTTTAGTAGGCAGCTGCTCACATTATTCAAACAGAAAATGAGGCACATCACCTATAAGGTGATACCAACCAATCAATAAATCATTTCACCTTTTTCTCGTATGTAAACTTTGCACCATTTTCAAATCTGCTTCCCTGTTTTCAATTACCCATAGAGTCATTTCTCACCGTGCCCAGCCAGATGCAGCACAACATCTTTCTCTGTCACCATCAGTCATGATCAACCGCAGCAGCCGTAACCGAAAGGATGCCTGCCTGATTATAGCTAACGGTGGGCCACACTTTTTCACTCCTCCGCCGCCAGTGGCAATCGTAGGTCCCCTTACCAATAGATAGATCATAGCCGGTACCTACCAGCAATTTGGTTACCCTCTGTTGACGAGCGAGCGACGACAGGGGACGACAACGGTTGATCCGAATGTGACCTGCATAACGATTTGCCCTATTATGTTGGAAATTTCCTTTTAATTTCGACCGGATTTGGATTGATTGTTGTAAAATTGTTCCTCCCCGATGGACGTGCCCGGTCTGTATGGCAAGTTCTACCAGAAGTCAGTCGGAAAGAAAAAAAATACCCATACGGAACATGTTGAAATGGGAAAAAGAAGTGTGAAGAGTGCTCTGATAGAGTGACGAATATTTTCTGTTTTTCTAGGTCGTCAGAGAAAAGGATAAATCGTCAATTTATTGGTGTTAGCTTCATGTGTTTATCTGCCCTGAATAGATGTTCGTTATCTGTTGAATGTACTTTCAACGTGTTTCTTGCAAGAAATATCTTATGAAAAGAGAAAAAAATTGATAAAATTTCCACCGGCTATAGACTGAACAGTAAAACAGTATGTTGGGTGGAATCAAAAGGAACCACCTCTCTAGCTTCTGTGCCAACACAACCTTCCAGAAGCTGGGGATTTTCGGACAATAATGGCCGAAGTAAATTGATTTGCTTTGTTCACTGCTGGTAATCGTACGTCAATTAGAGAGAATGGCCATTCGGAAGAAAACAAACAACATATGCTGCAGCGAAGAATGGATGCGTGCGTCTGTTACAATGCTCTGTTAGACACAATAGCCTTCAAAGATTGATAGGAATCAGTTTAGGTTTTAGGCTGGTTTGTTTGCCCGCTGCTGGTGGCTGGTGAATCATTTCATAAACGAAGAAATAAAAGCCTTTTCCAGATCTATAATTCCGTTGAGTGATGATGGGGATCTTTTTTTCCGAAAGATGCCAAACCGATGTTTGCTCCGTCCGCCGCCATGACATCATACTCAAGGCCGGTCCATCCGGGGCTTGCCGAGGTTATGCTACCGTACGTCCGTCCGTCCGTCCGATCCGTTGCTACCAGAACCACCAGAGAGAAAAGGATTAAAAAAATAACAATACCCACCGGGGAAAAATGTAGGCCATGCGAAGCTACTTTGTTCGCATCGAAGCATATTGTAAAGAAAAATGATGCCATGTTGTATATTTCAGCCTGCCTCCAAATGAACCTCGTACGTGTGGGTCTAATGGTAGTTTTGGGTTTTTTCCCTGTTTCAAATATGATATTATAAAAAATAATCCATCAACTTGATTGTATGTGGAGGAAGATTTTTGGCAGTTTCCCTGTTTTATGCGTATTTACTTCGAGCAAATGTTTACCATTGCTTGTTGATTTCGACACCCACCACGTTCCAGATGCTGTCGTCTACCAGTTCAACACCATAACAATGAGAATAGTTCTACGACCTTTAGTAAAAAAGTTTTGAAGCATAAATCAGGTAAATAATCAGCTTATTGTGAGCTTACCATGACGTAGGCTGTGCGTTATTTGAGACTATTTGAGTGTTTTGTCGATCAATGAAAATTAATAGCGGTATTTTGGTTACGTGAAAAATAAATGGTTGTGAAATGCTAGCATCTGATATATATCCTACAAATTATTTCTTTGCCCCCCTTTTCATGCAAATTTCCAAGGGGGGGGGGAGTGACAAAAACTTTAAAAATAATTTGCAATGGCCTTATGTTTTAAGTTGCAGGCGAATATAAAACTCATTCAGTGCATACAGTTTCATCTTTTATCTGTCAGCCCACGGGCATGACTAGTGAACAGCTGACAGTGTTTGTCTTTCTTAGTCTTCTTCCCTTCGAATCAATTGCAATGCGTCAGTCAGTCAATTTTCAAAGTTTAGTTTTTAAATTGCCCGCTTTTTAAAGTCAACCAAAATCTGGCTGAAGGAAGTTAATTAAAACTCCGGAGCAAAATTTACGTTTTTTGCATTTTTGTTTTCCGCTGTTGGTTGTTCAATATGAATGAATGATTCACATTTGATTTCATTCACTATTGTCGAGAATGAATGAATGTAGAGAACAATACGAACATGCACGCAAGTGATTCGCTCGGAATGTTGGTTGGCAATGCTGAATTCATTTCATCTGTACTAAAAGCAGCAAAAAATGAATAGTATATTGCATCATTTCAGGCGTACACGGATAGAAATTTAATCTCCAAAACGAGCAAAATGACTCATGATTCCAGGTTTCTAGCTTATGGTATATGAAAATACACCATGAATAATAATCATTATGTCACGAGCTTCTTGCAGTACAACACAACGCAAAATCATGAACTATTATTTATGATTTTGTGCTGCCTGATATGGCAGTTCAGTAACGATTTGACAGTAATTCAAATTTCATGATTTCACGATTTAATCCATGGCTTCAGAATCAAATTTCTTTCCGTATATTGCATAAATTGAAAATGAGATTTCTAAGCCCTGAGCCTAATTTAAGCTTGATTACAAGTCCAAATTCTAATTTCATCCCTAATTCCACATTGATTTCAAGTATAGTTTTAAGTTCTATTCCACGTACAATTTCAAGTGCAATTTGAATCAAGTTTGTAACCAATTTCAAACTCAGCTTTATTTTCTGATTGAAATCCAATTTCAAGTGTAATTTCATATCCATTGCCAACTTTTTATTCATTTTCAATTTTAAGTCCAATTTTAAGTTAGAAGATGGTGGAAAACTTTAAAGAAATGTCGCGAAATTAGGAATCCTATGAAGAAAACCATTTATTTAAAAGTGCACACTACTGATAAATTGAAAACAATGTAGCATTGTTTAATTGGAAATTCTCTTTTCGTGATTGGTTGGAAAAGACGTCATCTACATTTTAATGTGTTTTTAGAAAAAAAAAGTGACAGAATCTCCTCGTTCTAACAGGTCGTAGATTCCTTACAACGAATAAACCTAGTCCTATTTAATGTCTTGGCGTGGGAAGAAAGCAAGAAAAAGCGTCCCAAGTGGTTGAAGATTTTTTTCGTACGACGATTAAACGTAGACCAATTTGATGTCTGTGTTAGGGAAGTGCTGCCGCAAAACTGCTAAACGACGATGTTGACTCTTCGAAATTATTGAATTTCGATTTAACAAAGATGTTTATAGGTTTAGATATACGGCTTTTACAGTCTAGGAAATTGATTTTAAAACCATATTTGTCGTATATCCGACGTTTCGGCCGTTGGTTTCGGCCTTATTAAAAGGAAATATAAGTATCGTTTCATAGACTGCAAAAGCCGTATATCTAAACCAAATACTATTCACAGTCGAAACCAGTACGATGTTTATAGGATTTAAACAGATTTTAAACCTAGCTATAATCGGAGGCAAGCCCATATTGCACCGGAGTCGGTTCAATTTCGGTTATAATTGGCTCCGATTATAGTTTGGCTCGATCCGCGGTTTCCCCAGCTTGAATTCGCAAACGGAGTAGGAAAAGAGGAAAAAAGCATGAGAGTGAAAGAAAAAAAGGTAGCAGGAAAAATGAAAAACAAAAAAAAATACGGCGCAATAGGAAGGAAAACGTAAAAAACATCGTAAAATGTAAAAAAAGTGAGAGAAAAGGAGAAATGGACAAAATAGAGGAGACTAGAAAGATATGATAAGAGAACGGAAGAGTAAAGAAGATAAATGAGATTAAATAAGGAAAAACGATGACGAAAATGAAGTAAACGAAAATGAAAATAAGGACAAACTGGATAGAAACAGAGAAAAACCGGAATATATAAGAAACACACGCAACTAAAAGGTATGAAATACCAGCCAAAAAGAAAAAAAGACAAAAAATGACAGCGGAAGACAAACGGGATAAAATGAAACACAGCAGATGCCAGAAAATGAGGCAGAGCAGGATATGATGACTGCAACAGAGAAATACAAAAAATTCAGAGGGATTGTGCACAAGACACGACCGCATAGGTGACGTAGGACTACGTAAGTCTCTTTGTAGCGATCGTAGGATGTATCTATGTATGTAATAATACGATTCTGCATGTTTACAACCTACACACGCAACGTTTATCAAAGTAGTAACATTGTATACGTTCAATCCTCAACCGATTTTGGAGTTATTTCCATGAATTGATTGAATCTATTTTATTAAAACGAATCGAAGGCACACTAAACCAAACAGTAAATAAATTTTCATGATCGGTTTCTACGTTGAATAGTGCTTTTCCTCTGATAATCGGTAGACGGTACGCACGAGTTTTCAAAAATCTGCCTGTCTGATGCGATGTGTCACAAGCTAACTGCTTGCCGATGTGTCGCCAACGAAAGCCGCTGACCGACTGACGATGCGCAGTAAAAGGCATAGCAGCTAGCAGCCAAAACCTTATCGTTCACTGGCGTATGAGTCGATGGATTCTTCGCTTTGTTGGCGTCTCGCTTGGTGAATTTGGATGCCTTCGTGTCCTTATCCGGGGAAGCATCAACGGCTGAAGCTCAACAATTTTCGATCGGAGTCGTTCAGGGCGTAAACTAAATACAATAAGGAAGCTTAACCCATAGCTCATATCGTATATATTTCTGTCATCCGTGCTAGGGAAGCACTGACGTGGGAAGGCAAAAATAAGAAAATAAGAAAATAATTCAATTTTTCAATGACGCGCAAAGAAAATCAACAGTTTTCTATATTTCCAATATTTTTCAAATCGATTTGCCAACCAATTGGTGTAAATAGCTTGGAAATCTATTGAAAATTGACTGAATTATAAGCCGAAGCGTGAAAACGCATTTCCACTTTGATGACGTCATTTCCAACAACCAATCAATATCAAGAATCCATACTTTTCTTCATTTGGGCCAATTCTTAGAAGATTTTCCAATCGATTGGTGTAAAAATACTGTAAATCGATCAAGAAACCACTAAGGTATTAGCGTTCAAAACCTGACCACTTTTCAAGAAAGACTTTTTGGAATGACACCCTATACCAGCTACCTTCCTGAAAGACGTAGTCCTGCGT
Organism: Sabethes cyaneus; assembly: GCF_943734655.1. NCBI lineage: Eukaryota > Metazoa > Arthropoda > Insecta > Diptera > Culicidae > Sabethes > Sabethes cyaneus. Next base: position 212,471,067 of record NC_071354.1, on the reverse strand, counting down.
CAAAATAGAAATGGAGATAACGGGATAGAAAACAAGAAATAAGACGAGGAAAAAAGGAAAAGCAGAAAGAATTAGAGAAAATACGGAACAGAAAACAGAACAACAAGAGGAGAGAACTCAAAAAAGCGAAAAATGGGACGAAAAAAAAGAGAGGAAACAGAAAAAAGAAAAGCTAGAGAGTAAACTAAACAAATAGAGGGGAACGCGACAGAAAAAGTGGGAAAACGAGAACAGAAAGGGAAAACTGAACAGAGAATAAGAGAAACCAAAGTGGTAAACAAGATTTGCGAAAAAGAAAAAAGAAAACTAATGATGTAAATCAAGAAAAGAGGAAAAAGAAGTCAAACGGGATATAAAAGGACAAAGATGAAACAAAATGGGAATTGGAAATGGGAAAAAGAAAAAAAAACAGGAAAAACGGACGGATGTATTCGCCCAACAACATAGAAATGGAGTTAGCGGGTCATAAAATAAAAAACGAGACTAGAATAGAGAAAAACAGGCCTGAAAATGCGGAAAAACGGAAGAACAACGACAAAAAACGAAAAAGAAAAGAGAAAATTAGAGGAAAATCCACACTGAAAAGAGTGACAAACGGGGCAGGAAAAAACATTAGAAAAAACAGCTGAAAAAGGAAAAACGCGAGAGTAAAGGAGGGAAAACTTTACAAATACTGGGAAAACCGGTCAGAAAAAGAAAAGAACGTGACAAAAAAGGTGAGAAAATGGAAACCAGAAAGGGGGAAAACGATAGCAGAAAGGGAAAACTGAACAGAAAAAAGAAAACAAAGTAAATAAAGAACTCGGGAAAAAGAATTCAAACGGGATATAAAAAGAGAAAGATGGAATAAAATGAGCACTGGCAATGGGAATAGAATTGAAAAATGGAAAGAAGAAAAGAAACACGAAAAACCAAAGAAAAACCAAAGAAAAAGCCAAAAACTGGAGAGAAAAGACCAAAACAGAAGATAAAAAAGGAAAACCGAAAAGCAAAGACAGAAAAGAATAATAGACGAAAAATCAAGAAGGAGGAGAGTCTAATAACGAACATGTAAAATGAAAAAAAGGAAAGAGAAAAGACGAAAAACGGGAAAGATATTCACAAAAATATGAGCGAAAAACGAGAGGAAGAACAAAACTGAAAAAAGGACAGGAAACGAATAAAAACGGAACAGTGAAACAGAAAACATGAAACAAAACAAAAATAAAAACGAGAAAAAAGAGGAGGTAAAGGGAAAAGCACAAAAGTGGGATGAAAAAGCAAGAGAACGGTACAGAAAAGAAACAAATACGGGACTAAAAGTGACAAAACAAAACTGGATAAATGGAACAGTCAAGAGGTAAAACGAGTTGGAAAGTAAGACGAAATATGACAATCCTAATTTTAAGTAAAACTTCGAGTCCTAATTCACACCCCTGTGCAAATTCAAGTTTAATTTAACGTCCAATTACATGTCTGATCTTAAGCCTAATTTCATGTTTAATTTTGTACCAATTTTATGTCAAATTCAAACTGTGATTGCACGTCTAATTTCTAGAATAATTTGAATCCAAATTTCAAGTCTTTTTTCAAATTAAATTCCAAGTGTAATCTATAGGTCAATTCCAATCCAATTAACGTCCAATTCCGAATCCAATTTACAGTTCAATTTCCAGTTCAATGGGCTTCATGTCCAAATTATGCAAATACTATGCAAGTTGAATTTGTCAAATGTCAAGTCCGATTTCAAGTCCAATTTTAACTCTAATTGCTAGTCAAATTTCAACTTTGATTTGAAATTCAATTGCACCCGAAAAGTCAATGTTTTTAACCTAATCGGCCAGTATTTTTGTGATAAGTAAAAATAGATTCGCCATCTTATGATTACTGGGTTTTTCAAACCATACTTCTGGATGGATGCGTGCCACATTTTTAGCTAATGTCAGGACACGCTAGTGTAAACTGATAAATGTTTCAAAGTAGAAAATTTTATCTATTCCACAATATCCATTAGCAAAGCCGTCCCTTGGAAACTCTAAAGCAAATTCAGACAGAAAAAGAAAACAGACAAACGTTAACAGAATAATCAACAAATAAGTTCAAACAGTCTTGTTTCGATTTCATGGCCATTAACAAGTAGTGACTAATGATCTATTTACGCTATTTGCAAAGTAAAAAGAGAAAAAATCCGAAAGCCGAAAACCGAAAACCGAAACGAACGGAAAGATTCAGGGAGCTATACTAGGCTACCTACCTATCTTCATAGCTGAAGAAAAAACAAACTGAATAACTAAACAACGAACGTGTCGTCAGCGTTCGACCGGGTGGTGGGTGGATGGGTGATTACCGAAACGCGCTACAATATTCGCCTACAATACTCTGCCAACTGACCGTTCTATCTCTCTCTCTCTATCTCTCTATCTCGCCCTCCCCCCACATTAATACCCAAGCATTTATCATTTGCTAGAGATCATTCGGTTTTCTATTTTTTCTCCTCGTCTTTCGACTTTGGCGTGTGCGTACGTTGATGAATAATTGTCATCGGGCTGTAGCGATCTAACAGCGGTGTCCTATACAGGTTTCGTAAGTCAAGCCTGTTTGGAAGAATTCCGCCTTGAGCCGGGCGGCCGAATGACATTTTCGGGTGCCTAATGTCAACGCCGCTGAACTAGAAAATTCCTGCTGGATTTATTTTCTTGCGTCGACAGGTAGGGATTTGTCGATTTCTTGTCGGAGAGCGGCACAAAAGGAGCTCGTTATTTGTGTATCGTTTATTTGCTCATTCTGACAGGCTGGCTGGCTGGCTGGCTGGGTTGACTGACAGATTGCAGTGAGTGTGTAATTCGAAAATTGGACACCACCGAACAAGGCAAAACTTAACAAGCAAAGCGAACGAAGCTGAATAGATGTTTGTTGGCTAAAATGTTGGGATTTTTCCGCAGAATTGAATTATTTTCAAAACCGCAAAGCGAAAAAAGTCAATCAAGCAGCAGCAGCAGCAACAGCAGAGGAAAACTAGATTGGCAGAGGTTCGGCGAATTTGCGTTCGATTGTGCAGACAGGTAGATGATGAATATAAAAATTAGCATCCTACAAGTATGATTTTATGTCTGTCACTCCAGTGGGAAATGATTGACAGTTAGGGAGAGGCATTTCAATACCGTTCCTATTCAGGCAGAAAAATTGGTTTCCGTGGAAAAAAGGTACCTACCGCTGGTACCGTGAGCCGGGCACTGGGAAAGTAAGTTTGCACTTCCGCGAAAATAGGTACAAGTCAATCAAGAATCGGAAAAGCTAGCCGCCACGAAAGTCATGGTAGGTATTTAGAACGGTTGAACGGTGAGTTTGCACCGGTAGACCGAAGTAGACAGATGGACTCTGTAAAAGCGGTTACGAATGAAGCATTCATGGAGCTGTCATGTTCAAATTCCCGGCGTAACAATTGATTAAATTATCATAAATACGTAGGGCATGGGTTGGCATTTCTAGCAGAATTCTTATTATATCGCACTGCCTGGTCTTTTGTTTCGCAAATTTAATAAAACATTCGGAAGGTTTAATAAGGATTCCCAAGCAATGCAGTCTATTTTGACCAAAGAAGTGCTAATACTTGGGAGTTTCTACGACTATGATAGTAACAGGTTGGAGGATTGACTGTTCAGTCAATTCAGAGTTTTAAATGCAGTGGACGATTTGTTTTATTTTACGCCAACGTTTCGATCTTTGGTTTAGATCTTCTTCAGGGCAATAGAATATGTCTTTTATTAGTTAATCGTGACCTATCTTGTAATTTGCGTGTGACTTACAAAGTTTAAACCGCCTTTGTCTAGTAACTTTTAGCCTATAGTGTTGTCTGTCTTTGGGTTTGGATGCTAATAGTTTCCCAGAATGCAGGCCAATGCGCTTACATAGGAAGTGTGCCAGCGTAATTGGTCCAAACTTACACTCAGTAATGTCAATGAGGATATTCAGATATTTATGTATGTATTTATGGGGGAAGCCACCAAGGCCTTGCCGTTGTATTTAGGTACACTTACAGTAGTAGCAAAAATACTAGTGCGCAATCCGAGGCTATTCTATGCTTCCCGAATTATCTCGAAAACTCGCTACTCCAGCATCGCACATTAAACGGGTCTACGAAGTCGTCGGGTCTAGAAGTCGTCCGCCTCTTTCGGGTTCTCTGCTGAATCTTGTCTTTATCCGGCATTCTTGCTACGTCGCACGAATGCCGGATACCATTCCAGTACCACCAAGTATTGACCGCAGGATTGTACACTCTAATATAGCAAGAGCTCGTGGATCGCTCTTTTTCAGCGTTCACGTACTGTGCCACTAGAAGAATCAACGTCGGAATAGTAGATTTGATAGCCCGTCGCTTTGATTCAAGCCATCTAACGTTACAAGCTATGTTCAATCATAACCCGCCTTAACTTATTTCGTATTGTTGTATCGTATGTTGCTTGGTAATCTGTAGACAGATGGAGGATCTGAAATTTGTAAATGTCAGAAGAAGAACAATTGATCCTTTATGGAGCGTTCCGGTAAAAATCAAAATTGAATTTGCCAGCAAAAGATTCTCGTAGTGGCCTCGTCTTCATAGGTCGGAAGATGCAGGAGAATTTTGTACGCCGAGTTACGGAAGGTTATAACTCGATAATTAATGATATAGAGATGGCTCTTCTTGTAGATCGGGCATATGACACCTTCCAACCCGTCCATCGGTAGTTGCTCCTCGGACGATAGCAGCGGGGATGTGCGATATTTTATCGATATCGAAGGTGCATTCGATATATCGTGTATCCGGCATCTATATTATGCCAAACGATATCATCGGATATCGATAACTTTTCATCCGATATTATTTGTATCGAAAGCTGCGAAAAGGCCAGCTCTTCATGCATAAATTTTTGCCAACTTTTCGAGCTCGCGTTTTTCAGTTCTTAAGCATTCTTAAGCATCAGGTATGTTTAAGAACTGAACCATACTGCGTGTCGCATTTGAAAACCCCTGTAAAATTTATTTATTGTTTTCTTTCTCGTTTATTTGTGTCGGTACGCTGCTTCCCTGCCTGATGAAATTTACTGCACGCTCAAAAAAAGCAACAGCGTCCCGTTTCGGTGTAATCTTTTAGACGCCGGTTTTTAATACTTCGGTAACATTCGGAATTGCGAGCGCTAGCTTTGTGAAAGTTCCTCGGATATATGCTGGACGTGTGGATTTTTGCTAGCGTTAGGTTTTCGTATTTTCTTATCTAGACAGGTATTTCACTTACCCATTGAAATGAATATGAAGCACCTCCATGCGTGTTTTTGCAAGCTTGAAAATACTCGTCTACGGTGGATGCCGTTATCAGTTAACACTCGGAAATGTGTTAACCGGGTACATTGAAAACTGATGCTAGAAATAGTACAAATTCAACGCCACCGATAAATTGCTTCCCACACTTGCAAACAAACATATATGAAAAAGCTTTAACTTGATTGCGTTGTTTTAGGAAATGGTAACGACCGCATAGGCTCTGTTCGGTGCATTACCCATGCCTGATTCCAATTTTGAATTTTATTTCTTGAGATGTGGATTGTCTTTAATTATTTTCATAAATTTTCTCCCCTGGAAACCGCACTACAGTAATGTTCCGATTTTGTCAGCTCCCGATTTTGTCTACCCCGATTTTATCAGCTTTTTATCCCGATTTTGTCAGCCCATAAATTTTGTTTAACTTTTGTGCTTTTAAACATAATTTATAAAACTTTTCAGGCTACTTGAAACTATTTTAAATCTCTGGGGAGAGTTTTTGAATAAAATGATGCCTTCTCGCGAGTAATTCGGGGCCAAAAATTAAGGTTTTTTTATAGTAAAAGTTCTATAGTTCCTAAACAAGCAAAGATAGAGGTATACTATCTTCAGCAATGTTGTGTATTTTTACTATTTGTACAACTTTGTTAAACTTGAAAAAGTCATACAACAACTATAAAAACATCTAAAATAGGAAAACTTATTTTAACGATTTTTCATTCATGAGAAATAGGATTTTTCTATCTCAGGTGAAGAGATAGAAGGTTACTATCTTCAGCAAAATTTCTTGTAATAATATGCTATGAAACTTTGCAGAGCCCATCAATGTGTTATATTGAAACTGGAGTTTTCTCTCTTCTTTTCTTTTATTTCAATTTTAAGGGAATTAATCAAAATTTGAATTACACTGGACGATAGAACTTTTAATTTTAAGAAAATCTTCCAAAGGCTACATCAACCTAAAACCATGTTTTCCCGCTCAAAGCTAATGCGCATCAAAAAAGGTTCTGGACCAGTGTGCTGTGCCCGGTTCATTGTGCTTTCGGTTGACCAATTGAGCGTTAAAATTTAATGTTTAGTAGAAGTCTTCGATATTGCAAGGTTTTAAGTCTTGAATTTAGAAAAAAAATTCCGAAAAAAATTTCCCGTTTTAGTCAGTTTCCCCACTTAGTCAGCCCAAAATTCAACATGGGGCTGACAAAATCCGAACATTACTGTATTGAAAATAATGTGTTTACCTTCTCACCTTATGCGAACCTTAAATACATCCAACACTTTTTTGATCATAGGAATTAATGTAAGCATTTATGCTGCTTCTGTTGAAATATAACAAAGTATGCAGCAAATCACCAGGTTTTTCAAAACAATTGGCCGTATGAATAAAACAGTTAGAGCAAACTTTCCCATAAAATTTACACGGGAAAAGCAAAGCAAACTGTTATATTCCTACGGCCTAATATCTTGAAAGGGTATTTTCATGCATTTTAGACCAATCCATTGAAAAATAATTTGAAAATTATCAATTTTGGTCCTGATAGATCTAGTTAAAAATTCGCCCCATGCGTATGCGATATACTCATTACTCAGTATCAAATCGGTTCGATATATTGCAATACCAAATATCGATACCTTGGCTTTCGACTTCCAACCTTACCAGTCCCCAGTGAATTTTATAAATACACTAGCTGAGTGCTCGATCTTGCTCAGGATCACCCCCTATTTGCGCTCTCGTCGCTTGTAATCTGTACTCGTTCCGGAAATTTCCATAATGCAAAAAAACAAAGCCAATTTTTTTTTCATTTTGACGCTTTTTACTTTCTCCTCCCTTCGTTCCTCCTTACGTTTCTCCCTCCGCCTACTAATCTACACTGTTATCAGTCCGGAAATCAGGTATTAGACAAGAGTCACAAAGCCCATTTCCTTATTTGGTGAGTTCCGCTCGTGTCAGGGTCCACCCTCTCATCCTCATTTTTTTCTGCTCTCTCATACAGGTTTTGTTACGTTAAGGAACACGAATGCCAGAATTGATGAAGAACGGTCCAAGCGTTTAGGAGTTGTGGACTACAAAACATATAAATATTGCCTAGTTTTTTAATAGGTCTTAATTGCAAATAAGCCATTCTCTTCGAGTTTCCTCTCTTACGCTTATCACGGTTGCATAAAAGCATTCCAATCCATTTTTTCTTAACGGTTAGCTCATTCTCATGCATCATAGCATTCTCATTTCTCACTTCCCGTATCTCATTTCTCACTTCTCAACTCTTGCTTCTCGATTCTCACTTCACGTTTTTCACTTTCCTATTCTCTATTCTCTATTCTCTATTCTCTATTCTTACTTCTCACCTTTCACTTCTCATTTCTCATTTCGCACTTCACACTTTTCACTTCTCCCGTCTGACTTAACACTGCTCATTTTTTATTTTCCACTTCTTACTTCTCTACTTCGCTGCTCGTAGTGTTACTACTAACTGTGTTACTACTCACTTCTGATTGCTCACTTCTCATTGTCAGTATCAAACAGCAGTGAAACATCGGTAAAGAACTGCAGCGGTTTAACATTTCACTAGCAAAATTCAGTAAACGTTGATGTCGAAATACTATCAGAGACTCAACAAATCTCGCAAAGGCTTTATGCAATGATGCCAGGTCTACGGATTTATGAATTTTCTACGGTCCTACGGATTTCTATAAATTTTATGAAAAAGGTTGTATGTCTAATTTAGTTGCAAAGATCACGAGTACGCTACATGCAATTAAAAATATCCCAAACATAGCTTTATTCTTTATGTATTAGTGTTATTCCGAACGGCATCGAGCAGAAGTTGTCAGCGGGACCGAAAGGGTTGAATACGCTACAGGTGACCGAGCACTAGTAGTAATCGTCGGTAAGCCTATTCGGATCAGCCAACAATACAGAAATGAATTTATTGCTACGTCAAACAGACTACACTCACATACAAATAAAATACAATAAAATTTCTTTGATTAAAAAGCACACAAATCACGCTAAAATTATATCTAAAAATTATATTAAAATTGTTATTATTAGTAAAAGTTGGACAGTACGAACATAAATTGTAGGACTAAAAATGTGAGTAATTGTAAAATTAAAAATAGTTTGCTAAAACTTACAACTAAATGCGAAATAAATAATTACAGCTTAAAAGCGACTCAAGCATAACCTCACCACCGAGTTGACTATATAGAGGTCCGAAGTCATTTATCTACTGTGCCAACAAACTTTTAAGATTTTTAAGTAAAATCTTGCGAAATGCCACGGCCTAAGAACACACCTGTTGCAATTGTGACGCCACCAGAAGTTTCGACCGGAGAAGCAGATGAACCATGTCCGTGCGGCCGTCCTGATGGAGCAGAAACCAACATGGTGCAATGCGAACGCTGCTATCGCTATTATCATTTTACGTGTGCCAATGTAACCGCAAGCATAGCAGCAGAGGATCGTCAGTTCGTATGTGTGGCCTGCATACCTGTCGTGGAACCAGTTCCTAGTGTGGCTAGTTCTAAATCCGGAAGGTCAACAACTGCAAGTGCTAAAGCAAGAGCAGAGCTTGAACTACAACGTCTAGAGGAAGAAAAGGAGATGGAGAGGAAGTATATTGCCAAAAAATACGATATTCTCCACACGCAGCTGGATGAGGAAGAGGAAGGGAGTGTAAGAAGTCGTCGATCGCGGCGCAGTACGCAAAGGATGCAAGATTGGGTAATGAGCCAATCAGTCCCGACTACGAGTGCCAGTACCGGGTCACAACAAATCCCCACTGGTGTTCCGTCCCGGACCGGAGCCATACCGAAGCAAACTCCTTCAGTACTAGCTATGCAAAAGGTGACCACGGCCTCTAAGCCCAATGCGCATGCCGTGCAGTTGCAATCTACCGTTTCGAATGCTGTTGTTCCAATCAGAAGCCGGCAGCTAATTCCTCAGGACGCGAATATGTTTCCCTCCAGCGCTCCTAACGTTTCCGTTTCGCCATTACAAAACTTTGATCAGTCGGTACAGCAGCTGTACGAGTTTGAAAAGAGGATGGATGCACTGCAGCTGCAATTGACGAACAAATCACCAAGTGAACATCGGCAGCAACCAGAGTCAAATCCGTTACACTCCAGTAAAGTGCCAGATGGACAATGTACCGAGACTGTTGCAGCATCCAATCATGCGAATAGAGTATCGCAATACGAAGTTCCAAAAGATAATGGTAACGTGCCTGTTAGCAGTTCGGTAAGTCAAACGTGCTCTAGCTCAGTGAATGTTACCACTTGCTGTGGACAAATAAACACGACAAGCTTGTCCATATTCGATACAACACCGCCTTATACACGGCCAGTTGTTTCAGTATATCAAAATATACCCCACACCTCGACCGGACCGCGTCCAACCCCTTCTTGCTTACCATTCGTTCCGTCGCACATGAGTACCCCTCAGCATGTCACGCCGCCCCCCTTTGTATGCACGGTATCATCTCATTTGTCACCAATTGTTTCACCAATCGTACCAGAATCTGGTGCAAACCCCGTCGCCCCTCCCGCTACCGTCTCCAGACAGCTGTTTAGTGTTCCCAATGCCCAACAACTCGCCGCCAGACACGTCGTTCCCAAAGATCTTCCTATCTTTACGGGCGATCCAGTCGAGTGGCCATTGTTCTTGAGCAGCTTGCAGAATTCAACAGAGTTGTGCGGATATTCAGATGGAGAAAATCTAATGCGGCTCCAACGTTGTCTAAAAGGAAACGCCCTGGAAGCAGTTCGGAGTTACTTACTGCATCCATCGTCAATGCCTTTAATCATCGATACACTAAGAACATTGTACGGGCGACCTGATTTGATAATCGGTTCGCTGCTAGCGAAAGTGCGTTCTACTCCTACACCAAAACCCGAGTGCCTGGATACCATTATCAGCTTTGGACTGGCTTGCAAGAATCTATGCGGTCATCTCCGTGCAGCTGGTCTTCACAATCACCAATCAAATCCTATTCTCTTACAAGAGTTAGTAAATAAACTGCCCGCGAATATAAAACTAAATTGGGCACTTTTCAAGCGGCAGCAGCCGGTTGTTGATCTCGCTACGTTCGGCAACTTTATGGATGAAATCGTGACGGCGGCCAGTGATGTTTCATGCGTTTACGAAGCCGAAGGGTATCGCGCTAACAAGCAGGAGAAAAATAAATCCAGAGAGAAGATGTACGTTAACACACATGCAGCGAATGATACGAAGGAAAAGCCGAATAATATCCGCAAAGAAATTCAACCGAAGCCCTGTCCGGTTTGTCACAACAAAGGCCATAAAGTGAGAGACTGCTACACTTTTCGAAACAAGAGCTTGAGTGACCGCTGGAAACTGGCTCAAGAGCGACATTTATGCCGTCGATGCTTGGTATCTCATGGGAAATTTCCGTGTAAAGCCACTGTATGTGGTGAAAATGGTTGTGAGGAACGTCATCACAGACTTCTTCATCCTGGAAAACCCCCTATTTCTGAAGCTCCAAAGACGACCAGTACTGTAACTGTACATCGTCAGCTCCAACAAACCGTCATGTTTCGGATACTACCTGTTACCCTGCATGGAAACGGTAAAGCTATCAAGACTTATGCCTTTCTGGACGATGGGTCGTCCACGACGTTAGTTGAATCTCAAATCGCAAACGAATTGGGAATAAAAGGTGACATGCATCCGCTTTGTTTACAATGGACCAATGACATTGCACGCACGGAGGATGATTCACAATTGGTCAATCTAGAAATTTCCGCTGCAGGCCATCTGAAACGGCATGCTCTGAAAATGGTCCATACTGTTAAAAATTTAAACTTGCCGGCTCAGTCGTTAGACTATTCGTTGATTAGCGATCAGTTTCCCTATCTGAGTGGGCTGCCAGTGGAAAGTTATGAATCGGTAACACCTACTATTTTAATTGGACTCGACAATTCTCATTTGAAAACCGCCCTGAAACATCGTGAAGGCTCCAGTAATGAACCAATCGCTACTAAAACACGCTTGGGGTGGACGATATTTGGAGCGATAATGGCTAAAACTAACAATAAGGCCCAGCACCAGCTTCACATCTGTGCCCGTTCGCCTGATACAGAGCTGCATGAACTGGTAAAAGAGTTTTTCTCTTCGGAAAATGTAGGTACAACTATTTTACCGAAAACGGAAAGCGATGACGACTTACGTGCCCGCGCCATACTAGAAAGTACTACAGTTCGAACCGCTTCGGGAAGATTTCAGACCGGGCTGCTCTGGAAATACGATAATGTGAAATTTCCAAACAGCAGACCCATGGCAGAGAAAAGATTCCAGTGCCTTGAACGTCGTTTGGCTTCCAAACCAGAGTTGTATATGAAGGTACGTGAGCAGGTGAAAGAGTATCTGTCTAAGGGATACGCTTACAGAGCTAGCAAAGTGGATTTCGATTCTTTCAGTAACAATCGGATGTGGTTTCTGCCTCTAAACGTCGTGATTAATCCAAAAAAGCCTAACAAGGTGCGGTTGGTGTGGGATGCTGCTGCTAAGGTCCAGGGTCAGTCGTTGAACTCTGCCTTGTTGTCAGGTCCCGACCTTCTTACACCACTCCCAGCAGTTCTGAGTCCCTTTAGACAGTTCCAGGTGGCTATAGCTGCAGATATTTCCGAAATGTTCCACCAAATTATCATTCGACCGGAAGATCGTTCGGCGCAGTTATTTTTGTGGAGGGATTATCCATCGCAGGCATTTGATGTCTTCATCATGAAAGTGGCAACGTTCGGCTCAACCTGTTCACCTTCTGCTGCGCAGTACATCAAAAATCTAAACGCCGAGGAGTTTTCTAAAGAGTACCCCCGTGCAGCCGAAGCAATCAGGAAACATCAGCGACGTTCTCACACGGGTCGGGGAAAACAGCGTGGAAACTTCGAAGTGCTTTGCGGTTGACAAGTCTGTGTGCAGTGAGCGTGTTCTCGGTATGATTTGGAACCCAACTACGGATCTATTTGTATTTCAAGGCCTGTTTTCTGAGGATATGCTGCCGTTGATCCAGTGTGCTGAGGTTCCTACCAAGCGACAAGCTCTGCGGGTTGTCATGAGCATATTTGACCCTTTAGGGCTGGTAGCGGTGTTCGTGATACATGGAAAAATTTTGATTCAAAATATCTGGCGTTCGAAGATCGACTGGGATGAGCGAATATCTGGCGAACTCTTTAGTCACTGGGAGCGATGGACAAATCTGTTGCGGCAACTGGAGCAGATTCAAATACCTCGCTGCTACTTTCCTGGCAGTTCAGTGGAAGCATACCATACAATTCAATTACACACCTTTGTGGATGCTAGTGAGGAGGCCTTCGCAGCGGTAGCATATCTTAGAATCGTCGAGAATGAAACGGTTCGTTGCGCTCTTGTATCAGCAAAGACAAAAGTCGCTCCACTAAAACCCATGTCCATTCCCAGACTTGAGCTAAGTGCAGCAGTTCTCGGGGCGAAACTGGCCAAGGCAGTTGCGGAGAATCACACTCTAACCATAAATCGCCGTGTTTTTTGGAGCGATTCCCGTACGGTGCTTTCCTGGCTGCGGTCAGACCAAAGAAAATATCGACAATTTGTTGCCTTTAAGGTGACAGAAATTCTTGAGCTTTCTGATGTCAATGAGTGGCGGTGGGTTTCTTCTCGCTTAAACGTCGCAGATGAAGCAACAAAGTGGGGAAAGGGACCATGCATCAACAACGACAGTCGCTGGTTCCATGCGCCAAGTTTTCTGTATCAGCCGGCTAGCCTTTGGCCACAACAAGATCAACGTGATAGTGAGACAGTAGAAGAGCTTCGCCCAGTTCACATTCATAGGCAAATTGCTGTGGACCAGTTAATTTCGTTTGGTCGGTTTTCTAAATGGGAGCGCATGGTGAGAACTATAGCCTACGTATTTCGATTCGTCAGGAAGCTTCAACGCAGAGTCAAGAACCAGAGTGTGGATAGCCAGGAATGGTTTAGTCAAGAGGAGATTAAAACGGCAGAGTCAATGGCTTTCAAGCAAATCCAGCAAGAAGCGTATGCAGATGAAATCGTCATATTCACCAAGAACCAGCAGCTCAAAGTGGAGCAACGACTAAAACTGGAGAAAACCAGCCAGCTTCGCAAATTATCTCCGTTTCTGGATAAGCAAGGAGTTCTTCGGATGGACAGCAGGGCGTCTGTTATCACGCAAGTAGCGACGGACTTCAAGGCTCCAGTGATTCTTCCGAAAACCCATTACGGAACTCAGCTGTTAGTAAACTGGTACCACCGTAAATACAATCATCGTGTTGCGGAGACTGCTGTGAATGAAATGCGCCAGAGATTCTATGTTTCGGAGATGAGAGCGGTTTTTCGAAAGGTTGGCAAACTCTGTCAATGGTGCAAGGTGTATAAGGCAGTTCCTGCGGCTCCCAGAATGGCACCACTACCTGAGGAGAGGATGACAGCATTCATTCGCCCGTTTTCTTTCGTTGGGGTCGACTACTTCGGACCAATGATAATCAAACAAGGGCGCAATAACGTGAAACGATGGGTAGCAATATTTACTTGCTTGACCGTTCGCGCCGTACATCTTGAGCTGGCCTACAGCTTATCTACCGAATCTTGCAAACAGGCGATTCGGAGGTTTATTGCGCGGAGGGGGGCTCCAGCTAAAATATTTAGTGACCAGGGTACAAACTTCATCGGGGCAAGTAATGAGCTGAAAAGGGAGCTACAGCAGATTTATCCCAATCTAGCGTCAACGTTTACTAATGCAAATACGCAATGGCATTTCAACCCACCGTCTTCGCCACATATGGGGGGATGTTGGGAACGCATGGTTCGGTCGGTAAAGAGCGCTTTAGCTTCGTTATCCACGGTACGAAAGCCAGATGATGAAACGTTTTGGACACTGCTGATCGAGGCGGAATCGATCGTAAACTCTAGGCCGCTTACTTACCTGCCAATAGAATCCGAGACACATGAAGCGTTGACACCGAACTGCTTCCTGATGCTTAGTACCAGCGGGGTAAACCAACCAGCTAGGCCACTGATTGACGGAAAATGGGGACCTTGTTCTAACTGGAAGGTTTGTCAGCAACTTTTGGATCAGTTCTGGAGTCGTTGGGTAAAAGAGTACCTTCCCACGATTACCAAACGTACAAAATGGTTTCAAGATTGCAAACCAGTACAGGTAGATGATCTCGTCGTAGTGGTAGAAGAGAACCAGCGCAACGGGTGGCTACGGGGACGAGTTATTCGTGTGTTCCCAGGTCGTGACGGTCGTGTACGCAGTGCAGAGGTGCAAACAGCAACTGGGATAGTACATCGCCCAGTGATCAAGTTAGCGGTTCTGGAAGTAGCAGGTACAGCTGGAGTGAACACGCAGCAATACGGGTCAGGGGATATTCCGAACGGCATCGAGCAGAAGTTGTCAGCGGGACCGAAAGGGTTGAATACGCTACAGGTGACCGAGCACTAGTAGTAATCGTCGGTAAGCCTATTCGGATCAGCCAACAATACAGAAATGAATTTATTGCTACGTCAAACAGACTACACTCACATACAAATAAAATACAATAAAATTTCTTTGATTAAAAAGCACACAAATCACGCTAAAATTATATCTAAAAATTATATTAAAATTGTTATTATTAGTAAAAGTTGGACAGTACGAACATAAATTGTAGGACTAAAAATGTGAGTAATTGTAAAATTAAAAATAGTTTGCTAAAACTTACAACTAAATGCGAAATAAATAATTACAGCTTAAAAGCGACTCAAGCATAACCTCACCACCGAGTTGACTATATAGAGGTCCGAAGTCATTTATCTACTGTGCCAACAAGTGTACTCTAATGCTCTTGTTATATTTAACGAGAAATGACCAGTCATTAACTTTTCGTAGAAAAGCCCAATTTTGGAAGCAGTTTCTGGACCCAAAACAGGTGTTCGGTTTTTAAAAATGTATTCACTGTATTCTTTTTGCTAATCTGAATACAGATTTAATTTTTGTTTCAAACATAAGAAACTGCTTTTGAAACTTACAGAAATAATTCAGCAGAAAAATTATGATAGTTAGAAACAACAATATCTGTTGTTAAGTTCAACTTATATCACATTGTTCAATCAAAAAAATATTTTTCAAGCTGAATTAATACTCCTTTTGCTTGTACTAGATCAATAAACCAAATAAAGTCAATAAACCCAAAAATACATATTTATGATTCTACAATTTTTTTTTGATAGAAACTAGTATTTTTAGAAATAACAAAGCTTATTGTTGAACTAAAAGGTCAACCAGTTAGAATCAAAAAAATATTTGGGTTACCCTTGAGTCTACAATATTTTTTGTTAAATTGATACAAAATCCTTTTGCATTTTCAAATCATTTTCCTGTATTATGACGACTCATTTCTCCCTAAGCCTTCAGAAGGCGATGAAAAGACGACTGAAATACGTATAAAAGACAACAAAGAGACGACGAGAAGACAGCGGTAAGATGACAATAATGTGATGATAGGATGACGGAATAGACACAAAAAGATTGCCAAAATGCGATGAAAAGTTGGCGAAAAGACGACACAAATCTAATGAAAATAACGTAAAAATACGATGAAAAGATGGCCAAAACAGTGACAAAAACCGCCATGTTACGTTTAAAATGTGTCATACAAACTATAAAACATGCAAAAAGGATAACTAATAGGTGGTGATTATAAGTCTGAAAGACGAAAAAACCGCAACGAAATAGAATACAATATTTTTGTTATCTTGACCACAAACACGACGAGAGATGATGAAAGGATGACAAAATACGAAGATAAGACGGCAAAACGTCAATGTAAAGACCTATTTTAGCAATAAAAACAACAAGAAGCTCTCGAAAACAAGCGACCAACAATGCTAAAAACAATTAAAATATAAGGGACAGGTGGCCATGAAAAGCCAACAAAAGTATGACAAAGAAATGACAAAGAGGCGACGAAGAGAGAATGCACCGACGGAAAGCAACGGTAAGATAACATAGAGACGACGAAAGAACCACAAAAAGACAGTAAATAAACAACAAAAAGATAACGAACCCACAATGAATATAATGACGAAGAAGTGAAGACCAGTAGACGAAAAGACGGTGACGGTGTCAAAATAGACTACAAATGACATCGCCATCAAACCAAAAAGGCTACAAAATACGATAAAAAATAGTAACAAATTGCGAAAAGAGACAAAAAGACGATGCAAAAATGGTAGAAATCCTACTAACAAACATTGAAAGACAACAAAACGCGCAAACGCAAAGCAACGCGCGGTCAATGCGGTCGGTGTGGTGGACGCGGGTTCAAATCCCAACCCTGCAGAAGTCGCGAAAGACCTAAGTGGTTAAAGTGACTATAATCAAATTTAATAAACAAGCAAAAATTGACAAGAAACCGACAGCAAAAGGCGACGAAGTGCACAATAACAATACGAAGACGAAAAATTAAAGACAGAAGATAAAAACCAAACAACACAAAATGAAAATGACATACGGAAAACATAGACAAAAGGTGAACGACGAAAGTCGAGAGTATGCATCCTTGAATAAGGGAAAATTTGAAATGTAATAAACTGATTTGATTCAAAAAAGTATTGATTTCCTTCAAATAGGTTCAATCGAAATACGTTTATAAAACACTGACTCTAAAATATTAATCAAGAATACCTGTACGATAAAACATTTTCACATTTTGTGCAAGATATATCTTAGTGGAATGAAGCTTGGTTTATCCGTGTTAAAAGGAACTCTAGTATATCAAAAAACTATACATAGCAAAATTTGTTTACACTTTTAAGCAAAAATAATAAGAACTTCAATCAAACTAACTAAGCACAAATTTCGGTTAAACTTTCATTTAAACTAAAAATTTGATTAAATTTTGCGTCTTTCTTAGTTTAATGCAAAATTATAACGCTTTCTTCTGTGATGAAAACAGATAGTAAAACTACGGATTTTTCTTCAGCAAAACCTGGCATCACTGGCTTTTTGCCGCGGGCCCAAATGTGGAGGGATAAGGATGGAGGTATCTCGACTGACTACCGTGCGGTGATCGAAAGTTGGAAGCAGCAACTTTGGAGATGAAGGCAAGCCGTTGGTTTGCTTTGGAAATGATCGACTAGTAGTGCGCATGAAAGGTAAGCCTAGGATCCAGTAGAATGCCAAGATCCGTTACATGGTCCACTCGATTCAGAATAGTACCGTCGATATGGTAATCAAACATAATCGGATCTGTAGAACGATGAAAGGTCATGACGTTAAATTTTGCGATACTGAAAACAAGTGTGTTCTGATGACACCAATTGATGAACACGTTTAGCCACATTTGCAGATGGAGGCAGTCCTCGATAGAGCGCATCACTGTAGATTTACAAATCATCGGCGTAAATAAGCTTGCATCTGTAACCGAGCAAGAATGCAACATCTCTGAAGAAAACGACGAACAAAAGTGGTCCTAAATTGCTCCCTTGTGGAACTCCAGATTTATTAACACACGGTGAAGAAATGCTTAGACCGTGTTTGACATGAAGAGTTCTTTCAGTCAGATAGGATGAAAGCCACAACATCAATCTGCTCGAGGCTCCCATTCGCAACAATTTACGCAGTAACGCTTTGTGGTCAATTTTGTCGAAAGTCGTAACTTGCGCTCTGCCTTCCATAGCAGTCGAACTAGTGGTAACAAAGTCTAACAAGTTTGTAGTTACGGATCTACCGGGAATGAAACCATGTTGGTCAGATAAAATATAAGACTTCGTGGCTTGTAGAATACGGTCGCTGACGATAATCTCGAATAGTTTCGAAGCGGCGGAAAGGCTAGTAATCCCACTGTAATTTCTGACGTAACGACGATCACCACTTTTATACACGGGAAACATGTATGACAGCTTCCAGCTCGCAGGAAATTCTCCCCCTTCGAATGATCGGTTGAAAATGACGGCTAACGGCTCAGCAAAAGAACTAGTACAGCGACAAAAAAACAACAGCCGGGATTCCATCCGGTCCAGACACGAACGAGCTTTTTAACTTTTTCAGGCAGCGATAATCATGGCAGGCGAAATTTCAAATGTATCCAGGTCTACAGAATCCAGTGAGACATTAGACGCCGAAAGTTCGGCGTCTGCATCGGACGATTGTTCGGCTTGAAAGGCTGAAGCAAAATGTATCGTAAAGAAATCACAGCTTCACTCGTAGACTTTCTGCCAAGGTAAACCATGTTAGATGGGATTGACTGATTTTTCCTTTTCGTATTCACAAAACTCCAAAAGGATTTTGGATTCCGACGCAAACCAAACTGCACCCTAAGAACGTACGACCTTTAAAGTACAGCATTTAGCTTTCTGTAGTTGTCACTCGCACTCTTGAAATTGTTCTTTAAGACTACTAACCTGTTGGTCCTCGAACGACGCAACCAACGATTGCGGTCCCTTTTCGCTTTACGAAAAATAGGAGTACTCCATGGAGGTGAAATTGGTTTTCTTTTCACTGGAATGTTTGAGTTTACCCAGTGACGGATAACATCGCCGAACAGGGGGGCAATACCATGAGCATCCACGCAATTGTGGATACAGTTCCAATCTACAGCTGATAGCTACGCAGAAAGTCTGTCGAAGTCCATTTTCCGGAAATTGAGTTCTCTCCTGCGTTCGTCAGTCGTTTATAGCGTCCCCAAAAATTCGCCACAGACATTAATGCGAATATCTAGTGGAGGATGATGAAGGTCTACAGGTAGTAGGGCATCCTCGGAAGTGGTAATCACAGTACGGCTGGCCTCAGACACAAACACTAACTCCAGAGAGCGGCCGTTGTTATTAAGTCATAGATTTACTTGATTCGTGGTCAAGAAGTCCATGCCATCAACCAATGCTATATTCGCTGGAGTTACGACAAGTTATTAGGACAAGTTATTAGGAAGAGTGCCGCTCTCGTCTTTGCGCCATGCAAGGGGGGGGGGTTGATTGTAATCGCCGCACTCAAGGACAGTGCCACCTTAAAAGGCCTTGTTGCAGAATTCACGGACGGTGTTAATGTGCTCTTCTATTAAATCAACTGATCGGCTTTTGTCGGGAGGAATATAAATATTGAACATCAGGAAACGATAATCTCGTATCGTAGTAGAGACACACACTTGCTCCAACCTACTGCCGTTACATGTGTTAATGCACGATATAATCACTACGATTATATTTCTATTAAAAAAGCAAACTGACAGTTACCGTTAGACGTAGAAATCACAGTTTTTGTCCGAAAATTTATGGGAACATTCCCTGGATGTTCTTACACTAAACTACTGAGTACTACACGAACTACACGATAGTAGCGAATGAATGAATTGAAGAAGAAGTACTGATTACGAGTGTTGGCATGGGAATTGGGTTGAAATAACCGGCAAAGAGACTAGCTTTGAATAAATTGTTATCAGATCAGATCAGCTCTACATTTTTAATTCAAACAAATTGAAACCCTAACGTAAAGCCTTCAATTTTTTTTCGATTTTCAAGTCGATTAAACATCCAGTCCGACAGGCGTAACCAATAGCGTACGCACATCAATATTCATTAAACAGAAATAAATCAATCCCACTGAAATCCGTGAAATCAACAGTCATTATTAGATTTATTGAATTATTACTCCAGATTGGACCCAATCTGGTGTTCGCATAATTTGACAGAAAAATTGATTTTCCATCCAATTTCACAGACTCCAGCTCCTATCTACATACTGCACAGTCACTAGCAATGCCCGCGCAGCCGTCAGTACCGATCGGAAAGTTATTATCTCGGCAGACGCCTAATGCGGAAGGGAAAAAAATCCGCCTCTGTCATCAGGAGCAATGCGATTTTCTTCCTATTTTCATCACTGCCTGTGGCGGGGATCACCCGTCTTTGCTTGCCGGGCACGCGGCCCGACCGATTTCCGGCCCCGTCGCCGTCGTCGCCGGTTTTGCGCGAAACTTGTCGATAGACATCATTGCCGTGACATGCACTTTTCGCCGGATAGATAGATGACAGCGAGAGGATACGATGAGTTTCCACATATATCCGCGTGTGCCAGCCATCCGGAATTCCGTCGATATGATTTTTTATCCTCCTCATCGGGGCCCACACGTTCTGCTCGTCTCTAAAATGGGAGCGACTGATCGGAAGCCGACACTGTGGCAGCAAATGTGGTTCCCATCAATCAGACACTCCACGCCAACCTCTCTCTCGCTCTGTCGCTCTCTTTTTCGCTTTCGCCAATGATTGACTTCAATAAAATTGCCAGATTATGATTGATACGCTTTCTGGCGGAGATTCCATCAAGCGGCCATCGTAAAAGTTTTTAATCAATATTGTTAACAGCTTTGACGTTTCTCTGGGCGGAAAGTTTGCAGGCAAACCGAAATCTGAATGCATGTTTTCCCATACGATTTAGAATGGTTCTTCAGTTTAAGCTAATACCTTTACTGATGCTCTTTTAGTTCAAATAATACAGAAAATTAAACGAACATCCAGCCAACGTAACAAAGCGAAATATGTCATGCCATCTGTAATTTCCATGCCAGTGAGCAAATTGCGGTAATTAATTGTCGAACCCAACTCTCCATCCAACGCTATTTTTCAAGCGTCGTCGCTCCAAACAAACCGATTGGCAAATGACTGACATTGAAAGCGGCTCTGCTAGGAAAACATTTTCCACTTACTTAACCATTTTCGCCTACCCGCCCCAAACCGGTTGCCTCCGGCTCCAGCAGAAATCGTCTTTCCCAAACATCAGGCCGAAGTTATTTGAGCTATTGATTTTCGATGTGTCGTTATTTTCCGCCTCTTCCTGTTTGTTAATCTACGCACATGGATAGACAAAAGGTTGCTTCAGTCGGCATCATCGGCGGATTGTTCGAAGTCCCTTCGGCTGGAAACAGTGAACCACACTAGCCAGTCTCACGTAACACATACACTGCCTATACAATCACTCAGCACACAAAGCGGCAGTGAGGAATTCTTTGTTACCGTGTGGCACTTGTGACTTTGGTTACCACTTGTCACCGCCTCATCCGGTTTCAATGATCTTACCCCACAGGACCCGACCGTTCGTTGGTTCGTGCGAATCATTCTGTCAGTCACTTCGCCACGGACGCTCGCTCGGTTTGTCTGTCTTTTGCCGGCAAGCTGTGACAGCAAATCGATGCGATTCATCTTCCTGTAATTGTTGTTTTTTGTTGTCATCGGTACCATCCATTTCCGGAATCCGGTGTTGGTATGGTGCGGTGGTATGGCCTTAGGTGTACAGCTGGCAGTGTCTAAAGCTGGATAACAAGGTTTGTTATAATATGTATTTATTGTGAGCTATGATTCAGTGAAACATTATCTCTGTAGCCGATGATTTTCTGGTGTTTATACTGAGAATAATAGCAATTTATCGGAGGCGATCATTATTCAACAGATGTTTGAAGTTACTGTTTCTACTTCTAGGAAGCAACAAGGGCATAGAAAGGCAACAAATTAATTGGAAAAGTTGACCTGTTAAATTAGAAAAGAATAAGTATTCACAGAGCCGTAGCGTGACATTGTGGTGCCCTTGGTGGACACCCGATTCGAAACTCTGTCGTTTCTTAAATCAATGTTCCATCCAAGTTTATTATATTTGATAAGATTTTAAACCACTAACCAAATTCTAAACCTGCACCTGCAATTCTGGACCACATTTTTTATCAGATTTTGGGTCAGATTTTGGACCACATTCTGGACCAAAACCAGATGTTGGACCTGGACCATATTTTGGTCCAAATTTTTTAAATCAGATTTTTGTCCAGATTCAGGAACTAAACCTTGTCATAGATGAGATTTTTGATGAGATTTTGGACTTGGCGCAAATTTTGCGCCACAGTTTTTTCATCAGGTTTTAAGCCGCTAACCACATTTTGAATCCGGTTTTGAGCCAGATTCCGGACCTGGACCATATTTTGGAGCTGGGCTGCATTGTGGACCATATTTTGTTATCAACTTTTTTTTAGATTCCGTAACAAAAATTTGCAACAGATTCTGGACCAAATTTTTGACCACATTTTTATCAAATTTGGACCATATTTTGGATCGGATTTCGAGTCAAATATGGGACCAGATTTTGAACTACATTCTGGACCAAGATCAGATTTTCAGCCTGGCCTGGACCTGTAGTAGATTTTGGCTTACATTTTTATTAGGGTTTTAAATTAGCAACAACCAGATTTTGGATATTTTGAACCAGATTCTGAACCTGTACCATATTTTAGACCTGGGCAATATCGATATTGATATATTAAAATTTGTTCCAGATTTTGAAGCAGATTTGGACTAGATTGCGGATCAGGTTTTGAACATTTTCATCAAATTTTGGACTCGGATTCTAGACCATGTTCCAGAGTGGTAGCGTGACATTGTGGCGGCCTTGGCTAAGAGCCGATTTGGTGCCCCCTCGTTTCTTAGATCAGTATTCCATCCAAGTTTATTATATTTTTAAATTAGACTCTCATACATAATTCGTACCATTCTCTATATCCAATACTTCGCTACATTCGAGAGTGAGGCTCAGGCCGTTTTTGGGGCTCCTTAGCTAGCGCTCTTGGCGGGGTCCAGTCTGGCCGACTGCATGCTACAGCGCTGAGTAACCATAAACAGTATACAGATTGTTTGTACAGAACGGTTGAGCTTGAAAAATTTAAAAAAAGGCAAAATCCAAATGCTAATCATGAAAAGTCAAATATCTAATGTCAAAAATTGTAACCCGAAGCTTAAAAGTTGAGTTTTGAATCGTCTTATTACACTCTGCTGAAAGCAGCAATAAAACCGGTATATGCTCTTCACTGCTTGACAGCCACCTCCTCCTTCTTCTTCTTCTTCTTCTTCTTCTTCTTCTTCTTCTTCTTCTTATTCTTCTTCTCTTCTTCAGCATAGAGCCGCAGAGTGCGGTTGGTTAGACTGGCCCCCGCCAAGGGCGCTAGCTCTTGGGGGGGCAAAAAGGGCCTGCGTTTCTGTAAACCAATAACATATGCATTGAAAAATGACTGATTCTAGTGATTTTTCACACCACGTTATCAGTTGATGTGCATGCAGCAGCCATAGCGAAAACAGCTAAACAACTACGCTCGATGCTTTGTTCGTACTGCCAACTCCACCCCGTAGCGAAGAAGTTGGACATGGTGATGCACTTCGTACCCGCCGAATGGAGCCAATCTAGCATTTACAAGAAAGGCGAACACAGAGCAGCTGAAGATGAAAATCGATTGCGCTGCGCACCTTGGGCCGAGAGGTCGGAGCAACCGGCTAAACGATGTAGAAGTGCTTGACTAAACTGGACTTTCCATACGGAAACGTCAGTCGAAGCTGGTCGTGCCTGAGTAGTGGGCAATCGCCCAGAGATCGGCTGAAGGTGTCGGTGAAGCTCGATGTCGTGGTTATAATGAGTGATGAAAACTATTTGACGCTGGATGGCAACACCTGGCAGAGGACCGAGTAGGTAAACGATGATGTCAACTATATCTTCCGCGTCAAGTTCCCGAAAAAGATCCTTCTGTAGCTGACGATCAGCGACAAACGAATGTTCAAGCGTGGTACCGTTCGGGGTTTACGGTGAACGAGGAGATACGAAGATACCATGGGCGTAGCGGGGGGGGTTTTGGGGGTTCAAACCCCCCCCCCAGGAGAAAATTTGTTATACACTTTCAAGCTTGAAATTTCACAGCCAGCTGTTGTTTAAAGCACAGGAAAATGTACGGGGCTGATTGTACGATCCCCGTCGGCGTCGTGAACTTAGAGCCGGGGTGGTTTGTACTGTTTTAAGCCCCATTTAATGCGATCTTTGGTTACTCGTCGCCCATTTTCCAGGTATCTCTAAAGTCGCAGTCTTTTACTTAAAAAATAAAAAATGTCGCTTTAGACCTGGACGAGCCATCTCGCACGTTGAGTCGCTCTGTGCCAGTGTCGGTGGGGTTGTTGTATAGAACCGTTTTCCTTACGACGTGACTGGTTCACTGTAGTTTACTGACATTCGCCAAATGTACGTTGGTAATCTTCCCGAGCAGTGAATGTTGCCCTTGATTCATGCACCTTCGCTACCCTTCGCTCTCAGCTTGTACTTCGTCGAATGTCGTCCGTAAAGGCGCGTAAGTCCTCCGTGACCATGGTCTATCGGTCTAATAGGGGGTTTGTACATTGTCAGGTTCCTAAGACAGCTTTGCGCAGCGTTTGGCGAAGCTCAAAGTAGGCCCGTTGTACTGCTTGAATATGCCGCTGGATCTCCTTATTTGTGTTGTTATCCGCGGCTACCAGCGATCCCACATACACGAGCTCATCTACGACTTCTGGTTCGTCGCCGTCAACGATTATTGTTCGCGAAAGAAGCACGTTCGTCTCATTTGGTCCGCGTTAAATCAGACCAGACTAAATCGCAAAATTTAAAAGAATGAGTTAATGACAGCAAACGTTCAAGAATTTTCTAAGCTACATTTTACTTTAATAAGACTACATAAATGTTGCAAACAGTCAGTGTTATGAGATGATTTCGAACAATTGATAGCTACAAACCATACAGAGCAGCAAACTTTGAACGCATTTTTCTCGAAATAAGATTTTTGTCACTTGGCTCGGTCTGACTTAACAGCGACCATTTGAGCTATTATCATTCATGTATTTGGTCTTCGACGCGTTGATTTAAAGTCCAATCCTGCTAGGCTCCGCCTTCAGTCTAGCACAGATGGTCGGTGCTAAGTCAGACCGAACCAAGTGACAAAAATCTGATTTCGTGAAAAACGAAGTCAAAGTTTGCTGCTGCTGTGTAGTATAAAGCTGTCGATCGTTCGAAACCATTTCATATCTCTGGCTGTTTGCAACGTTTGTTTGATCTTATTAGAGTAAAATGTAGCTTACGAAATTCTTAATCGTTTGCTGTCATTTACTTATTATTTTAAATTTTGCGACTTGGTCCGGTCTGATTTAACACCGACCAGATGGCCTTCGTCGTGGCAAAGTTTCTGTCACCTGCTTAGCCAGCTGGCAAAGTCATCTGCTTAGCCAAGAAGTTTGCTACATTTACTGAGGATCAAACCTCTCTTTTCGAAATCTGATCGTCGGATCACCTTACGAGCGATGTTGAGAATCATACAGCATAAGTTGTTCTTCAGCACTCTCGCTGCGTCTTGAAGAGCCTCTTCCAGCCGAGATTCGAACATACAACATACCTCAATGCCGGCTGGGAAGCCATAACTTTAACTCTGTTATTTTAATTTGATTTTTTGTGATGAGCAAAGCAAAGTCGTGGGATTAAACGTCCTTTCTAAGACTTGATCCCTCTTCATCGACAGACTTCGCAGTCGGCTACTACAGTACAGGACAGTTACCGGGCTAGTACAAAAATCCTACTGACTCTATCTAGCAGCACCGCCTAGCCGAGATTCGAACATGCAACGACTGGTTTGTTAGACCAGCATCGTACCTCGAAACCAACTAAGCGGCATTTGTCTGATGAAGAACACTCAATTTCAACCAAAATAGTTTTTAACTGAAAATAATACTCCATTTCCTGAATAAGCTGCTTACGGTTAGGCTATGTCAGATTTGTTTTGGTACCCCCCCCCAAGGAACTTTTCTGGCTACGCCCATGGAAGATAGAAGATACAGTACGAAATACTTACTGGCAGTTGCTACCTTATTCTGTAGCTACCACCCTTTTGGAACCTATCAAGTAGCCGGGGTCTTTTAGCCGGACCAGGCCTTGCACTATCGTGTCAAGAGATCAGAAGAGGAGATGAACCGGCAGAAAATAAACATTGTAGCGACGATCATCAACTATCCCAGGGTCTCCCAACTGCGACCAATAGAAAATTTTTGGGCGAAGCTCAAACGCAGCATTTACTCCAATAATGTTGTGGCCAAAACTTTGAAGGAGCTGATCATCAAGGCCACGAGATAGTTGAAATATTCATAGTGATATCGAACTCCCTGTATCTAGTACTTATTTCGGATTTCCGTAATATCCTTCATTCGAACTGCATTGAAAAGTATTAATATAGCCCATTTGAGTGGAATAAGTGACGCACAGCAGACGTGAAACGGAGTTGTTACAGGAAGGGCTGTTACGACAATGGCGCAGTCGGTAGGACTACTAATGATATGCCGGAATGCAAGCCAACGGATGAAGAGAATGTACGCAGCAGGGCTTGAAAAGGGATCGCAAGTTGAATGCATTCCGCATTCAAACTCCGCTTTTTGAACGATCATTTGACTGTTTTTGAATCCAGTCAATCTGCCGCTTGCGCTGCTGCCGTCTTACAATTCATGCGGCCTCTCTGCACAATCAAACAGTCGTACTCCCGCTTTGCCCCGCTTTGTGCGTTCATATGAAGAATCTGAACTGCAAACTGACTGGAAGCTTAAGATGACGTATTTTTTCATTTCTCTTTTTGTCTCCAAATCGGCTGTTCACAGTAATAGTTTGTCACCCGGACGTCGGCCCGGCGCAAGCAAAATGTTCGTTTGTATTGGACGGAGTTTGACCGACTTCTTCCATGCACATGTAGTGGTTGTTTTTTTTTGTAGTTTTGAATCATACGCTAGTGCGGTAGCTTTTCGTTAGCGTGGTGACTGCCAGTCATTTGAATGTTTTGCAGTCATTCGCTGCTCCAAACGGTAAAGGCAACTTGATTGAAACGAAAATGTTAAAAGCTTTAGAACGCGTTCGTTCTACTGCGTTCAATCGGCGTTTGACTGAGCAAACTGCCAGTTGTGTTATGCATAGCGTTCGTATTCCACCACTAAACGGACGGTGTGAATTTGAACGTACATTGGTGTGGCTGCGGTAGAAAAAAAGGATCGATCGAAGCCCTGGTACGCAGTAATTCATTCGAAATGTGGAAAGACCTCCTGATAGATTCAATGAAACTGGCAAGTATCGAAGACGAAGTGACTAATTTTACTCTATTCAAAGTAAAAGACTCAAATGTACCATATCCTGGATGCAATCCATTTCTTAATGCTCTATACAGATTAATATCATACTTTCGATCCGACTCGGGTATAATGCTAAAAAGACGCAAACTTTCTATGTTGATTCAGCAACCATAATTGTCCCATTTGACGTTTATTAATCGGGCTGGATCTACAGCGTGACTTTGTGACTTCCACGAAAATAAAGAATTCGAGAAAATTGATGGAGAAGTGACAGAACGTTCAATGAATAAAGTTGTTCTTGCAGCATTAACGGATAACAGCTCACAGCTTTGGTGGATAAAGTTAGTGAAATAGAGGCTATTAAGCTGATTGAGGGGCTCTGCAAATGCGCCTAAAACAGTATTGCTGCACAAGCGACACTTGCTAGAGTAGTAGATTTGCTCTATAAACCATTTGATTCCCGCTAATTAGGTAAAGAAATATTTGTTTCTATTGAACCTAGGACAAATTGACGCCCTGAAAGTAAACAATTTTGTAGAAGTGTAAAACTACCCTTTATTTTCAATCAACTTTATCGTTTGAACATTTGAGCTAAATCAAATTGAAGTCCTGAACGTAAAATGAGTTCATGGAAATGAGCAACCATCCTGCTCAACCGATTACAGTAATGTTCCGATTTTGTCAGCCCCACGTTGAATTTTGGGCTGAAAAAACGGGGAAACTGACAATATCGAGTAAAAAAAATTTCGATTTTTTTCAAAATTTATTAAGTTTTTCTATTTCAACTGTTTTTGTAGTTGTTGTATGACTTTTTCCTGTTTTACAAAGTTGTACAAATAGTAAAAATAAGCAACATTGCTGAATATAGTATACCTCTACCGTTGCACTAAGGGTAAAAACGAGCGAAAAAACAGACGCAATTAAGATACGGCCTGCAGGCTGATAAAATATAAATGATCTTATGTAAAATTTTCCGGAGAATCTCGTGGTGCCAACCCCTTTGCTGTTTGCCATCGAGAAGTTTCCCATTTGACTCATTTTCCCCTATTTTTGATATTTTTTTCACACTTTGGACTATACCAAGCTACACTTCGAGGAAATAAAACTTAAAAACCTGATAATTTTTTGTAAAAAAGTCCGCAGAATCGAATAGGGTCTACCCCATTTAGTTTAGAGCACATTAATTTTATTGGTTGAGTTCCCGTTTTCTATGGTCGGCTTGGCAACGCGAGTTCAACTAAAAAAAATATTGTGCTCTAAACTAAATAGGATAAGACCTATTCGATTTTGCGGACTTTTTTGCACAAAATTATAAGGTTTTTCGCTTTGTTTTCTCGAAATCTTGCTTGGTATAGCTCAATAGATGTCTAAAAATGTTAAAAATAGGTGAAAATGAGCCAAATTTGGACACTTTCCGACGGCAAACAGGAAAGGGGTTGGCACCACGAGATTCTTCGAAAAGGTCACCTATATTTTATCAGCCTGCAGGCCGTATCGTAATTGCTTCTGTTTTTTCGCTCGTTTTTGCCCATAGTGCCTTGTTCGTTTAGGAACTATAGAACTTTTATTATAAAAATACCCAAATTTTGACCCAAAATTACTCGCAAGAAGGCATCATTTTATTCAAAAACTCTCCCCAGAGAATCAGAATAGTTTCAAGCAGGCTGAAAAGTTTTATAAATCACAAAAGCCACAAAAGTTAAACAAAATTTGCAGACTGACAAAATCGGGATAAAAAGCTGATAAAATCGGGGGTAGACAAATTCTGGAGCTGACGGAATCGGAACATTACTGTATATCGATAAGAAAA
Organism: Sabethes cyaneus; assembly: GCF_943734655.1. Taxonomy (NCBI): domain Eukaryota; kingdom Metazoa; phylum Arthropoda; class Insecta; order Diptera; family Culicidae; genus Sabethes; species Sabethes cyaneus. The sequence goes on along the minus strand of NC_071354.1, from coordinate 212,442,070 downwards.
CCATCGTTCCGGGCGAAATTGATTAGTCGAGTGTTTAAAAGTGTCAAAATAAAAAAAATGACAAAGAGGCAAAATCCGATAAAAAAGCCACAAAAATGCCAAAAGCAGACAGAATAAAACAGAGACAAAAAGCAACATGACAAAAACAATTAAAGAGCTCCAAAAAGGTGAAGAAACACGCAAAAAAGACGACGAAAATGTAGAGAATATACGACAAAAAGACGACAAAAGAACGACGAAAGGACCGTGAAAAGACAGATTTTTGTTGTCTTGACAGCAAACAGGATGACGATAAAATTGCAGAAATGGACGAAAAGACAACAGAAAAATAGCGAAATGATGATAAAAGACAACGAAAATACGACAATACGAAAATATGACAATAAAAAACGAAGTAAAGACCACAAAGAGATGCCAAAACAACAACAAAAATTCCGACAAAAACACCAAAAATCCGCCGAAAAAATCAACGAAAACTGCCAAAAGCGAAAGATTAACAGATGACGAAAGGAACTTGAAAATATGATGAAGACGACTGGAAGACGCCAAAACGGCGACAAAAGACAAACAAAAAACATTATAAAACCACTATAAAATGACGTTTAAAGGGCGCCAAGAACACAACAAAATATGCAAGAAAACGATGAAAAAATGACGAAAATACGGCAGAAAGCCGACAGCATGACGACGAAAGAAGTCAAACAGCGACAAAAGTGGCAAAAAGCCACTTCAATTTTTCCAGTCATAAATTTATTTATATCTCGTCTCTAAAATACTCATTAAAATGTATTAAAACTTTGAAATATTGAACAGTTCAATCCTATCGAGCGTCCATTTTCTCAATTATGTAACACTCAGCTGCTGTAACGGATACGCCGTCAGCTTGTATAGAATGCTTCATTCCGAATAGGTCTGATGTTTCTTTTCTCGTTTGACACCAATCCCGAATGGTACATAAATCACCAACAACAGAAGGCAGAAACGCTTAAGTACTATCCCTATAATTGTCGACCTTGAAATTCAATACCATCTGACGACGCCGTATATTTTTACACTTTTCCTCCCGCTACTTTTATCTCCCTCTCGCTCCGTTCACCTCTCTAACCAACCACCCAACCAACAGTCCATCTATCAACAAACACCGGCGAAAGGAAAGCCCTTGAGCAGGAAAAAAATATGCTTCAAAATAAAAAAGAAACATTCCCCACAAGAGATACTACGATACGTATAGAGTCGACTCACTTTTTTCTTCCTTGTTTGGCAGTGTCCCTTTTCTGTGTGCAAAGCCACATTCAGCAACAGCAAATCATCAAAGCGCCGAGTCGACGAGTTTCGCATTCCACATTTCCGGCCCGGTGTCGGTTGGAAGTAAAAGTCGCCGGCCGGGCTTCCCGTGTTCTGGCGGTGGGCTTTTTTTTATCTCTTCACTCTCTCTCCACTGGCACTCGGCCGCCGAAGGCGGGAAACGCTTTCACTATCAAGTACTTCGCTTGTTCAGTACTTCACTGCGCGCAGGGATCCAGAACTACTCCCGCTGTAGAAAAGATCCGTTAAATATATAATTTTCGCACTCATCGCCTCCCGAACGGACCGGCGGCGTTTTAGCTTTACACTACACAGTCGGAACCGATTTTTTTTACAATGTGTGAGCGTTTTTCGATTAGGATTTCACTTCAAACGTTTTCTCCCCGAAACGAATCTGCCGCAATTCTACGCACCCACCGTTGAAATATATAACATCCACGTAGAACGTTTCGGTTCAGCCGGTTCGAATCGGGAAGAAAAATGAACCTCAGCGAAAAGCCAAAATTCCAACCGCGATCCGCAGCTGAGCTGCGCCGGCGCACGCACCTTCTTACTCACACTAACAGATCAAGCACACGTACCTAAGCTAATTTCACTTGAAATGGAAAATATTTTGCACGATTTCGTCACACCGTCAGACGCTTGATCACCTGGTGCAGCGACCAGGTGACCCGCGGGCGTAGATCGTAACACCCCTGCCGGGATTTGGTTTTTTTCCGTTCTTACGGGAACACGTGTATTTTGCACAAAGGTCGTCGCCACCGTCTACTACTTACTGAGCGGAAAATGCCCACTGAACCGCGGAGCCGCGTTTGTCTGAATACACACAGTGGCACTTTACCGTCGCGGTCGTCGTCGTCGTCTTCGCCGATGCAAACAATCCTCCTCACTCACTTCAGACAGGCGGGCCCGAAGGCCAGTGGTCGACTATTGAAGATGAGATGATTTTTTGTAGGGTGGTAGATTAGCCACTTGTAGGACCACCATCCGTCTCGGAGGTGGTCGGTAAAGTTGATGCGTGTTAGATCGGTATGTGCGCCTGCTTTCTCGGTGCCGCAGCAGTAGCAGCAGCAGCAGCAGGAGCGGTTTAAGGTGCGCGTGATTATGCCGTCGGTTTGGGCGGTCACGCGGTGCGTCCATTTCTGAACAGGAAAATGAAATGTTTTATTCCTCAATTGTCAGGCGCAAAATTATCGTTAAATTTTATGTTTCTTGACAATAGTCACTATTTTTTACAATATTTTGTAAAATTGCTCACTAATTTTGTACCTGAAATAAGGCCATTAAAAATATTTTAAAAAGTTTTTGTCGGGCCGCTGAAGGAGGGGGGGGGGGGCGAAAAGAAAACAAAGAAAATTTTTTAATCGAGCAAAAAAAATATGGATTTTAGGCATTTTTATTTTAAGTTCAAACGTGAAAACCCAATCTATTCTTGCTTTCAATATATACGTTGTTAATTTCCATGCAAAAGTATTCGAAATAAAGACAAAAACGCAAGAAAATTTTTTTGGCCGGTTTTCGGAAATTCCGCTGTTTGAATTTCCATTTCTATTTCATGCTAGAAGCTTTAACTCAACTCGTACACTCATTTTTCAAGTTTTTCAGGCTGTAAATCCCACAGACAATTGATTTTATTAAAAAAAATTAACTCATATCCTACAAATTATTTTTTTGCCCCCTGATTTTTCAAGCCAATTTCCAAGGGGGGAGGTGACAAAAACTTTTCAAAAGATTTGCAATGGCCTAAAAGAAAGGAAAAAAACTTTTTCCAAATTAAATATTACTATTAATAATTATTCTCGACAGATACGTATTTCGCCTACGACTTGCAGGCTTCATCAGTATCTGTTTTCATCTTTTTCGAACTCAACGTACTCGTATTAAGATGCTCCATAAAGTTCAGTCAATTTTGAATTTGTATGCTATTGTATTGCTACGCCATAGATTAATAAGAGATGTGGCGCAGCCTATTTTCATCGTGAGGATATAGGCAACTATAATAAACTTGCTCTTTTCAGGGGCTCTGTAGCCATAAGGTTACCGAGTTTGCTTGACAAGGGGTTGGTGGTTGGTTTGAATCTTAGTAAAAGCAGGGCATTTGATGTTAAGGGACTTTAGCATGAGTTCAATCTCAGACCTCTCTATATATTTCCTTCCTAGTGAATTTTTCATTTACAACCAATGAAGCCTCTTACCAGGACAAGTTATAATAATTGTACTTGCTCGAGGTGCGAATGAAGCGAATGATGCGAACTGTTTCTTTCCCTGGCGAGGTTGGTTGAAAGGTAACAAATGGTGAAAATACCGACTCTTAAACACGGATAATAAACAGCATCAAACAGATCAAAATGCTGGTCGCAGTCCTAATATCCATACAAAAAAGAACTTGGTTTTTTAACAATTTTATTTTGGTTTGGTTTGGTTGGAGCTAAGAATAAGTATTTCTTTTGACTTGTTTCATCTTGGTATTGCGAAATACCGCAATAAAACCTTTATAAAATACAATTAAAACCAATCGGATTGAGAATTGTTACTTGGGATTGCTTTATGTTGGAGGAATAATTACTTACGAAATCATAGAAAAGCAGGTCAGGTTATGATTATGACAGGTTAACAAATTTACAATTTTTTCGAGAACCACCACCAGTCCCGGTGTGGTGGTTAGCATTCACGCCTCTCACGCCGAGGACCCAGGTTCAAATCCCAACCCCGCAGAAGTCACGAATGACCTAAGGTGGTAAAGTGACTATAATCTAACAAAAAAATCTATTTATATAAGAGGCTTATGTCTGTACCGAAAACCAGGTCTCTGACAGGACGTCATAAGAGGCTTATCGGTAACTAGAAGCAGGTCCCTGACAGGACGTCATGCTTTCATAGCAATGGATTCTATTCTCAGTTACCTCACTGGTCGACTGCTGGACTTCTCGATTGCTCAATTTGTTGACTAGACTGCTCGACTGGATTAGTAGATTAGACTACTCGATTTGATTGCTCGACTGGACTGCTTCACTGAATTGGTTGACTGTACTATTCGATTCGACTGCTCGACTCAACTGCTTGATTGGACAGATCGACTTGACTGCTTGACTGAACAGCTCGATTTCACTGCTCGAGTGGTTTACTCGACTTAACTACTCGATTCGACTGCTTGACACATTTGGTTGACCTACTACTCGACCCGATTGCTCGACTTAACCGCACAATTGAACTGCTCGACTGGACTGTTCGATTCAACTGCTCAACTGGACTGCTTGACTCCACTGTTCGATTCAACGCTCGACTCAACTACTCGATTGGACTATTCGAATCGGCTGCTCAACTCAACTACTCAACCCGATTGCTCGACGGAACCGCTTGACCCTTGACGACTGCTCGACTAGACTACTTAACTAAACTGTTCGGTTCGAGTGTTCGACTCAACTGCTCGACTAGACCACTCGATTCAACTGCTTGACTGGACTACTCGACTTAACTGCTCGATTAAACTGCTCGACTGGACGACTCGACTTGACTGCTCGACTCGACCACTTGATTCAACTGCTCGACTCGACTGCTCGACTCAACTGCTTGACCGAACTGCTTGATTTATCTGCTCGACTAGACTGCTCGATTTGACTCCTCGACTTGACTGTTCGACTCGACTGCCCGACCCAACTGCTTGACTCGATTGCTTGATTGGACTGCTCGACTCGCCTGCTCAATTCGATTGCTTGTCGCGTTATCATATATGATCGGTGTTAAATCAGACCGGACCAAGTCGCAAAATTTTAAAAAGTGAATAGCAAACGATCAAGAATTTTCGAAGCAACATTTTACTCTCTACATGAATGTTGCAAACAGCCAGATGTTTTTATTCAGTCAAATAAAATCCAATACGACCATAAAAACTATTTGTTTCAGTTTCCGGCTTAGAGCTATATTATGCAATATAAGAATTCAAAGACAGACAGACAGACAGACAGACAGACAGACAGACAGACAGACAGACAGACAGACAGACAGACAGACAGACAGACAGACAGACAGACAGACAGACAGACAGACAGACAGACAGACAGACAGACAGACAGACAGACAGACAGACAGACAGACAGACAGACAGACAGACAGACAGACAGACAGACAGACAGACAGACAGACAGACAGACAGACAGACAGACAGACAGACAGACAGACAGACAGACAGACAGACAGACAGACAGACAGACAGACAGACAGACAGACAGACAGACAGACAGACAGACAGACAGACAGACAGACAGACAGACAGACAGACAGACAGACAGACAGACAGACAGACAGACAGACAGACAGACAGACAGACAGACAGACAGACAGACAGACAGACAGACAGACAGACAGACAGACAGACAGACAGACAGACAGACAGACAGACAGACAGACAGACAGACAGACAGACAGACAGACAGACAGACAGACAGACAGACAGACAGACAGACAGACAGACAGACAGACAGACAGACAGACAGACAGACAGACAGACAGACAGACAGACAGACAGACAGACAGACAGACAGACAGACAGACAGACAGACAGACAGACAGACAGACAGACAGACAGACAGACAGACAGACAGACAGACAGACAGACAGACAGACAGACAGACAGACAGACAGACAGACAGACAGACAGACAGACAGACAGACAGACAGACAGACAGACAGACAGACAGACAGACAGACAGACAGACAGACAGACAGACAGACAGACAGACAGACAGACAGACAGACAGACAGACAGACAGACAGACAGACAGACAGACAGACAGACAGACAGACAGACAGACAGACAGACAGACAGACAGACAGACAGACAGACAGACAGACAGACAGACAGACAGACAGACAGACAGACAGACAGACAGACAGACAGACAGACAGACAGACAGACAGACAGACAGACAGACAGACAGACAGACAGACAGACAGACAGACAGACAGACAGACAGACAGACAGACAGACAGACAGACAGACAGACAGACAGACAGACAGACAGACAGACAGACAGACAGACAGACAGACAGACAGACAGACAGACAGACAGACAGACAGACAGACAGACAGACAGACAGACAGACAGACAGACAGACAGACAGACAGACAGACAGACAGACAGACAGACAGACAGACAGACAGACAGACAGACAGACAGACAGACAGACAGACAGACAGACAGACAGACAGACAGACAGACAGACAGACAGACAGACAGACAGACAGACAGACAGACAGACAGACAGACAGACAGACAGACAGACAGACAGACAGACAGACAGACAGACAGACAGACAGACAGACAGACAGACAGACAGACAGACAGACAGACAGACAGACAGACAGACAGACAGACAGACAGACAGACAGACAGACAGACAGACAGACAGACAGACAGACAGACAGACAGACAGACAGACAGACAGACAGACAGACAGACAGACAGACAGACAGACAGACAGACAGACAGACAGACAGACAGACAGACAGACAGACAGACAGACAGACAGACAGACAGACAGACAGACAGACAGACAGACAGACAGACAGACAGACAGACAGACAGACAGACAGACAGACAGACAGACAGACAGACAGACAGACAGACAGACAGACAGACAGACAGACAGACAGACAGACAGACAGACAGACAGACAGACAGACAGACAGACAGACAGACAGACAGACAGACAGACAGACAGACAGACAGACAGACAGACAGACAGACAGACAGACAGACAGACAGACAGACAGACAGACAGACAGACAGACAGACAGACAGACAGACAGACAGACAGACAGACAGACAGACAGACAGACAGACAGACAGACAGACAGACAGACAGACAGACAGACAGACAGACAGACAGACAGACAGACAGACAGACAGACAGACAGACAGACAGACAGACAGACAGACAGACAGACAGACAGACAGACAGACAGACAGACAGACAGACAGACAGACAGACAGACAGACAGACAGACAGACAGACAGACAGACAGACAGACAGACAGACAGACAGACAGACAGACAGACAGACAGACAGACAGACAGACAGACAGAATGCGTTGAAGGTACAGTGCGAATTGTGCGACGTACCGATGGTAATCCGGCTCAGGAAGGCATATGGCGGAACACAGACCGCGACGATTCGTCTCTCAGCGGTAGCAGAGCCCAAGCTACTGATGAAGGGCAAAATTAAAGTTGGGTGGTCAGTGTGTGTTCTGAAAGCCATCCCTCGTGTGACCAAGGAAATGGAACGTTGTTTCAGGTGCTGGGGCTTCGGCAATCAGGCGCGTAACTGTGAATGGTCAGATAGATCCAGATAGTGTCGAATATGCGGCGAGAATGGCCATTTTGCAAGCGAGTGCGCCTACGAGCTACCGAGGTGTATGCTCTGCAAAAATCCAGAAAGAAATGACCACACGGGAGGCTTCCAATGCCCAGCGTATAAAAAGGCGAAGGCGGGTCAGCAGTGACGGAGGTGACCCAAATTAATCTCAACCATTGCGGCATAGCACAACAACGGAGTCGCTGTGCGACGACGAATTCCTCCGGGTAACGGTAACTGGGCAGCTGATAAAGCAGCAATGGCTACAATACCCGTAATGGGCAAGTTTCCCGTTGAGGACGTGGTTTCCTGTTCGTACGAAGGTTTCATGATTGTCAAAATCAACAGGATCTACGTATGCAGCTGTTACGCACCCCCAAGATGGACCATGGAGCAGTTCCACCAGATGCTGGACGCGCTGACCGAAAAATTCATCGGGCGAAGGCCGATCATCGTTGCGGGAGACTTTAACGCGGCTCTGGAGTGGGAGAGCAGATGCACCAACGCCAGAGGGTACAGTCTGTTAGAAGCCCTGGCTAAGCTGGAAATTGCAACGAAGGTACCGTTAGCACCTTTCGTAAAGACGGTCACGTATCCATTATTGATGTCACTTTTGGCAGTCCATCCCTGATGCCGAACATAAATTGGAGGATCTGCGAAGGTATAATACCCATTGCGATCACCAAGCGATTAAATATAATATCGGCCAGCGAAATCCGGCGATAAGACAGATCGCTAGAACCTACGAGCGGAAGTGAAAGACGACGGCCTTTGACAGGGATCTTTTCGTCGAGGCACGGTGAAAGATCGATCTTGAATGAGAACGAGTTGACAGATATATTAGTCAGGGCATGTGATGCTACCATGCCCAGAAAACAGTAACCGAGAAAAGAGCGGCGACCGGCTTATTGGTGGAATGCAGCAATTAGCAACCATCGTGCTAGTTGTCTCAGAGCCAGAAGACGCGTCCAAAGAGCCAGAACTGAAGCAGATCGGGAAGAATGTAGCGCGGCGTTTAGAGTGGCCAGGGCTGCATTGAAACGGGAGATAAAACAAAGTAAACGCAACTGCTTCAAGGAGCTGTGCCGAGAAGCAGTCGCCAACCCCTGGGGTGACGCGAACCGAATCTTTATGGCGAAAGTAAAAGGTCCTGTGACTATTAGGGAGTTATGTCCGAACAAGCTGAAGGCTTGAAGCGCTAAGCTGAGGGCTGGCGCTGATGGTCTGCAAGTCTCCATCGATGAAATAGTGGCAGTGGCAAGACAGCTAAAAATGAAGAAGGCCCCTGGTCCTGATGGGATTCCTAACGTGGCTCTTAGAGCAGCAACACAAGCGTTCCCGGATTTGTTCAAGACCGTGCTGCAGAAATGCTTAGAAGATGGTAGCTTCCCGGACCGATGGAAGATCCAGAAGCTAGTGCTGTTGCCAAAGCCAGGAAAGCCTGCGGGGGATCCAGTGTCATACAGGTCGAAATGTCTACTGGATAAATGCGGAAAACTCCTGGAGAGGATAATCCTGAATAGGCTTACGAGGCATACAGAAGGTGAACACGGTCTGTCAAACATGCACTTTGGGTTCCGGAAAGGGAAGTCCACGGTGAATGCAATTCGGACAGTGATCGAGCGAGCCGAGAAGACGTCCAAACAGAAGCGAAGAGGAGATCGTTTTTGCGCCGTTGTAACGATCGACGTAAAAAACGCCTTTAACAGCGCCAGTTGGGAGGCCATTGCCGAGTCGCTGCTTAGAATGCATGTCCCGGGATATCTATGCAGAATACTGAGGAGTTACTTCAGGAATCGGACGCTTGTTTACGAGACCGCCGAGGGGCGCTAGACGATGTACATTACGTCTGGAGTCCCACAAGGCTCCATCCTTGGCCCAACGCTCTGGAACGGGATGTACAACGGTGTATTGTCTCTGAAACTGCCTAGAGGCGCGGTGACCGTCGGCTTTGCCGATGACATCGTGCTATCGGTGACAGGCGAGTCACTGGAGGAGGTAGCATTACTGGTGACAGAGGCGATTAGAACTATCGAGAACTGGATGCATGGTGCAAAGCTACAAATCGCCCACCATAAAACGGAGGTCCTGCTGGTTAGCAACTGTAAAACTGTGATAGTCGACAACTCTAACTTATATAGTAGCTTTCAATCATGAAAACGAATAAAAGGATGTAAAAAAATTATCGACTTTCAAAAGGGATTATCAAATCAAATTACTGAAGATTCTCTCCAATAGAATCTTCGTACAGACCCACCGTTCGGATTTTTCGCCCAGTCGAATCGCCCTACGCGGGCCGTTGTCGGCCTTTGGCCCACTCGCCCATGTGCCGATATAAGCCGAAAATAACGAGATACGACCTCCCCGCGAGTGTGTTGCTTCGCCGGCTTGGCGGTTCCGTCGAAAAGGACGGCAGCGTAGCGACTACCCTGCAGTCGTCCATAGGTTACCAAAAAAATTTCCCACAAATGCACGACGACACACACAAAACCACACAAACACAAGAGCTACACTAAAACTAATTCCCAACAGGCTATAGCAAAACGACAGCTCAATATAATTGTATGTTGTTCAAATGATGTGATATAACACGCTGCGTTCGCTAGTCCCCGGTTGAATTTGTTTCATTCATTCTAGCGATGACGGCCGAACCGAATTCGGCACCGGAATGGTCCGCCACGATGCGATGCGATGGCCATGATGCAGACGCAGGTGGATTTATTTATACCCGGTTGATCTCAGTGGGCATTCGCGGCCGCCGGCACCGCCACAGCCCCCACAGCCGTCGCAGCTAACCATCCATCGTGCGATGCGATGGTTTCAGTGCGCGATATTGGTTTTTGATTTAGAGCCGGCAGTTCCTGTGCTGGACGAGAGGCAATTTCCGAATGTTCTTGCGGGAAAATAAACATCTCCCGGTGGATTATGACACTTTTTTCTATGTGCCTATGTGTGTGTGTGTGTGCGTGTGCGTGGGATGGAGAAAGGGAGGAAGCGAGAATATTGGTGATATAATCCACCATGAGAAAGACTTTGTTTGTACTGCGGGAAGTATCCTTTGATTTAGTTTTGTGTGATGTAACAAAATAAAACTCGAGTGGTAGATATATTAATTGACAATTTTGATTAAGTATGATTGCATAATGAAAGTGAATTGGTGTCATTATAGTATGCCGCATAATGACCACTTCAAAGGAAAAATTTAACAAATCATTGCGGGAAATATTTTTGCGCGTGCTAAAAATAGTCGAATTTGTTCATTTAAGAAGCGTGCCCACTGGTTTGAAATGATTTGTCGGCGGTAATTTTGACAGGCTTTTTGAAAGCAACAATTTATGATAATTTAGAGATACCGTGACTAATTGTGAATTTAACTTACTTAACCTGGTTTAGTTTATGTAAAGAAATTGAAGTACTTTAATGCTAATTATTTGTCTATTTTCAGTAAACATAGTTTGAAAAGTGACAAGTAGCGAACCAGGGTGTTTTTAATTACTAACAACACCATTGACATTCGTGCGGGGACAAACGATTCCTATTGCGCTCTTGGAAATCTAATCAAGCTCGGAAAATACTGAACGTCTGAGCGGAAAGAAACTTAACCCACCACAGCGCCACCACCATAGCCATAGTTGACGGCGACGGTAGTTGGCAATGCGAACGAATGCAACAGTTGACTGCATGGCAATACTCCATAACACTTACGCTTGCCAGACCGCTGCCGCTGCCGTCGCCGCCGGTCCGTAGAGAAGGATGGAGAAATTCAGCAGCTCAAAGAGCAATACAATAAATCAAACCGCACCCACGTGCATCCAGCCGTCGCACGCACCCTCCCGCACTTTCCATGCCCATTCTCAAATACACATTGAAGCGGCTTCTTGGGCCGAGAAAATCTGTTACAGCCATGAGTTTGATTCGGCACTATACAAAATGCTCTCGAAATTGAAATGATAGCTTCTCGAATTTCCGTAATCCTGCTCACAAAATTAGGCGAAACGTGCGAGAAAAGCAGAGAGTGTTTATGTGTGGCAATCATCAATCCTGACGACGATAACGAATTTTACTGATTGAAGTGGCAAGCGAAAGTTCGCGATTCTCATTTCGCGGCGGCTCTGATTTCAGCGGCGCTTGGAGGCATTCCGTTCTCTCGCAGCCAACAGTCAGCTGCGGAGAGGAAATTTTTCGTCGAGAAAAACAAACAATAATTCTGATAACAGCTGGGAAATGCCGTTACCTACGGGAGAGAGAGAGGGGAGAGAGTTTGTCTGCCAGAGAATAAAAAAAACGGAAAAACTGTATCGGACCAACTGCCGGCTTGCTGGTGAATTTGGCATGCCATATGAAAAATAGAGGGAGATGTCAACATGAAATACCATGCGTTCGCAGATGCTCTTAGTGTTGATTTTCAGTGGAGACGCTTGGTGACTGAATTTGGTCCATTGTCTAAATGGAACCTTAAGCAATTTTTAAGTCAATCAGCTAAATCCCGTTGAGGATTTCCTATTTTCACTTAATTTTTCAATTAGTTTTCAAATTATTCCTTTCAAATTTCAAATATAATATCGAATTTAACGTAATAGGAATTTTTAATTTCGGCTACGAATATTCGAATTTTATTACTTGTATTTCGAAATTCTTGTTAAGTTCAGGTTTTGAATAGTCAAGTTAGATTAAAATATTTAAATTTTGAGTAACAATTTTTATATCGATATGTGGGAATACGTTAGGGTTTTCAATAAAGGGCTTGAGGTTGCAGAGTACCAATTTTGAACTATGATTTTGGATCTTTTCTCTTTTAACTTTCATTTAAAAGTATTCCAAATTTCAAATCACAGATATAGTTTTGATCAGTACTTAAAATTATCAGTTGATACTCATAAAATTGAATATCAACTCGCTCCCTATGTAGCTGATATTAATCAGCATGAAAATCAATTTCAATATCCAGTCACGATATTATTGTAACAGATAATCATTATTCCAACTGAATATCAAATATCAGTATCAACGAATTCGAAAAGAAAAATGATACTCAGTGTCAAAAATATCAGTTACATCTCGAGGTGTTGAAATTTTCACTAAGCGTTGTTTTCACCATAAACAATTTCAACGCAAAGCGCGCTAACAGTTATCTCAATTGTAAAGTAAATTGTCATCACAAAGCCTACTGCAATTTGTTGCGTCCCAATCCAGTAGAATATAAATATTCAGTGCAAGGCGCTAAAACTGATATTCATATTCACTGCAATGGAACTGAAAATGATATTCAGCTTTGACTTTTTTTGTAGCGCACTATGAATTTTTCGAAACGAATATACAGCAACATCGAAACTCAGTGGCTTGGTTTATCAATGAATTTTTATTCCAATGATATTCATATTCTTACTGGAAAAAAGAGTTTTGCTATTGCAGTGACTCAAAATCAATCATTTTGAGTTTCAATAAAGTGATTTTTTCCAGCACTGGTTTTGATATGGAATTAAAAAGTTGAGGTATAAATTTTTGGTATCGCCTTTCACCTTTCCTTAGCAAAACCCAATTTTCGAGTTCAGAAACAAAGCTGAGACCTAAACGTCTTTCTAAGACTTGACCCTTGTATATGACAGACTTCGCACCCGGCTGTTAGAGGACAGGAGAGATACGGGACTAGTACAACACTTCTACTGACTCTATCTAATAGCACCACCTAGTCGAAATTCGAACATACGACGACTGGCTTGTTAACTGAGCGATCGAGTTTAAATCAAATATGAAATTCGAGACAGGATATAATAAAACACAAATGAGATTCCAGATTTTGGAGCTCAGATTCCGGAATTCTAACGGAATTTTTTGTTGGTCTTGTTTTTAAAATTGAAATACTAGTATTACGATTTTGGTTTCAGACAGTTATGAAATGGGGAAGGCAAACAAGAGAGCGACCAACATAGCTCTTGCCATCTCAAGCCCCTACCTAGCGCCTCCACGCGGCCATACCCGGTAATGGTTTATTAGTAATGGTTCCTGGCTACCTGATTTCAAAACTGTGATTTTGGGCAGACGGCTGAGCCACACGGCCAGGTAAGCCTAATACATTATTCTAATAATTTGTTTTGTTTTAGCTCATCAAGAACCTCCTACTGTACAGTAAAAAATTTTGACCGTGACAACTTGAAACAATGCTCATGGATATCAGAATGGAAAATTAAATTAGTTTTTGAATATTAGATGCACTGATGGAAACTCAAATGACGCAATTATATTTCATTCCACGGATTGCTGGTGAGATTGTTCTATTTTTGCTCAAATATGCTCCATTTCATTTTATTTTTACGCTTATATATTCATATTATATTCATGTCGTATATTACTGGGTACATGAACACCCATGGAGATTGCGTGAGTTTTTACGCATCCGCTTAAAGTAGGTGTTCAACTAACGTACCCATTTCTACAATCGTAAGGACATGGCCAGGTGTATGGTGTACTTACGGGTACACCATATCAGCCACCCATGATGTGTACGGTTGTCTATGCTATGCTATGCTATTACGATTTTGGTTTTAGACTTCTGATTAAAGTTCTAGTTCAATATTTCCAGTTTTTCTGGATTTTACATCTAGAATTTCAAACCTCTTTGATCGAAATCTTTTATTCGGACTCTTCTGCCGCTACACGCATAACAGTACTATTTTCTATGAAGTTTCTAATATAAACGGGACTGTTAGGCCAGCAGCGGCAGTCCTGGAGTATTTCGGTTAGTATTTCGGGTTTTAAATTTCAGATTTCGCAATAAGACATATAATTTGATAGGAATCTGGATTGAGGTTTTGGATATTGAACTTTGGTTTTTGAAATTTAGATTTCGGACTTCGAAATATCGGATTCCGAATATAAACTTTTGAATTTTGGATTTTGAAATTCAAATTTCGCGGTACTAATGTTGTATTACAATTTTACATTTCGAGTTTTGGAACCTGGACTGTGAATTTGGATTTCGGTTGTTGGAATTTTGATTTTGGCTTTAGAATTAGAATTAGATTTTCGGATTTCACGATTTGAATTTTGGATTTCACCTGAACTCTGGATTTTGGCATCTGGATTGAGGTTTTGGATTTATAATTTGGACTTGGTTTTTGATATTTGGATTTAGAATTTGGACGTGGAAAATCCAAAATCGGATCTTGAATCTCGGATTTTGCAATTTTGGATTTCCGATTTTGGATTTTGGATATTGGACTTCGGATTTAAGATTCAGAGAGTGACTTTTTTTAACCAACGTTACTAATTTTGGTTTAGTGATGGCGTTTTGGTCATCAGGTTTCTATTAAACTAGTTCGTTTGCTGTCTAGGCCAACGTTTCAAGGATTTATTTCCTCGTCATCAAGGCAAACACATTTTAAAGTTTAAAATTTAAACTGGTTTTTGTCAAGTTTGTTAGGGTAAGTTTTTGTTATATTCCTGCACCCATCACAGTACAGTTATTTAGAATTTTGGATTTTGAGGTTTGAATTTCGGATTTCGGATGCGAATTTTGGGTTTAGATATCAAATTTTCGATTTTCGAACTTGGATTTTTGAATTTGGATTTTGGATATCGGATTTTGGATTTGGAATTTGGGCTTGAAATTTTTGTGAATGAAATGAGGAAGGCAAATGAGGAGCGTCTACCTAGCACCTCCACATGGCCATACCCGGTAATGCTTCAGAAGGCCAAGCTAGAAGGTGCGATACTGGGTGCTTTCTGGCTGCGTGATCTTAAAACCGCGCTTTAGGGCAGACGGTGGAGCCACACGGCCTTGCTAATAGATAAGCCTAAAATAAGTTATTTTAATTGTTTTTTTTTTCGCCTTAGCTTATGAAGCAGTGAAGACTTTGGCCAAAACGAGTTTTTATACTGCACTTGGATACCAGAGGATGAAGTTAAATTAATTGTTGAAATCATTTATGGAAACTCAAAGGACACAACACTATTCCATTCGAAGGACTGCTGGTGAGATTGTTCTATTTTTGCCCATATATACCACATTTAGTATTATTATTAATATCATATATGTAGAAGGCACGGGACATCAAGATCGTCATCGGGGATATGAACGCCCAGGTCGGTAGGGAAGAAATGTATAGACCGGTGGTAGGACCCCATAGCCTGCACACCGACACAAACGATAACGGCCAACGATGTATAAACTTCGCAGCTTCCCGAGGCCTGGTGATCCGAAGTACCTTTTTCCCGCGCAAGAATATCCACAAAGCCACCTGGAGATCACCTGACCAACGTACTATGAACCAAATTGACCACGTTCTCATAGAGGGCCGGTTTTTCTCTAACATCACGAACGTACGCTCCCGTCGGGGTGCGGATATTGATTCTGACCATTACCTAGTAGCAGTACATGTGCGCTCAAAGCTGTCCACCGTATACCGGACACGTCAAAGCCGCCCTCCTCGGCTGAACATCAGGCAGCTAGATAACCCACAAGCTGCCGAGAACTACGCGCGAGTACTGAATGAGGCACTGCCTTCTTCCGAGGAGTTAGGTGCTTCAAACCTCGAAGACGGTTGGGGCAGAATACGCTCGGCCATCGGAGAGGCCGCTACCGCGGCACTAGGTATTGAGCCTCGGAGTACACAAAATGATTGGTTTGATGGGGAATGCCAACAAGCGGTGGAGGAGAAAAAAAAAACGCTTGGAAAAATTATCTAAGTATTGCCACTAGAGAGAACCTGGCCAAGTACCGACGAGCTAGGAACCAGTTGACCTCGATCCTGAGGAGAAAAAAGCGCCAAAAGGAGGACAGAGATCGTGAAGAATTAGAACAACTATTCCGAGCTAATGACACGCGCTAGTTTTATGAGAAGGTAAACCAAACTCGGAAGGGCTACACACCGAAACCTGACATGTGTAGGGACGAGGGAGGGAATCTAATTACAAACGAGCGCGAGGTAGTCGACAGGTGGAAGCAGTTCTTCGATGAACACCTCAATGGTGAAGTCGCAGAAGGAGGTGGAACGGAAATTAACCTAGGAGCGCCCATGGAAGATAGTGATGTCCTAGCACCTGATCTCCAAGAAGTCAAACGAGAAATCAGGTTGCTGAAGACCAATAAAGCCGCTGGGAAGGACCGCCTACCGGCAGAGCTTTATAAACATGGCGGGGAAACGCTAGCAAAGGCTCTACACTGGGTTATTTCGAGGATTTGGGAGGAGGAAAAGCTACCGGAGGAATGGATGGAAGGAGTGGTTTGTCCCATCTACAAAAAGGGTGATCGGCTAGACTGCTGCAACTATCGTGGTATTACGCTGGTAAACGCCGCCTACAAGGTACTCTCCCAGATCCTGTTACGCCGGCTGTCACCGATAGCACAAGGTTTCGTAGGGAATTATCAGGCGGGTTTCATGGGGGCTCGCGCAACTACGGACCAAATGTTTACTATCCGACAGATCTTGCAGAAATGTCGGGAGTACAACGTGCCCACGCATCACATCTTTATCGATTTCAAAGCAGCATACGATACAGTCGATCGAGACAAGCTATGGCAGATAATGCACGAATACGGTTTTCCGGACAAACTGACGCGACTGATCAGAGCTACATTGGATCGAGTGATGTGTTTCGTACGCATCTCTGGGACACTCTCGAGTCCCTTCGAGACGCGACGAGGGTTGAGACAAGGTGACGGTCTATCCTGCATGCTGTTCAACATCGCTCTTGAGGGGGTGATCCGACGAGCGGGCATTGAAACGAGAGGCACGATTTTTACCAAGAGTAGCCAACTTCTAGGCTTTGCAGATGACTTCGATATCATAGCCAGGAACTTTGCGACGGCGGAGGCAATCTACGCCAGACTGAAAGCGGAGTCTAGGAGAATTGGGCTAAAAATAAATGCGTCGAAGACCAAATACATGAAAGGAAGAGGCTCAAAGGAAACAAATGCGCGCCTCCCACGGACGGTAACCGTTGACGGCGACGAACTAGAAGTGGTAGAAGAGTTCGTGTATTTGGGATCGCTGGTGACCGCGGACAACAACACTAGTAAGGAGATCCAGCGGCGCATCCAAGCAGGAAATCGGGCCTACTTTGCCCTTCGTAAAACGCTACGATCAGGAAGCATACGCCGCCGCACGAAGCTAACAATGTACAAAACCATTATTAGACCGGTAGTTCTTTATGGACTTGAAGCCGTGACGCTGCTTACGGAGGACATACGCGCCCTTGCCGTGTTTGAGCGGAAAGTGCTGCGGACGATATTTGGCGGAGTACAAACTGAAAGCGGAGAGTGGCGGAGGCGTATGAATCACGAGCTACAGGCACTGCTTGGGGAGACTCTCATCGTACATCTAGCGAAAGTTAGCAGGCTACGGTGGGCCGGACACGTCGTAAGGATGCCGGACGACAGTGCGACGAAAACGGTCCTCTTCAACAACCCCACCGGCACCAGGAACAGGGGGGCCCAACGTGCACGATGGCTCGACCAGGTCGAAAGCGATTTGCGACTTCTGAGACGACTAGGAAATTGGCGACGAGTGGCCCAAGACCGAGTTGAATGGAGACGAGTGCTTGAAACAGCACGAGCCACCCCGGCTCTATGCTGCTGAAGAAGAAGAAGAAGAATATGTAGAAGGCAAGATGATGGAGTGGATTGCCAACCAGAATCCTTAAGGTCTGAAGCAAATATGGCACTTTTCAATTCAAAACAAACAAATCTCGGATCTCTGAATTTGGACTTGGAATTTGAAATTGTGGAATCTGAATCTCTGATTTCACCATTTGAATGTTAGATTTTGAATACTGGAAACTGGATTGAGCTTTAGAATTTTAAACTGTAGATTTTGCACTTTGAATTTCGGAATTTGGGTATCGGATTTGGAATTTTGGATGTTAAATGTTGGGTTTCGAATTTTAGACTAGGAATTTAGGATTTTGGATTTCGGACTTCGCAATTCGAATCCTAAGAATTTAGAACCTGGATTAAGGTTTTGGATTTAGAATTTGGACTTAGTTTTCTGATTTTTTGCTTGGAATTTGGGATTTTGCTAAGGAATTGGAGATTTTGAAATTTGAATTTAGAAGTTGGACTTAAATTTTGGAATTTGGATTTTGAATATCAGAGTTCTCAATTTGAATTTTCGATTTCAATTTTAGATTTTGAATTTTGAGGATTTGGTTTCAGTATTTCGTCTTAGATTTTTGAATTTAGATTTTAGATTTTGAATTTTGGACTTGGAATTTGGATTTAGAATTCAAACTTGGAAAATCCAAAATTGGATTTTGAATCCAATGCAATTATGCATTGCATTATGCAATTATGCGGATTGTGCAATTTTGGATTTCAGATTTGAATTCACGATTTTGGATTCCTGATTTCGCGACTCGGTGTTTGGATTTCAGTTTAAGATTTTGGATATTGAAACCTGGACTGAGGTTTTGAATTTTAGATTTTGGATTTCGAGTTTTGGAAATCGCGATTTGAATTTTGGACTTTAGTTAAAAATTTTGTGGAATTTTGGATTTCGCATTTTAGATTGTGGATTTTCAATTCCGTAAGTTTTAGATTTTGAATTCTTTGGATTTAGAATTTGGACTTGAATTTTGAATTTTGGATCTCGGATATCGGATTGGAAATTTAGGATTTCGGACTTGGAATTTGGAATTTTGAATTTTATGTCTCGGATTTCCAAATTCGGAATTAGATCTTGAATTATGGAACCGTAAAACGGGGTAACATTGATCACCGGGGTAACATTGATCAAATGGACCATTCGCATAAATAAGTGAAATAAACAAATTCTGCCAACTTTCCTGAACTGATCAATGTTACCCCCAATGATCAATGTTATCCCGTTTTACGGAACCTGCATTGAGGATTAGCATTTTAAACTTTAGATCTTATGCTTTGGAGTTTTAAGTTTGGGTTTCGGATTTTGAATTTTGGATTTCGGATTTCACAATTTGCAGTTTGGATTTCACCTTAAGATTTAGGACTTAGGAACCAGAATTTTGGATTTCATATTTTCGATTTTGGAAATTGTTTTTCGAATTTTAGCTTGGGATCTTAGATTTTGCAGTTCGGACTTCGCGGTTCAAGTTTTGGATTTTGAAATCTGGATTAAGGGTTTGGATTTAGAATTTGGACTTGGATTTTGGAATTTGTATTTTGGATCTCGGATTTTTGTTATTGATTATACTTGGTATTTCGGATTTCGCCATTCGGATTAAGGATTTAAATTTTTAGATTTAGAATTTTGAATCCTGGATTGAGGTTTTGGATTTAGATTTTAGCCTTGGACTTAGGATTTCTGATTTTGGACTTGAAATTTGGGATTTTGATTTTGAATTTGGGATTTTGGATATCGGATTTTGGATTTGGAATTTGAAGTTGTGACTCAGAATATGGGATTTTGGATATCAGATTTAGGATTTGGACTTGGAAAATTCAAAATTGGATTCTGTATCTCGGATTTTGTTATTTTGGATTTTAAATTTCAGATTTCGGAACTTAGATTTTTGACTTAGAATTTTGGATTTCCAATTTCGGATTTCGCAATTTGAATTTTAGATTGTTAATTTTGGAACCTGAATTGAGCTTTTGGATTTTAAGCTTTGGATCTTGCAATGAATTTTATAATTTGGGTTTCGAATTTTGAATTTCGGATTTTGCGATTTTGGATTTCAGTTTAAGATTAGATGTTTGAAACCTAGACTTAGGTTTTGGGTTTTGAACTTTGAATTTTGGCACTTTGGATTTTGAATTTTGGATATAGGATCTCGTATTTTGGCCTTGGAACTTGGGATTTTGACTTGGAATTTGAAATTTTGGATTTGTATAGAATTTGGATTTCAAAAATCCAAAATCGGATTTTAAATCTTGGTTTCTGTGATTTTGTCATTTTGGATATCAGATTTTGGATTTCGGATCTCAGATATTGGTCTTGAAATTTGAAGTATTGGAATTTGAATCTCGAATATCACAATTTGAATTTTAGAAATCATTTTGAAACCAGGATTGAGTTTCAGGATTTCATATTTTGGATCTTGCACTTTCGATTTTGGAATTTTGGTTTCGGTTTTTAGATATAAGACTTCAAATTTTGGATTTTAGGTTTTGGATTTCGGATTTTAGATATGGAATTTGGAGTTTTGGAGATGGAATTTCGGATTCATATTTCTGATTTTTGATTTTGGAATTAGAATTTGAGATCATAGTTTTTAATTTTGGATTTCGTGATTCGAATTTTGAATTTCAAGTTTCGATCGGTGGATTTTGAAATCTGGATTGAGCTTTAGCATTTTAAACGTTGGATCTTGCACTTTGGATTTTGGTATTTGGGTTTCGGATTTTGAAGTTTGGATCTCTGATGTTGGTTTTCGGATTTCGAGTTTTGGATATTGAATTTGGAATTTCGGATATTGTGATTAGAATTTTTGTATTTAAATTTTTAAATATGGATTCTGGAACTTGGATTGAGGCTATAGTTTTAGAATTAGGACATGTATTTTGGAGTTTGGATTTCTGATTTTAAACTAGGAATTTGGGATTTTAAATTTATAGTTCTGATTTGGAAAATCCAAACTTAGATTTTATATCTTGGCCTTTGCGATTTTGGATTTTAAGTTTTGAATTTCAGATTTTAGACTTGGCATTTGAGCCTGAGTTGAAATTAAAGAAAGGAAAACATTTTCCCGATTAATAATTCTTTAGTTCAGGTTTTGTATCCCACTAAGACGCTACAAAAAATTAAGCTGGAGCTTTGAATTTTCGATTTTGAATTACGGATTCCTCAATTCAAAAATTGGGTTTCAATTTTTGATTTTGGATTTTGGAACGTGGATTGAGGATTTGTATTTGCTTTATATTTTTAAATATGGATTTTTGGCTTGGAGCCTGAGATTTTGAATTTTGGATTCGGGATATTTGATCAAGGATTTTTTAATTAACTAGGGTAGACGCACCATTACTGGTGGTAGTACCAGTAGTGGTGCAAACTTGAATTTTTCCATTATATTTGTAGATTTTGGTACAAGTTTGATACGCATCAAATAATACTGTTGCTGGTAGTTCGATACTCATCAAACTTGTCCCAAAACCTGCAAAAATAATGGAATAATTCAACTTTCCACCACTACTGGTACTACCACCACTAATGGTGCGTCTAGCCTATTTAGATTTTGTATTTGTTACTTTTTCTGTTTTCTGTTTTCTGTTTTCTGTTTTCTGTTTTCTGTTTTCTGTTTTCTGTTTTCTGTTTTCTGTTTTCTGTTTTCTGTTTTCTGTTTTCTGTTTTCTGTTTTCTGTTTTCTGTTTTCTGTTTTCTGTTTTCTGTTTTCTGTTTTCTGTTTTCTGTTTTCTGTTTTCTGTTTTTTGTTTTCTGTTTTCTGATTTCTGATTTCTGATTTCTGATTTTCTGTTTTCTGTTTTCTGTTTTCTGTTTTCTGTTTTCTGTTTTCTGTTTTCTGTTTTCTGTTTTCTGTTTTCTGTTTTCTGTTTTCTGTTTTCTGTTTTCTGTTTTCTGTTTTCTGTTTTCTGTTTTCTGTTTTCTGATTTCTGATTTCTGATTTCTGATTTTCTGTTTTCTGTTTTCTGTTTTCTGTTTTCTGTTTTCTGATTTCTGATTTCTGATTTCTGATTTCTGATTTCTGATTTCTGATTTCTGATTTCTGATTTCTGATTTCTGATTTCTGATTTCTGATTTCTGATTTCTGATTTCTGATTTCTGATTTCTGATTTCTGATTTCTGATTTCTGATTTCTGATTTCTGATTTCTGATTTCTGATTTCTGATTTCTGATTTCTGATTTCTGATTTCTGATTTCTGATTTCTGATTTCTGATTTCTGATTTCTGATTTCTGATTTCTGATTTCTGATTTCTGATTTCTGATTTCTGATTTCTGATTTCTGATTTCTGATTTCTGATTTCTGATTTCTGATTTCTGATTTCTGATTTCTGATTTCTGATTTCTGATTTCTGATTTCTGATTTCTGATTTCTGATTTCTGGTTTCTGATTTCTGATTTCTGATTTCTGATTTCTGATTTCTGATTTCTGATTTCTGATTTCTGATTTCTGATTTCTGATTTCTGATTTCTGATTTCTGATTTCTGATTTCTGATTTCTGATTTCTGATTTCTGATTTCTGATTTCTTATTTCTGATTTCTGATTTCTGATTTCTGATTTCTGATTTCTGGTTTCTGATTTCTGATTTCTGATTTCTGATTTCTGATTTCTGATTTCTGATTTCTGATTTCTGATTTCTGATTTCTGATTTCTGATTTCTGATTTCTGATTTCTGATTTCTGATTTCTGATTTCTGATTTCTGATTTCTGATTTCTGATTTCTGATTTCTGATTTCTGATTTCTGATTTCTGATTTCTGATTTCTGAGTTCTTATATCTGTTTTCTCAACTTCGGGCGTCTAACTTTTAACAAATTGTTCTGTTTTTTTGATTGATTTGTTAATTTTGATTTATTTCTATTGTCCGTTAGTGTTCATATATAAGGATTTCGAGGTCCGTTTTCATATGGAAGTTTTCGAGAACCAATTTTTCGACAAAATAATTTTTCGATCAGATTAGTATCTTATTTTATTGGTTTTCATGTTTTTACTGGTTGAAATAATAAGGGAATTATTGTCTGTCATAAAGATTTTTTCTGCAAATACTTCGTTTGTTTTCTTTAATATATTTTTACTTTTCCATTTAAACTTCATCTACTTTCATCTAAACAGTAAACTAATACTTTCTGTTTCGAAAGAATCACAAGGCAAACATAATCTCCCTGTCAAACCCATGGCAGACAACATTAACCAGTCCATGACCACAACCAGTTTGTCAGTCATTCGGTCAGTGAGCCAGTCGGTGGTGTCTCCACAGTGAGTTTCCACTCGCAACGAAAGGAAAAGCATCAACGCATAGGTACAGTCAACTTTTCCACACACTCCCACATGTTTCACGCCAAATAGCACGCTCACGTGTCCTCTCTTTAGGTCTCATTTTCCGCTACTCTCATGCTCTCCAAGCAAATCGGTGAGCCGCGGAGAGTTGTTGCCGATGTCGTCATAGCATCTCCCTTGCTCTCTCGATCGTTCTCTATCGGCCCCGTTACGATAAGACGCGCTTTTCCGTAATTCATCCCATAACACACGCGTTTCCTTGGCCGCCTGAGAGGACCTCCGTTCCAGCAAGCACAGATGGTGGCCATGTATTACGAGTAACTGTCGAGACTGGAGCGGTCCACCGACCGACGGACGGCCAAAGCTCAGTCAGTAAGGGTGTTGCTTTCGGTGTGTTCGCAGGCTTTCGGAATTTTCCGCTGCGGAACAGCCTGAACGGGAAAATTCTTCTCCGGAGTGTCGGGATATTCGCTAGCTCTTCTCGGTTTTCGAACTGCACCTACACGGACTAACTAGAGCAAACGCGTAAACGCGAGCCGTTCGGCTGAAGCTTTAAGAGATAGGCCAGCATCCATCCATCCGCCGGGGGCAGGGGAAAAACCGATTGGTTGTGTTGTGATTTGGGGACCTTTTTCCTGATTCCTGGAATAAGCGAGGATACGGGTGCGTCGAAAAATGAATGACAGAATAGAGTGACGTCCTCGTCCTCGTCGACGTCGTCGTCGCTATTAAATACACATTGGCGGACGACGGTTTCGCCCGAAAGTATACTTTTACAGCTCCGGAATACAGACCAATCAAAATACCATCAGGAGCAAGTGTTTTGTGTGATATCATTAAGGACGGGCGTGTGCTCCGGGTTGCGGTTCGTGTTGTTGTTGTTGTTGTTAGTGCTGGTGCTGTTGCTGTTAAGGTTGTTGTTGGTTTTAGTTGTTGGCGAATTCTATTTTTTATTTGCTATTCCGTATGTGTTGGATGATGGAAAAGCCTTTGGTGCGGAAAAGGATGTGCATGTGATATGCCCGTGTGCGTTTACATCGTGCGGTGAGCAACGGAATCGCTTTCTGCACTTGAAAATCTCTACCTATGGACGTTCCGTACGACTCTGGCAAAAGGAAAAGACGCCTTGCGTCGAAGGTGTACTCTTCAGAGCCCACAATAGTGTGTAAGTGACGGTGTGAAGTGTTTGCCTGGTGTTTTCTCCTTAACCGCGTCACCGCTTGTAACGAGCTGATGAAAGCTGAAATCAATTTTAAAAGGATGATTCCGTAAGAAAAGACCGCAAGTGTGGAAGGTGAAAGCGTGATACTTTCGGATAAAGAGCGGTACTACGATGGATGATATGCCGGATCTGGTACATTTTCCTAATGATTTAGCAAAAAGAAAGAAAGCAAAAACACCCACATCATGAGTTTTCTAGGCAGAAAATGGAAATACTTCGCTAGTAGGCGAAAAGCTCCCAACAAGTTCATTAATATTTCAGAACAGTGTACGAGTCGATTGATTGTAGTGTAGTGATCGTCTAAATTGTGCGTTGTTGTTGACGAATGATCAGCATTGAATCATTTGCTATTCCGTTTCAAACCTAAAACCCGGTGCCTGTGGCGGACGAGAAAAACCTGCATATAATAGTGGTCCGAAGAAAAAGAAAAAGTTGCTTGGTAATCGCAAACCGAGAGTGAAAGTTGTTGGACGAAATAGAAAAAACGAAAACAACAAACAAATCGAAGCTGAATTAAGGGTACCATTTAATACTGCTTTGTGGCTGCCATCATCAAACAATCGTTCGTTCCAAAGCACAGAGGAAAAAACCCAAACTAATGCTCTACTCAGTCGTGATTGATCATTTTCACTTCATTGAATATTCCTGCGAAAAGATTTTACTAGATTAAGTGGTCGTCTTTGAAAGAACTAAACAGAACAGTGCTTCCACAGTGCTCGATATTGTCGGTGCCAGGAGTGTGAGACGAGCGAACGTCTGGTTTTCGGTTTGGAAGCTGCCTACGTATCAGATTTTCCAAAGAGGTATTTATTGTTCAATGTGTTCTTGTTCTATATAAATTTGGTTTTTATATAAGCAATGAAACTGTAATTGTATTGATTACTACTTTAACATAAGATTTATGATGAAGTTCTGTTAAATCTTTTTACTCTCCAATCAAACGTGCGAGCTACCACAAACAAAAACGCATCACTGAACCGGACACAGAGCCAGTCCATCCGTGAGCTCTTATGAAACTCCTTAGTTTACGTTCCATTAAACTTATGCTTTTCGAGTGGTTTCCATCGTAAACAAGTTGCTTATCTGCTGTGTGGCATTAAATTTGTGTTTAGTAGTGCTATCGTAAATAAATCACGATTCATAGTCTCCAAAGTGGCTCCACCGACTATGAACTGTGATGGTGGTGCATGATTATTGTTGTTCACAATAATTTTCAACTATTATAGGTTAAACGATCCGCAGACGCTTTATTGTTATTTAGGTTGAAATAAATAGCATGACATATTCATTAGTTTAAATATAGTTGTATCAGCAAAATACGACCTCAGACTTATATGTTTCAAATTGGCAATATTTCGGTGACTTAATATTGAGATGACTTTTGGCCTATGCAGAAGTGATCCAGTTTTCGTCATTACCGAATTTCAATGGGCCAATACTGAGTACATCAGTATTGTATGGCTTATTTGCTAAATATATTCTGTAGCATGTAACAAATTCTTTATGTACGCCAACAATTCTTTATGAATAGAGAACTTCTTTAAAAACTCTCCAAAATAAAATAAAACTGCCGCACCTGTAACCATCAGTAACTGATCCTTCCAATACACTCAACTGACACGATAAAAAATCAATCAATGCCGGACACTTGCCGGGACAGGGCGTCCAAATATGGGCCTGTCCCACAAAATCCGGGACTCCAGGTTAGCCTAATATAAGATGCAAACGACAATTTAAAATTGACGGCCTACCCCTCAATTGAGGGCCTCAAACCCTCAGACATAAAACGGGTGACAAATACAATGTCGTAATCTACAAAGGAATAATGACTCTGTGTGCGGAATCCAAGATATTCGAGACTGTCAAGAAAGATACGTTATTTGCAGCCAGTCAGAATTATATCATTAGGTACAACATGGATTCTTTCCTTGGCGATCCGTAGAAACTAGTAAAACTTGGGTGTACCAAAAGAATTTGTAGAAGGTTGGAAACATACCTTAAAGTTAGACAACTTTTCGTACAACTTGGTAACTGCAGGTCTGCCGCGTTTACAAATGGTTCTGGTGTACCACAGGGTAGCAATTTGGAGCCATTGCTATTCTATATCTATATAAACGACGCAGCGCTACTACTCAATGAAAGTGAAAGGTTTTTCTTTGCTGATGACTTGAAAATCTTTCTTGTAGTTAGAAGAAACGAGGACTGCAGACTGTTACAGAAGCTTCTGGACTTGTTTAGTAACTGATGCATAAGGTATCAATTTTGTTATTGAATGTAGAGTATTGCGTCATCAACTTTAATCGCATTCAAAACGTAATAGAGTTTAATTACGAAATTTTCGGAGCCAAACAGAATAGGATGGAACAGGTGAACGACCTTGGAGTAATAGTTGACGAAAAATTCACTAAGAAGTCCCTCCTTTCTGCCATAATTGACAAGTCGAATTGTAGTTTTGGATACACACTTAAAATTACCGGTGAACGTGACATGACCCACTTTGCTTCAAAGCTCTTTATTGTTCTATTGTACGGTCGACGCTGGAGTTTGCGAGCATCGTTTGGAACCCACACGAGTCTTTTTGAGCTCGCTAGACTAGAGAACAGCAATATTTAACGCCGCACGAAGACCGATATCGGCTGCTGGGCTTAAGCACGCTAAGTCAACGTATACATGTTTCGCAAGCTTTATTTATCTGCAAGCGAATTTAATAGGCGTATATGATGCACCGGACAACCTATCGCAAATCATACTCTACGCACCGTCGAGAGTTTTACTATCCAGTCAACGCAACGCAATACGCTGCAATCGCTCATATGCCAATTCAGTTGTTTTGCTGACCATTTTAATTTTGGTACAAATGCACATTCGTAGCACATTTCGCACTAGAGCGCATCTGCTGCACGGTTGTTGTCTCGTTATCGTTATTATCGCTGATTTCTAGGTCCATTATCCTATCTAAAACCAGATTTTAATTTATAATGCTAAACTATTTGGATATATGAAAATATGAATAATGCAACACTATTATATAAGAAAAATAATGGTTGATGTCAGGCAGGTAGTGAGGCAGTTGATATGCAGCAGGTTCAATTCGAAACAGCTTGACATTTTCCAAATGTTTGTCACGTAAATTTTTAATTTTTACTGTATTGTAATAAATCCTCTGAAATTCTATACCTATAAAAATGGATTTCTGTCTGTCTGCCCGTATGTTTCTTATATAATCGAAAATTACTGAACCGATCGGCGTGAAAATTTGCATGTAGGGGTTTTTAGGGCCGGTGAAGGTTCTTCTGATGGTTAGAGTCCCCTCCCCCACTAAGAGGGGGGGCTTCCATACAAATGATATATAAATTTTCTCATAACTCGAGAATTATTCAAGCCAATGGAACCAAATTCGACATGTGAAGGTTTTTGGAGGCAAGAATTTTTGCTATGTTGAATTGAGACACCTTCCCACTTTAGGAAGGGAGGTTCCATACAAATGAAATACAAATTTTCTCATAACTCGAGAACTAAACAATCAAATGGAACCAAATTTGGCATGAGGGGGTTTTTAGAGGTATGAATTTATTTCATGATGGTTTGAGACCCCTCACCCCTGCGGTA
This sequence comes from Sabethes cyaneus, assembly GCF_943734655.1. NCBI lineage: Eukaryota > Metazoa > Arthropoda > Insecta > Diptera > Culicidae > Sabethes > Sabethes cyaneus. The sequence continues at coordinate 212,413,709 of NC_071354.1, read as the reverse complement.
TTTTTACCTAAAGTTTAAACATGAAAACCAAATTTGCTCTTACTTTTCGTATATATGTTAATGTTTTCCATGCGAAAACCTACGAAAACAAAGAAAAAATGGCGATTTTTGCAAATTCTTTTGTTTGAATTTCCATTTCTGTCTGATGTTAGATGCGTTAACATGGGTGTATGGAGCCATTTTTCGAGTTCTTTAGGTTGTAGAGCCCACAGACAATTGATTTTATTAAAAAATTCGACTTACATCCTACAAATTATTTTTTGCCCTCCGATTTATGCAGCCAACTTCAAAAACATTAAAAATAATTTGCCGCCTTCGCTCCACTTTATCACCCGCTTTCTGGCTAAGCAATGGGAGCCCGAGCAGGAGCGAAGAGCAAAATAATACATAAACAATATCAAACTGTGTTCTAATGATATATTTTGTTATTGAATAGATATGGAGATACATTGATAACACATTTTGTTATTGAGTAGATATTTAAAACAGCGGTTGTAAGAGGAGTTTAATAACTGATTTTGTTATCATATCTTATTTTGGCCTTAAAATGACATTCGATATATTTCATACAATTTTTTTATTGATTAAAGAAATTTTAGATTATAAATATTTTATAAAAGGATTTTTTAATATCTCATATACTACTGCATTTGTTATTCAATACCTTAATAATACTAAAATATGTTATTCAAAACTCTGAATACGGTCATGTTATTGCTTTGTTATTCAAATAACACAAGTAGTTATTCATTTAGCCTTAAAGGAGTAAAATTTTGATATTATTTTTTGTTATTTTACCAACTATGTCAGCCAAAACAAGACCAAATTTTGATACGAGTTATTCGATTTCCAATAACACATTTTGATATTATTTTGGTATTCGCTCCTGCACGGGAGGAGTTGTTTTCTACTTTACTGTTAGGAAAAATTGCAAATTTGTATATTAAACTACCCATGCCCCAGCTAGCACCAAGTCGTATATCAATGTACGAAAACTATCGTAAATATCTCCGAACAAACTCGAAATCGTAACTAAAGCTAAATATGATGATAATGACTGACATACATACGATTTTCAGCACAAAATCGTAGAGTAGTACGGAGCGACTCGCGCTTAATCGGATATTATCGTATATAAATACTTATATAGTCGTAACGCTCAAAATTATTCGTAATCACGTATATCGCCTCCAAAATAGTACGGATATGCCAATTTTGCGCATGAAATACGATTTATTTAGCATGTATATTTATTTATTTTATTTATTTATTTATTTATTAGGGATAATTCATCTGACATAAAATTTTGTCTACATGAATAGAATCTTATACTAAATTAAATCTGCGTAATCTCTGCGCAAACAAGCGCGACGATTCACCAAAGTCAAACAATTCCTCCGCATTCGAAAAGGTCCTTACACATTCAGTAAATGGTTCGTTGTATCCAAACACAGTCCGATGAAATTGGGTCTGCAGTAAACCCGTTGAGAGCAGTGATCGTTGCGAAGTGCGAAAATTGATCATTGATAGTAAGTTAGCGGCGTCAATTTCGCCATTGATAACTTTTGCTACAAATAATGCCTGTTGCACCTTGCGTCTATGTTCTAGTGTGTCTAGGTCGAGTAAACGGCATCTGTCTGCGTATGGGGGCAAGTTGTCAGGATTTCGCCAAGGGAGGTGTCGCAGTGCTAGTCGGACAAACCTCCGTTGCACACGTTCAATGCGCAGGTTCCAGGTTGCTTTGGAAACCAAACTAGGCTGCAATTTTCTAATAGCGGACGAACAAGGGCGCAATACAACGATTTAAGACAGTGGGCATCCTTAAAGTTCCGACCAATCTTAAAGATGAATCCGAGCTGCCGCGATGCCTTGGAGATAATTGATTCACGATGCACATTGAACGTCATTTTTGTGTCCAGTAGGACTCCAAGGTCGTTAACTCGGTCCACTCTGCGTAACTCAATACCATCAACGGTGTACCCAAAAAGGATCGGGGTTTTAATGCGATGAAAGCTCATAACTTCACATTTGGCAACGCTTATAATCAGCCAATTTTGTCTGCACCAGCTCGTAAACAAATCAAGCAAACCCTGCAGTCGGCGGCAGTCGTCTATATTTCCTATCGAGGCAAATATCTGTATGTAATGCTGATTTTTCCCTTTTTTATACATATGAAAAGGCTAGCTGGGGCTTTCATAGTTACGTTACTGCCAAAATGAAACATCTAAGGTTGAACTCCTCAGAAACTTGCAAAACTAGAGATTGTGACAAAGATCATTCGAGATTCATGATTTATGTATAACACAGTTTAATTTGTGGCAATACGAAGTTTGTCGGGTCAGCCAGTCTTATATGTAAAAATGGATTTCTGTCTGTCTGTCGGTATGTTCCTTCCAGAATCGAAAACTACTGAACCGATCGGCGTGAATATGCGCATGTACGGGTTTTTGGGGCCAGGGAAGGTTCTTATAATGGTTAGAGACTCCTCCCTCCACTAAGATGGGGGCTCCTATACAAATGAAACACAACTATCCTCATAACTAGAGAACTATTCAAGCAAATGGAACTCTTGGCAAAAAATTTTTAATGGAAAATGAACCCTTGCGCGGTTTCTGACATATCAGAAAAACTTCACTTCAATCAAAAATAATCGAGGCAAGCTGATTTGCTATTTGAGCTGGAAATGTCCATATCAAATGACAAATAAGATGGTGTAACAAAGGTTCCTTTCACCATTAGGTGGATTAAATCGGGTTTTTGGGCTTAATCGAAAAATTTCTCGTTTACTCGTTCAACTTTGTACTTAAGCTGTAAAAATATACCGCAATTCAGTAAACAACCTTACTTACTTACTTATTCAGCCGAGAGCCGGGGTGGCTCTTGCCGTATCAAGAATTCCTCTCCATTGTACTAGGTCCTGGGCTACTCGTCGCCAATTCGTTGCGCGTATCGACACACGTAAGTCGGCTTCAACCTGGTCGAGCCATCTACGTAGCACGTTGAGCCCCTCTATTCCTGGTGCCGGTGGGGTCCTTGAAGAGAACGGATTTCACTACACAGTCGCCCGGCATCCTTGCGACGTGGCCGGCCCATCGTAGCCTCCCAGCTTTCGCCAGGGGTACGATGGGAGTCTCTCCAAGCAGTGCCTGTAGCTCGTGATTCATACGTCTCCGCCACTCTCCGCTTTCCGTCTGTACTCCGCCAAAAATAGTCCGCAACACCTTTCATTCAAAAACGGCAAGTGCACGTATGCCTTCCGTAAGTAAAGTTATTGTCTCAAGTCCGTAGAGGACTACCGGTCTGATTAGCGTTTTGTACATCGCCAGCTTTGTGCGGCGGCGTATGCTCCTTGATCGAAACGTCTTGCGAAGGAAAAAGTAGGCTTGATTTCCAGCTTGAACGCGTCGTTGAATCTCCTTACTCGTATTATTGTCGGCGGTGACCAGAGATCCCAAATATACGAACTCATCAACCACTTCCAGTTGATCCATCGCCGTCAATAGGCACTGTCCGTGGGAGGCGAACGTTACTTTCTCGGGAGCCTCTTCCTACCATATATTTGGTTTTCGAAGCATTAATTTGTAACCCTATCCTCCTAGCCTCCGTTTTTAGTCTGGCGTAGATTACCTCCGCCATCCCACGGTTTCTAGTAATGATGTCGAGGTCGTCTGGAAAGGTTAGGATTTGGCTACTCTTACTGAAGATCGTTCCCCTCGTTTCGATGCCCGCTCGCCGAATCACACCTTCAATAGCGATATTGAATAACATACAGGACAGTCCATCCCCTTGCCGTAACTCTCTGCGCGATTCGAAAGGGCTTGAGAGTGTCCCCGAGACGCGCACGTAGCACATCACTCGCTCCAGGGTAGCTTTGATCAGCCGCGTCAGTTTGTCCGGAAACCCGTACTTGTGCATTATTTGCCATTGCTGTTCACGTTCAACTGTATCGTATGCTGCTCTGAAATCCTCGAAAATATGATGCGTGGGCACGTTGTACTCTCGACATTTCTGAAGGATTTGTCGGAGACTAAAAATTTGATCCGTAGTAGCACGGGCCCGCATAATTAGATCCCCTCCCTCGTCCCTACACATGTCAGGATTTGGTGTGTGGGCCTTGCGAGTTTGGTTCACCTTCCCGTAAAACTTGCACGGTTTTCAAAATAAATTTCGTAAACAATAATGGTTTTCAAAATATCCTGTAATGGATAATTAGTTGCTTTTTGTCCAGAAATTCTGGCCGCGCAGTTTCACTTTTTCGTATTTGAATACTCAAACAAAGCTTACCAACACGTCTACACTTTACAGATTCTAACCAGGGCGCTAGCAGGCAGTCATGTTTTGCAGCTAACATCGAACATATTGCGTTTTCAAATGTCGTTCACGTTACTCTCTGTTATGTCTGATCTGATGCTCCTGTCAGTTCAATTTTTGGGTGTAGTTTGAATGGTATGTTTGGCATCTTATTTTTAAGCTTTTTTCTAATTTTCAAAAAACCGAGAGATCTTTTTTAGTGAATATTTATTTCATGTTTAAAGTCAATTCTCACAACTAATCCTTAGACATAATTTTGGAGTAATCGATAATTTTAGGGATACAACTTTTTAAATGTGGGAGGTGCATGCTCCTCTAAATTAAACACATTGGTAAACTTTAATCCAAATCAGAGCGGATTATTTCAGATTTCAGCTTTTTAGGACGATTGCGCATAGAATTGCTAATTAGTGAAAAAGATATCTCCATGGCTTTCAAAGAAAAAGCGGACGCATGGTTTGCCGTGACTGCTTCTTGAGATCCTGTAGAATTATCAACTGTCGAGCTCAAAATTGGTGATTTTACGCCTAATTATGAATGAGCATTTGATATTTCATTTTAACTGAATTCTCGGGTACTTTTTCATTTCGACGTATCTGACAATGAGAGATTCTCTTCGTGTCTTCTCTCTTCCGCTGTTTAAGGCGATACAAACCTGCTCAAAACCTTTCAAAACTTGCTGACAAAGTGTTGGAGATATACGTTTTATTTCTGATTGCATCATTAAATAATTGTTCCTTTGGAGTTATAATCCTTTTTTATACATTTTTCTTTTTATTTATCCGGACAATTGTACATTACTGGGAAAGGACACCCAAGACAGTTTTTACTTTTATTATAAATTGTCTAGCCATCTCAAGTGCTCCAAGCAGGCACTCTAGGATAAAATACTAAAATACTATTTGCTTTACTGGCCGTAATTGGAAGGAAAATGTGCTTCCTCTCGCTAAGTCGAGAAACAGCGGTCGTAACACCAGCAGCCAGAAATCGTGAGGATTACTATGTTGATGTATACAGCAAAACATCATCAACTGTTACCACAGCCGAGATCAAAGCAAAACCCGGTTTCGTAGAAAAACTCCCTCTGTAACTCTCTTGACAGCAGCAGCAGCAGCAGCAGCACCAGTAGGTTACAAAAACAGTCTATTCTGTCGTAGTGATAACTAACGCTAATCTCTCTTCCACTCGAAATAATTATAACCGTGCTTGGTGGGCGACTGCATAAACCCAAACCACAATACAGCTCCCGCTTTTTGTTTTTCCTCTTTTTTTTTTGGTCGCTCGACACGGTAAAATAATTATTCTCTCTCACGCTTCGCCCAAAAACCCTAAGCATGACCTGAAACGCGATTGCAGAGCACTGACAGTGGCTTTCCCTTTTTTTATGGTACGAGTAAAAATTAACAAGCAAAGATGGTTGGAAATTAAACTCAGTATAAAATTTAATAGCGGGTAGTGAAATTTTTTGAAACAATGTTTGTTTTAATGTCCTTGTTAGTCCTTCAGTAGTAACTTGTCGTCATTCCCAACAAAAGACTGTCAGGGTAATTATAAAACATGAGCCACTCGCCGTAAGGCACTCATTAAACATGTGACGCAATAAACTTATGATATTAGTAATTAAGCACATGTATTTAGTTCGTGAGGGTTCATTAAAATGAAATATCATCTTCGAATAATGTCGCACATTGTCCATTGTGATTTCCATTCCTGCCCCCGGCCGACCGACCGACCGGCGCAGTCCTTTCTCTCATCTTCCTGAATAAATCACACGGTAGAGCACAAACCCGGTGAAAAGTTATTCGGCAGCTTTTGCGGAAGACGGGTGACCCGAACCACCGGGAAGCAAGCAAAAAGGGTTACCTTTCTCTACTTTTGTGTTCCAACAATGCCCTCCCACACGGAACGGAATTTATCAACGCTCTTTGTTGCTGCACGCCAAACTACATAACATAAAGGACGATAACACGCTCGCAAAAGGTTTTAACACTTCAAGGGTGACATCTTTTATTACAACTTGGCGCACTTAGTCTCCTGTCAAGCCATCGGAGGAGCGAAAACCGAATATGTTTCCGTTTGCACAAGCATCCGTTCCGTTGAAAGGTGTGTAAGCTGAACGGAACTTTCATGCAAACTTTTTTTTGGCATTTGAAACTTAGCATTACCCACGAAGTAGAAATGTTCGGTCCCTGTCCCAACCCAGCGCCAGCGGCATGCGCTCGCTGATGTGTACTCTGTTGTTTTTGCCCAGCACTTCTTTATCCTGGAATCTGCCTGTGGGGTGCCATTTCAGACGGGATTAACATTTTCTGCATGGTCGAAAGAAAAGGTTGAACTTGAACATTAACTCGTTTAAATTAAAAAAAATCTAGTGAAGAACGGCGAATGAAAGCTTTGTTATGTTGTCAAATGACTATAGAGTTTTTTTTCACATTTGCGAACTCACATTAGTGTAAAAGTGTGTAAAATATTCGAAATAATCAGTTCACTAATTACAGTAAGACATTAAACAGACATTAAAACAAAGGAATGTACGAACCTGGATGCCATAAAAAGTGAGATTAGGGATAGGTGCGAGTTGATATTTCTGGTAGACTTTTAATTATTCGGAACTCTCTGTTTTTGTACTTCATCGGAATACGCTGATATAGACAAACAAATTTTCCAAAGATTTTTTCACGCAAATATTTTCATTGTAAAGCAACTAGTACAAAATTGTTTACCATAAAAAATCCAATTCTTAGAACTCTTCTTTAAGTCTCATTTAATATCTACTGCACGGACTCGATTGTGCGGGTGTTCACTTTAATTTTCGCCGCGGATAATCGAGTCATTTGTTGGCTTAAATTTTATTTGTATATCACATTTTTAAGCTGTTAAATATCACAAATAATCACAAAGCAATTTTCTGACCTTAGAGAGTTTAATCAATAATAAAATAGTTATTGACTAAACTCCCTAAGGCAGGAAAATTTTTTTCTTAAGATTTTTCACTGATGCTGATAACTTTAATAATGATGACCCTTATGACGATGATTTTCAAGAGAGTGAAGCAAATTTTATTGAAAATGAAGATGGTTGCAAATTATTTTTAAAGTTTTTGTAGCAATAAAATAATGCATGAACGCATTTCAATGCAATTTTTCTTAAATTTGATTTGTTACCCCATTCGCCATATTACTGAAGAAAATTCAAAATGGCCAATTTTGAGTTCCCGTGGAACCGTTACCGGATGTTCCGGAGTGCAGGACATGATCATGCGCTCTACAGAATAGTGTAAGATTCATTCTTATTGACTACAAATGAAATGGATAACTTTTGCGCACTCTGTTAAGTAGATTTTTAGTTTTATTTCACATGCTACTTATGACTTCAAACAAAATCCCACTGTGATTTGGAATATCTCCGGGAAAATAGAACCATAATTTACCAGCTTATTTTTTCATTAATGGCCAATATAGTGCGGTTCTTTTAAAACTAATTGCATAAAAATCTAAAGTAAACAAGTGGAGATAGAGCCAAAAGTGTAACTGCAAGTACCATCATTTTTAATGTGGCGGACGTAAAGGTTAATAATAACTTCCTTTCTGCAACTCACAGTATGTTTTGCTAAATTTTTGTTTAGCGGTCAAAAAAAAAATGCTAAAGAACGGCGATACGGCTTCACATAAAAAAATGATTTCGAAGTTGAACCCTAATATTATTCATGATAGCTGCCACAAATCTGTTTGATCGAGGTGTTGCCATATTAATGCCACCATAAAACTAACAGTTTTCTTGCCGTTTGACAACCAACCGCAATAAAATCTCCCAAGTAACAAACTGGGTTTTATTACACTCTTATGATGATTTTTATGACCAGAATTGGTCAATAAAACTTCAATAAGTGTGCAATAGAACTCACAATGGTACTTGGGCGCCTTTGATCGGTACACCATATTGTATTGCTACGCCACACTTATATTGTTTATTGTTTACTAGCTGACCCGACAAACTTCGTATTGCCACAAATTAACCTGTGTTGTACATAAATCATGAATCTCGGATGATCTTTGTCACTTCTCGAGTTTTGCAAGCCCCCCAGTGGGCGGCGCTTCCGACGGCGGGTCACCGGCAACACTCGCGACCGGCTCGTCCTGAATGATCTAGTGTTACTATAGTTTTTGTGGTCTTGTTATTGATTAATGTTTTATGGAAGAGTCTCGAATTTCTCGAGTTGGATTAGTTTTTGAGTTTCGCAAAAATTTCTGTTTTATTTGTATGAGAGTCCATATCCCCCTACCACAGGGGTGAGAGGTCTCTAACTATCATAAAATAAATTCAAGACTCAAAAATCTCCTACATGCTAAATTTGGTTCCATTTGCTTGATTAGTACTCAAATTATAAGGAAATTTGTATTTCATTTGTATGGGAGCCCACCCTCTTAAAAGGGAAAGGGGTCGTAATACACCACAGAAAAAAAAATTCTGCCATCTAAAACTCTCACGTGCCAAATTTGGTTCCATTTGATTGATTAGTTCTAAAGTTATGAGCAAATTTGTATTTCGTTTGAATGGGAGCCCCCCCCCCCCTCCTAAAAAGGTAAGAAGTCCTAATTCATCATGGGAAAAATGGTTGCCTCCAAAAACACCCACATGCCAAATATGGTTCCATTTGCTTGATTAGTTCTCGAATTATGAGAAAATTTGTATTTCATTTGTGTAGAAGCCCCCCCTCTTGAAGTGTGGAAGGATCCTAATTCACCGTAGAAAATATTTTTGCCTCCAAAAACCTCCACATGCCGAATTTGGTTCTATTTGCTTGATTAGTTCTCGAGTTATGGGGAAATTTGTATTTCATTTGTATTGGAGCCCCCCCTCCTAATGTGGGAAGAGGTCCTAATTCATCACAGAAAAAATTCTTGCCTCCAAAAACACCTACACGCCAAATTTGGTTCCATTTGCTGGATTAGTTCTCGAGTTATGAGGAAATTTGTATTTCGTTTGTATAGGACCCCCCCTCCTAAAGTGGGGAGGGGTCCCAATTCATCATTGAAAAAAAAAATTGTCTCCAAAAACACACACATGCCAAATTTGGTTCAATTCGCTTGATTAGTTCTCGAGTTATGAGGAAATTTGTATTTCATTTGTACAGGAGCCCCTCCTCTTAAAGTGGGGAGGGGTCCTAATTCACCATAGAAAATTTTCTTGCTCTCGAAAACCTTCACATGCCAAATTTGGTTGCATTTGCTTGATTAGTTCTCGAGTTATGAGGAAATTTGTATGGAAGTCCCCCCTCTTAAAGGGGAGAGGAGTTATAATTCCTCTTATAAAGAGGGGAGGGGTCTCAATTCACCATAGAATAAATTCTTGTCACCAAAAAAAACACCCACATGCCAAATGTTGTTCTATTTGCTTGATTTGTTCTCGAGTTAGGAGGAAATTTGTATTTCATTTGTACAGGAGCCCCCCCTCTTAGAGTGGGGAGGGGTCCTAATTCACCGTAGAAAATTTTCTTGCCCTCGAAAACCTTCACATGCCAAAGTTGGTTCCATTTGCTTGATTAGTTCTCGAGTTATGAGGAAATTTGTATGGAAGCCCCCCCTCTTAAAGGGGAGAGGAGTTACAATTCCCCTTATAAAGAGGGAGGGGTCTCAATTTACCATAGAATAAATTCTTGTCACCGAAAACACCCACATGCCAAATTTGGTTCTATTTGCTTGATTAGTTCTCGAGTTATGAGGAAATTTGTATTTCATTTGTATAGGAGCCCCCCCTCCTAAAGTGGGGAGAGGTTCTTATTCATCATAGAAAAAATTCTTGCCTCCAAAAACACCTACATGCCAAATTTGGTTCCATTTGCTGGATTAGCTCTCGAGTTATAAGGAAATTTGTATTTCGTTTGTATAGGAGCCCCCCCCCTCTTAAAGTGGGGAGGGGTCCCAATTCTTCATAGAAAAAAATTTTGTCTTCAAAAACACACACATGCCAAATTTGGTTCCATTTGCTTGATTAGTTCTCGAGTTATGAGGAAATTGGTATTTCATTTGTACAGGGGCCCCCCCTCTTAAAGTGAGGAGGGGTCCTAATTCAACATAGAAAATTTTCTTGCCCTCGAAAACCTTCACATGCCAAATTTGGTTCCATTTGCTTGATTAGTTCTCGAGTTATGAGGAAATTTGTATGGAAACCCCCCCTCTTAAAGGGGAGAGGAGTTATAATTCCCCTTATAAAGAGGGGAGGGGTCTCAAATTACCCTAGAATAAATTCTTGTCACCGAAAACACCCACATGCCAAATTTGGTTCTATTTGCTTGATTAGTTCTCGAGTTATGCAGAAATTTGTGTTTCATTTGTATGGGAGCCCCCCCTCTTAGTGGGGGGAGGGGTCTCTAACCATCACTAAAACCTTTCCTGGCCCCAAAAACCTCTACATGCAAATTTTCACGCCGATTGGTTCAGTAGTTTTTGATTCTATAAGGAACACAGCACAGACAGACAGACAGACAGACAGACAGACAGAAATCCTTCTTTATAGGTATAGATTAATTAATTAATTAAAAGTAACAGATTTTTCTATCCTACTGACTACTTAAAAACTAATAGCAAGAGCTCTAAATCGGGTTTTCAGCACGTTGCGGCTGACGTCAAAGTCGGAGTAGGACACAAAACGGTTGAAGTTCCGTTGTAAGCCGGTTATAGTACCGAAAGTACTGTAGTTACTTCTCCGATGCGGTATATGCAAGAAGGAATTGTTCCGCGTTAAGCGAGAACGAGTTAAGATGTCTAGTCTTCCTAGAATCCAAGGACAGTCATTCCGGGATGTCAGAACATCTGACACGAAGACGGCTCTAGTTACGTCCCGACGTGTTTGCAGTGTGTCCAAGTTGATTAATCTGCAGCGCTGTTCGTAGCTTGGTAGCCGGAACGGATCATTCCATGGTAACCTACGGAGGGCAAAGCGGATGAACCTCCGTTGCACCGCCTTTATTCCACTGACGCCGTTTTGGTAATACAGGCTCCACGCGGGTGCGCAATACTCGAGGTTGGAGCGAACCAACGCACAGAAGAGTGATTTCAAACAATAAATATCGTTGAAGTTTTTGACCATACGCATGATGAATCCTAGGTTTCTGCAGGCCTTGTCGACAACGAATGAAACATGCTGTTTGAAAGTCAATTTAGAGTTCAGCAGTACCCCAAGATCCTTGACGCAATCTACACGGCGTAAGGGTACGCTTGGTGATCGATAATCGAATATTATAGGGTTCAGCTTTCTCGAGAACGTTATCACTTCACATTTCGGGGTCGGGGTTTAGTACCAAGCGATTGTGTTTGCACCATCCAGCGAATATCAACAGTTGCTCCTGGAGTGCGAGAGTGTCCGATGAATCGTTAACTTTCGAAAACAGTTTCAGGTCGTCGGCGAACATAAGCCGAGGAACTTTGAGCATTAAGTTGACGTTGTTGAAATAAATAAGAAAGACCAACGGTCCGAGGTGGCTACCTTGTGGGACTCCAGAAAAGCGGTGAAAGCCGGTGAGATGAAGCCATTGATAGACACGTTGGTAGAACGGTTCGTCAGATACGATTTAAACCACTGAAGCAGCGGCCCTTCAATGCCCAGTATGTCCAGTTTTGCAACGGTGATTTGATGATTTAGCTTGTCGAAGGCGGCGGAGAGGTCAGTGTAGATAACGTCCGTCTGGGATCGGTCGTCAAAGCAGTCCAATACGTAAGTAGTGAGCGTTAGTAGATTGGTAGACGTTGAGCGCTTCGGCATGAATCCGTGTTGCTCATCAGCGATGTATTGCAGGACGAACGAGGAAATTGGAACGATCACAACGAGCTCGAAGAGTTTCGATAATGCACCTCTGTAGTTGTCTATGTTTCTTTTGTTCCCCTTCTTATGAACTGGAAACATGTAAGCGGATTTCCAAGCAGACGGAAATATACCTGAGCTAATCGAGGAGTTAAATAGACGTCGGATTGAAGCAGCCAAGGCATCAATGCAGTTCTTTAAAAATATCGAAGGTACGCCATCGGGTCCACTGGAAGTTCAGCTTTTCAACTTCAAAGCGGCCTGCTTGATCATAGAATTATCAATAGACAGGTTAGTGAGAGAATCGCTGAGATTTGGAACGCTGACTAAAGCAGTCGATACTTCTGTTTCGGACAGCCTTTCATCGACAAAGACGCTGGAGAATTTCCGCGAGAACAGTTGACAAACCATATCCAATTTAGTCGCAGTGTTGCTTCCAAGGAACATGGCTGATGGAAGACCGTCGTCTTTCCGTTGTGCACTAACATATTTCCAGAACGACTGGCGGTTGCGCTTCAGTCTTCGCTCAACGTTGTTCAAGTATTTGCGGAAGCAGTGCCGGCTTAACTTTTTGTAGCGCTTGTTGAGAGCCTGATAGTGGTTTCGCAGAGATTGGGTTTTATACCTTGAAAAACTCCTCAAGGCAGCCTATAGTAATTATAGTAATTATAATAAGTTTATCAGAGATGTGTCGCAGCCAACCAGTTTTATCTTATATTGGCAACCACTATATATCAGCTTTATAAACAATTTTATTATAGGTTTGTATCTATTCCTATATAAAGGCTATATACAGGTATTTCAACACCATGATAAAACCAAAAGTAATGAGTTACACTGCAATGAAACCTTTATAAAATTGAAATAAAACTAAGCGGCCTTAGAACTGTTAGGGAGGAAGGAGGGATGGAAGATTTAAATGAATGAAAGCAAAATTACAAAAAAATATGCAGAAACGACATAAAAATAATACAAGTCGGCACCAACTTTTCAAAAGAGCCAATCTGCAAAATGTAAACGAACCAACCGAGGGTTTCTTTTCCTATGCTAGTCCAGCAAAAGATAACCCTTACTCGGTTTGTTTCCATTTTGCAGATTGGCCCTTTTGAAAAGTTGGTGCCGAAGTATCGTACAAAAACAAACAAAATGCAAATAAGATACAAAAATAGCACAAATACACATAACAATTTTAAAAAATAATACAAAAAGTGATACAAGAAATTCAAATACATTACAAAAAAATTAAAAAACAACCCAAAAAAGGTACAAAAGTATCATTGTCTGTCTGCCTGTCTGTATGTTCCTTATATAATCGAAAACTACTGAACCAACCGGCGTAAAAATTTGCATGTAGGGGTATTTAGGGCCGGGAAAGGTTCTTATGTTGGCTAGAGACCCTTCCCCCCTAAGAGGGTTGGGCTCCCATACAAATGAAACACACATTTCTGCATAACTAGAGAGCTAATCAAGCAAATGGAACAAAATTTGGCATGTGGGTGTTTTTGGAGACAAGATTTTTCTCTATGGTGAATTGAGACCCCTCATCTCTTTAGGAGGAGAATTATGACCCTTCCGCCCTTCAAGAAGGGGAGTCTAGGTGTCTAGGGAGTCAGGTGTCTAGGTGTTGTGGGTTCAAATCCGGTTATAATCTCTGATTACAGCTTGGTTCGACCCATGCACCTTCCAGCATTGGACAAAAGATAGGAGTCACAACGACAACTTGTTAACCATAGCTACCTATTACCCCCCCCCCCCCCCCCTTCCTTTCCACCCTTCCCCTTCATTCCCGAAAAAATCCTTCTTCATTACTTTCCCTTACCGTCCCTTCATCAATTGTAGAATCATCGTTTCACATAATTTAATTATTTGGAGGAAAGAAAGTTTAGATGTAGGAATAAACGTTTATCACTTCCTATCGCTTGTATGGTACTCTTTTGTTCTCCCTTGTTTACGTTGGCCACGTTTTACAACCTTCACACGACCGTTCGTTCTATCGACGATCCCTTCGACAGTCACTAGGTGAAGTCGCGTTGACGCGTGAGCGTTACTAGCAATAGGAGCATGGGGGCTCGTTTTCACGCTTCGGCTTATAATTCAGTCAATTTTCAATAGATTTCCAAGATATTTACACCGATTGATCGGAAAATCGATTTGGAAAATATTGAAAATATATAAAACTATTGATTTTCAATGCGCGTCATTGAAAAATTGAAAATAACTCTAATTCGGTCGTACTAGAAATTGTCGCTTTGTGATTGGTTGGAATAATTTCCAATTATTATCGAACAAGTCTTGGTACAATTCAGGAATGAACGAGAAAGTTGATGGAAAGTTCCATTTAATTCAACTGTAACAAAGTTACAAGAGAATTAAATGGAATTCTACCCTTTCTCGTTGATTTCTAATCGGCTTGAAAATTCCTTATTGAGATATACCACCAACGGCAACACGAGCGGTGACGTAGTTGTGCACATCTGCAGTTCCCGGTCGGTCGTATTCATCGGCTGCTGAGGAAAGGAAAGTATGCTGAGCGTGTGTTGAAGCTGGAGCACTCGTTTCGCTGCTGTGAAGGAATATCTGGCTGCTGAAGTTCCGGAATTGGCAGGAAATATGCTGCTCGAGACAATGTAACGATCAGAAATTATCGTCACTTGCAGCTGGTCATCCGCAACAACGAAGAGTTGAACAAATTGCTGTCCGGTTTCACCATTGCTCAGAGAAGTGTCTTTCCGAACATGCAAGCTGTTTTGTTGCTGCCCAAGAAGACGGAAAAGAAGGCTTAAATTTCCAACATATCACGTCGACAAAATGTTCTTTTAAGGACGAAACATAATGTTCATGAAGATTTGAGAAATTTTTGCTTACCAATTTTGATTCTATTTAATTCGATTGATTCTAATTGTTCGCTTCTTATTAAATAATTTTAACCGATCACCTCTCGCGCTTCTGTTCGCTTGTTGCTGCTGGTTGAGTTGGCCGTCTCGGAAGATACCAAAGCAGCCAACAAATATACCAGCTCCAAGTAAATGTGTTCGGTCAAGCGTCAAAATGCATAAAACCATGGGTTTAATAAAATGAAATAGTTTTAGTAACATCTTTTGCATCTTCATATGAGAATTCATTCGTTCTTCAAAGAACGATTTTCGGTAATTGATGAAACCTAGGAAACTGGGAACTTACGGCTTTTCACCCGGTTTTCTTTAGCAACACAAATTTATCCATCACCAATGTTACAGTAATAATATATAACGTAATTTTTCCTTGGCAGTAAAAGGTGAACGGCTCACTGGTAACTTTGCTCTTTTGTTCAGACTAAAATTGAAATGCTCCATTTTCTTCAACGTAGATGATGGAATAACGGACCACGAAAAATAGGCGGAACCAATTCTTGTCGCTTGTTCTGGTACATAACACGAAGTAAGCCGGCGAACAGCATTATTCGAACGCTAGCTGAGCTACTGCCAACATCTTATTGTCTGGACGCGACAAAAGAAGAAGCACCAAGGGCAAACGAAAGTCACGCTCGACTCGTGCGCATCTGCAGTTTCCGGTCGGTCGTGTTCATCGACTGCTGAGGAAAGGAAAGTATGCTGAGCGTGTGTTGGAGCTGGAGTGCTGGTTTCGTTACCGTGATGCAATATCTGACTGCTGAAGTTCTGGAACTGGCAGGAAATATGCTGCTCGCGACAACAAAACGACCAGAATCATCCCACGTCACTTGCACCTGGTCACTTGGAGTGGCATTTCATCGTGACTCAGGACCATACACGAACGGCTTCGTCGATCGCATAGCTACTGAGGCTTTCCGGTTGGTTCGTTGCAACAAGCCGTTTACCGAAAAGAAAATTACGTTAAGTGCGTTAGTGCTAGTTTATTGCAAGCTGGTGTTATGATAATCAAACAATCGTTTCTTTTAAGGACCACACAACAATTGAAGAGTTTATTATATTTTCTTGTCCAGTTAATACTATACTAACACAGGCAACGAGGGAAAAGTCGAATTTTTCGCCGTTGCGGACGACCAACAAATGGCGAAAAGTTTTGCGTAAAATTTTCAAGTTTTTGAAAACATGCGCGTACCTTGTACCGATTACCAGAGGAAAAGCATTATTCAACGTAGAAACATCATGAAAATTGATTTACTTTTTGGTTTAGTGTAACTTGGTTTCGTTTTAATAAAATAGATTCAATCAATTCATGGATATAACTCCAAAATCGGTTGAGGATTGAACGTATATAATGTTACTACTTTGATAAACGTTGCGTATGTAGGTTGTATACGTGAAGAATCGTATTATTACATACATGGATACATCCTACCATCGCTACAAAGAGACTTACGTAGTCCTATGTCACCTATGCGGTCGTGTATTGTGCACAACCCCTCTGATTTAAAGTGTATTCGAACTTATTGAACACTCTGTACAACACAGTTTAAATCGGGTCAGCTAGTTAAACATAATTATCAAAAAATTTCGACAAAAATTGTTAGATTTTCGCATTGCAATGATTAGCTCGTTTGATAAATTAAAAACTAACAATTCTTTTACTTTTCTCTTACTTACTTAATGAAATTCTGTTTATTTTACTATGCTTTGAACAGCGGGGTGGTGTGGCTGTCAAACTGCATACATTGTACGTGCCTACTTAAAGGTTGATTTATTTTAAAACAAATCAAACTAGTTAGAAAGCAGTTAAACACAGCCTCTTAGCTATAATTTAACTAATATTAGTTGTTATTTTCGGTAAGCTGGCTGGTTCCAAATTATCGCCATCCGTGGATGTTTATTCCGCAAAATTTTGACAATTTCGCACCTGTGACTTTGAACCGTGCATTTTCAGATTGGTTGTCAGAATAAGCTGTTGTTCAACCGATTTTGCGCCGAAATGTGTCATAATGCACATAATTGCTTGCGTTTAACGATATACCCAACGGTTTTCATGTAAATGACAATTACATTTATAATAGAATAGTAGAGATGAACCAATTTGGCCTTTCACACTGCCAGGCTAAATCCGCAATCGATAATCACGCCCGTTAAGGCTCACGTCCGCCCATGAAGGCCTAATTAATAGCGCCCATACGGCATGCTAGTCACATAAGCCACTCATTCTTCCATGGGTCCGTGCTTTGACCGGAACGTATCCATTCATATCGTTTCCACTCGGCAATCGTCCATTTGAGCAGCAAAAACCGGCTGCGAATTCTGTCGAAACAGAAAAGGTCAAGTCGCAACTGGGCTGTCAGGTCAGTGCCGAGGCTCTTCCGTTTTGCGAAACTGTTGTTGTTGTTGTTGTTGTTGGTATGCCTTTTGCCCTGTGTGCCTTTGCTGCTGACACATGTTAACATTCCCAGACACATTAGCTTCAGCTTCAGCGTAGCGAAGCGTTACCGATGCGTGCGTGGCACGGTCGGTCGGTCGGTCGGAGCGCAAAAGCTTTCGTGCTGGAGTTCCGGATGGCGTCCGGTCCGGGGATTCTCCGGCAGCACCCGCCGTTCGGTGCCAAGATGTCACTATGTGCTGAAGTGGTGAAGAGACTCGCTTCCCTCGTGCTTTGCTGCTTTGTACGATTGCCGGGAATGGCACAACGTCGCAACAACGGTAGAAATTAATAAGTTACACCTGGAGTGCTTTTCTTCGGGTTGACACTCCAGATTAGAACGATTAGGACCTGCCAGGTGTCTTCCTTGCTGCTACTGTTGCTGGTACTAACGAGGAAAAGTAACGCTTTTTTATGTTTTTGCTATTTCAGTTTTTTGTTTGTTTTTGGTCCAAACATAGTTTTGTTTGTTTGAAGGTATTATTTTCCGGAAAAAACAGACCCGATTCCCTTTTTCAATGTATTCACTTGCTCAACAAAGAAAAAGCAAATATATGCGTTGAAAAGGGGCACGAAGTCGTATCAGGCAACCATATTTGTGGATGTAATAAAGAAAACATTTTATCTGAATAAATTGAATCAATTTCAGCTTTGATCTAAGGATGGTCGCATGGTAGGGTTCATTTCACTCGAAAAATACAAATTAAATAAACATTGTGGCTGGCATAATGTGAAACCACTCCGACATATCTAGAATTTTAAACAACTTTTACCACTATATTCTACCGTACATTAAGGAACTGCAAAATAAGTAGTATTTGTTGGCTATTCGTTCTTAGCTTTGGTACAGATTACGGAGGATTTGAAGTTGTAATTCCCAGCTCAATCTTTTGCGACCTCGACAGTCAGTTCAAAACAACTCTCCTGTATGAAACAAAACGAACTTTCAGCGCTTGTGTTGCGGCTCCATTCTCTAAAATCTATCAGCTTAGTTCATGTTTCAACAAACAGCTGATCCGGTCATGAAGTATGACTTTCATTGAATCGAAAACAACAGGATAGCAGCTGGGTAGCTTTTTTTTGCGTCGACCGTTCACAAGTGCTGGCTGCTACCAAACGAAAGTACAGCATGAAAGAAAAATAGTAAACTTCCACTACTGGTCGCTCGATTGGTAGTGCTGCATCGGTGCACTTTCCATTAAATCCTTGACACAAGGCTTCAACTTCAACCGTGCACTGCTGAGCGTGTGTATGTAACGAATTAAGCCCTCCTATCCAGGGAAAATATACGTACTGTCACAGCGGACCACCATCGAGCGTGTGACCCGAACCAAACGCCAGAGCCACTCTGTGCTCCACTTGATTTTCTCTGCGTCGAACAAGTAAGTACATATTTAATACAAATATACGTCCGAAACGAAACGAAAATAAAACCTGCTGTTTGGTCTCTAAATCCTATAATGGACCCTCCGTTACGGTGCAACTCTTTCGAGTGCTCTGTCAGCACGAGGGGTTTTTGCACGCTCAATTCAGTAAGTCATTGCTTGTGTGGAGGATATTTTGTATTCCGCACCCAAAGCGTATTTGAAGCGTATATTTGGATAACAATGTTCAGTCCAACCAAAGTGATTTGCAGGGGTGGGGCAAGAATAATTTGACACTTTTGGGTTGAATCTCTAGATCACTGTACAGTTTGAGCAAACTTCAAAGAAAAATCAATTGCCTGTGGGCTCTATAGCCTAAAATGAGTAGGTGGTAATAACTGTCAGTAAAATAAATGGCCATAAAAATAAGAAGCATTAGTTTTAATTTTGAGTGTATTTCGTGTAAAGTCCATTACATTTACCTTACATTAGTCCAATTCAAATCTTTCACCCTTTGCTTTAATTGCCAGTCGCAATCATTGTTAAATAGTGTTACGCCTCGCACGTACGATATCCTGGAGTATTTCATCCCAAAACTTCTTCAAACGTTGCTTGAGCGTATTTACAATCAATCCTTCAGTGCTCCCTAGTTTGCCCAGCATGTTACTCCATGCATATAAGTCGAGAGGATGCAAATCAGACGTAGAGATAGGTCGCTCTATCGAAGAAATAAAATCCGGAAAACTGTTCTCACACCACGCCTATGTGGTTCTCTACTGGTGAGACGGTGCTAAATCTTGTTGGAAGCATTATGGTGTAGTCTTGTAGTGTTTTTTGTAATATTTAGTGTACACAGCATTATTCAGTGAACAGCAACGAAACATTCAAATTTTTGGAGAAATATCCAAAAACAGAATTTCACAACCACGGTCGAACAGCGATGAACATTTTTTAATCATTATCATATAACAGCTTGCAAACAGTATATATCACAAAACAAACTTCTTTAAAAACTATAAAGAATACCAACAATCCTAAGTTACTTCCCTTTGGAACTCCTGATCGATTGCAAGAGCTATACGATTCAACCTAATTTTTAGGCTAAACAAAGTCATCAGAGGCTTCTGGACGATTCAGTTTTTGAAGCAAGCAGAATTTGGTGGTCAACACGGTAAAAAGCAGTTTTAAGATCGTTGTAAATGTTTTCAACTTGAGCAGCTTCAGGGTCAAGCAACCTGACGAAGCTAAAAAGAAGCGAAATGCACCAGGCAGGGACCGAAACGGTTACACTTTTTCTATTCATTTACCAGTATGCAATGCCATGTCAGACTCTTAAACAATACCATCGCTCTGTACTGTTTCTCTATCGACAGTGCTTATCTCTTGAAACATTATTGTACGTGAGCTGACCATTCACACAAAATGTCGTGCAGAAATGACAAGCATTTGCCGCTTTTTGCTTATAGTTGTAGTTGGAATAGTATGGAGCAGTGATAGAGAATAAGGTGTATTGGGAACCTTCTTATTTTAAACCGTGTTGTTTGGTGGTGAAGCTTTGTTTGGCTTACGTGCGCAACAGCAAAAGAGAATACAGAAAAGTGTCTTCAAGACTGGTGACATTTTGTCCCCCATACCGAAGATTGTACGACACGTAGAACAAAAGATGTTTTGTTGTTCTTGCATCTCTTTTCGGTGCTGTGTATCAGTAACATTTTGCAAGACTGGTAGCAAGAAATGGTCGTAAATGCTTTCAAATTTTTGTCACCAAGCAGTACATTTAACGACCCTGGCAACAGGTTCGCGTTAATTGAGCGTTTGGATATAAAGCCCTGTTGTTCTATAAAGAGTTGAGCAGCTCTTGTACAAAGATCAAAGATTGTTGAAAACATTTTACCAATTCGATTCCTTTTCATCAGTAGCACATGCTTGCCACAAACAATGCGTCCTCTTTTTCTGCATTCTCTGCGCATCAGCGTTGCCAGACTTTGCTGAGAAAAATCCATAGTTTTATCACTGACCAAAGGGTTATACTTTTGTTCCAAAATCAAAAAAGAAGTGAAATCCATCCAAGAGTGTGATTACTCTTAACTCTTAACTTAAATTATTTGTGCTGGTTTATTAGGATTTTAAACGGCACGCGTTCATTCGAATCCTAAGACCTAAATTAATTGAGGATAGTTAGTCTCAACTTTCGTTATTGATCTTTCATCATTCTCCTTTCATCTATCTTCTATTCATCTATCTCATCTATATATCCTTCATCTATCTTTTTGTCTATTTCCAGCGATTACCACAGTGGGCAGAATCGACCGAAAAAACGGAACTTTTTGGGCAAAAAGTAACTTTTCTTATGTAAAAAATCACGAAAAATCGATTAACGATGGTCTGATCGCGCGAAAATGACCGGAAGTAGCTCATTTTGCCCCATTCACCCCTATTTTCTAATAGTTTTGAAAAAATCCTCTACAAACTCTCTCTAATTTGAGATTCTGCGGTTAGAAAAGAAGAAGAATGTTGTGAAAAAGGTATATGAACAAATTTATTTCAATGCAATATAATCTACAAGTGTGTTTCGCCCCATTTTACTCAAGGTTTCTGTACTACAGGTAAAACGCCAATTCGTTACTTTTACCAGAGATTTTCAAAAAGGCATGCCTGTTGGGCAGGTTGAAAAAGTTAGAAGATCGAACGACAATCACGTTTTTTACAAAAATGTCATGTAAAGAAATGTTTTGCCTTGTTTTACCCTACAACTCTTACAGAAATCTGGAATGTATTAATAGGAAAACAAGCAAAAGTCCTCCGATTTAGTTAAACTCCGATTTAGTTCAAATTTGGTGTGTTTGTTCCTAGTTGAAAAGTTTTAGATCCATGTTTTTTTATTGGACGCTTAGGGTGCCCCTTTCAGAGTTAGGGTGGGCAAAAAAACCGTCATGCTTTCCGATTTTATTTTATTTTTATTTTACCTTTTTCCTAACATTCTTCTTCTTTTCTAACCATAGAATCTCAAATCACAGAAAATTTGTGTATGATTCTTTCAAAACTGTTAGAAAATAGGGGTGAATTGGGCAAAATGGGCTACTTACCGTCATTTCCGCGCATTGAGACCATCATCAATCGATTTCTCGTGATTTTTTACATAAGAAAAGTCACTTTTTATCCCTTAAAACAACGGCATGAAAAAGTTCCATTTTTTCGGTCGATTTTGCCCACTGTGGATTGGTTATTATTTTTTACTGTCTTTTATTACGTTCTTGGTTGCTCTCTTAATTGCGTCATTTTGTCCTCATTTATAGTCTGTTTGTTTTTGCATTTCTTGTCGCTGTTTGGGTGTCGTTTGGTCGTCTCTTCATCTCTCCTTGTCTCGTCTCTTCTAGGCATTTATTTTAGTCTTTTCGTCGTTTTGGACATTTTTTGTTCCTTTACTGGCGTTTATTCGTTTTCCATTCATCGTATTTTTGCCATCTTTCGGCTTTTATTTTCATCAGCTTTTCGCCTTTTTGTTTATTTTTTATTTTTCGTTGCTTTTTCGCCACCTCGTCGTTTTGTCGTCTATTTGCAGTCTTTTGGTCGTGCTCATGTTATCTTTTTGTTTTTTTCTAGTTTTTTCGATGCGTTTCGGCGTGTTGATTTCTCAACTCTCTGGCTGTATTTTTTTCGCCGTTTCATGGTCCTTTTTCCATCTATTCGTCACATTTCCGTCGTCCGTTCGTCATGTTGTGACTCCGTTTTTGAATTTTTCGTCACTTTTCAACGGTTTTTTTTACCGCCGTTGCTGTTTTTCTTTTGTTGTTGTTTTGGCATCTTCATTTGGCATCGTCATTTTCTCAACTTTTTTTCATTAATTGCCATCTTTCCATCGTTTTTTGTCGTCTATTCATCACTTTTCTGGCACTTTGTTTTTGCTATTTGTTTCCTGTTTGTTTGAAAGACAACCAAAAATATTTTGTGGTATTTTTGGGACGATCATTAAGACTGTTGCAAATCCCTTTTGGCATATAAAAAGCCACCAAGTCGTTGTTTTCTTTACTGTCGTTTCGCCGTTCGGTGTCATCTTACGCTTTCTAAATCATTTTTTGTCTGTTTTCGTATTTTTGACGGCTTTTTGGAATTTTTGTCGCTGTATTGGCTTCTATTCGTCGTCATGCTAACGGCTTTATTCTGTTTACTGGTCTTTTTTAATCGTTCTTTGTTTTTGTATCCCTTTTATCGTGTTTTTGACGCTTTTTAAACGTCTTTTTATTGTGTATTTTTTGCTTTGGCGTCTTTTCGCCGTCTTTATTGTGATGTTCTTTCTGTCATTTTTTCAAGCCTCGTTTTTGGCATTTTGCGTTTATTTTTTTGGCGTGTTTGTTTTTTGTTGCAGTTTTCACATCTATTTGCCTTCTTTTCTTCGTTTAATTGTCACCTTTTCGTTGCTTTTTGTCATCGTTTCGCCGTTTTATTTCGTCGAAGAGACGTCTATTTCATATTTTTTGCTGTCAATACAACAAAAAGTTGACTTTTTACTGTGTTTTAGTCATCTCTCTACCATGTATTTGCCATATTGCGTGTTTTATCGCCTTCTTGAAGTTTTTTAATTGTTTTTAATTGTAATTGCCACATGAATTTTTGTCCCTATTTTACCGTCTCTATATCGTTTCTTTGTCTATTTTTTTTACAAATATTTAGGCAATTACAAATATTTTATAAAGATTTTGTCCTTCCGGTGTTGGGTTACTGGAGGGGGGGGGGAGGGCGAAAAAAAAAACAAATTGAATTTTTTAATCGTGAAAAAAAATATGGGTTTTAAGCATTTTTATTTAAAGTTTAAACGTGAAAACCAAATCTATTCTTGCTTTTAATATATACGTTATTATTTTCCATGCAAATATCTACGAAAAAGAGACAAAAACGAAAGGAAATTTTTGGACGATTTTCGGAAATTCCATTGTTCTAAATTTCCATATCTGTTTCATGCTAGAAGCGTTAACTCAACACGTACACTCATTTTTCGAGTTTTTCAGGCTGTAGAGCCCACGGACAATTGATTTTATAAAAAAAATTACCTCATATCCTGCAAATTAGTTTTTTGCCTCCCAATTTTTCAAGCCAATTTCCAAGGGGGAGGTGTCAAAAACTTTAAAAATAATTTGCAATGGCCTTATAGTCATTTCCTCATTTTATTGTTGTCTTTTCGATACCTTTTCACCTTCTCTTTGGCATCTCTTTGTTTTTTTTCTATTCGTATACATTGTCTTTTTGTTATCTGTCTGCCACATTTCTGACGTCGATTTGTGATGTTTTTGCCACCATTTCAACATATTTTTGACATCTGTTCGTCAGTTTTTGATTCCCGCTTGTCATTTTTCATTACCTTTTTTAATTTGGCACTTTTAAACGTCTTTGCATCGTTTGTTTTGTTTACCTTATCGTAGTTAGTCATACTTTTTGTCGCTATATTGGCTGCTTTTTGTCGGGATTAAGTCATCTTCTCTTCGTTTTTATCATCTTTTCATCGTCGTCACTTTTGCCGTCGTTTTGTCGCCTTTTTTGTTGTCACTACGTCACTTTTTGTCAATTTTCCGTCAATGTGTTGGTTGTCGAGCCTACAAAAATGTTACCTTTTCGTTATCTTTTCGTCGTTCTTTCGTTGTCGTTTGAAGCATGTTCCGTCACCCTTTTGACGTTTTTTAAACCTCTTTTTTGTCAAGTTTTTGTTCTTTTTGTCCTGGTTTTGGCGTCTTAGTATCGCATTTTCTAGTTGTTTTCGGCGAATTTTTGTCGTTTTTCGTTGTCTTTTTATCAATTTTTCATCGTATTTTCGCCATCTTTCCATTACCTTTTAATTTTTATCGCATTTTTGTTGTTTATAGGGTGTATTTTCGTTGTCTTTTCTTCGCATTTTAGATTTCGTTGCCTTGGTGTGTTTTCTGATGGCTTAAATGTTCAACAGTTCTCGATTGTCGCGTAAAAAGAATAAAGCTAATTAATGCAAATAGAACAAGAATTTTGTAACTCTGAAAGACAACAACAATTTTCAACAATTTCTGTGAAGTTTTTGAAAATCCGTAGATACAAGCACTTGATCCTTAGGTCCGTATAAAATTGCTTAATCCGTAGAACTATGCTTGTACGCACTCGCATACATGTAGAATCATAGAATTACCTCGTGTTTTTAGTCTTGACCTTGAAATGCGGTCAAGCATATATTTAATATTTTTTGAAACGGTAATACTACAATTGATGCAGGGACGGTAGGGGAAAGTAATGAAATTTTTTTGGAATAGAGCGGAATGGTGAGGGGGAGGGGGTTATTGGTAGCTACGCTTAACAAGTAGTCGTTGTGACTCCTACCTTCTGTCCAATGCTGGGAGGTGCATGGGTCGAACCAAGCTATAATCTGAAATTATAACCGGAATCCAACGCACATCACCCGCCAGGGTATGTGACTCGCTGGTAACCATGTGCCTTTGAACCGTAGAAGCACTGGACCAAAGCAGACTGCACAACCCCTATTAAGGTAGCGACGTATCTGGTTTTGGGTTATTTTTAGACACAAATTGTGCCACCGGCCGAGAAGTTTTAATCTAACTTGTTTTTACTGGCAGGACAACGACACCATGCGACACTACGACTACAGGTAAAGCACACTTTTCTAACAAAGATATCAAATTCACCTAAGTTTAATCGTCTCGCCGTAAAAAATTTGCGATCGGCCGGGACAAGGAACGTTTTTGATTTATTCTGGCACACTTTCCTAACAAAGACATCAAATTGGTCTAACTTTAAGGTGAAATTAGTCATCGATCCTGCAAATTACAAAAGCAGTTTTTTTTTGTTTGAATCAAACATTTTGTTCATGAAAATTTAATCGCTGTGTTCAGATTGGAAACCAAAATGCAGTGAATACCTTTCTATAAACAGAACCCGCTTTTGGGTCCAAAAACTGCTTACGACATTGGGCTCTCCGACAAAAAGTTGATGGCTGCTAGTTTCTCGTTAATCGCGGTCGCAAGAAATCTTGTTAAGATGGGGGTTAGTCCTGGTGTAATTTTTTTAGAACGGTTTTAACTCAAAGGGTCATTCGCCACTTACGGTGTAATCTTGTTAAGACGAGAAGAACTTGTTGCTTTTTCTGGCACATTTCCCAAGCAGGTTGGTGTCCCTGCTTAGTATAGGTTTATTCGTCATGAAGAATCTTCGACCTGTTAGGATGATGAGACTTTGTCACCTTTTTATCTAAAAAAAGTTATCGAAATCATAGTAAACAGAAAGCGTATTTAATTGTAGTATAGCCTGTGGGGCAAAGCGATCACGAAGAAAACGTATGGGGAAGTTTGACCTTGCAAATGTTCGTTAATTTTCACGCCGTATACGCGTCACACCCTTGCACATGCGAAAATATTATTTGTATGACTGCTCTTTGTTTCTAACCGCCCAGTTAGCTTCGAGGTACGATGCTGGTCTTACAAGCCAGTTGTCGTATGTTCGAATCTCGGCTAGGCGGTGCTTGCTAGATAGAGTCAGTAGGACCGTTGCACTGGCCCCGTAATTTTCCTGTACTCTAATAGCCTGTACTCTAATCTGCAAAGTCTGTCGATAAAAAAGGGTAATGTCTAAAGACCTCTAAAGACGGTATAAACCCAAGGCTTGGCTTGGCTCTTTGTTTCTACCACCCGAGCAGATAGTCTGTTATCTACTCGGTCAGTGCGGTAGAAGCAAAGCAATACGTTGTCGACGTTCGCACGGCAAGTCTCGGATTATATCCACCACTAGGTGTGTTTTTTTTCTTATTTACTTCTATGACGTAAACTATTTTCGAAAGGGAGGAAGTATCGGATACGAAGTATGACTAAAAATCAAAGGAACTGGAAAATTTCGATATAGACCAAAATTTGGTTATGATTATGATTATGAAATGTTTATAAAACGGTCTGAAGGCAAAATAATGATTTTTGAAATTCATATTTTTCCTAAAAGAGACCAGACCATAAGTGAAGAATACAAGTGAATAAGATCGAAGCGTTTCTAAATTTCGTAATAATTATATTTGTGGAAATTGCATAAAATATTCAATCAAAATGAAACAAATAGAACATTATTGTCAAGTTTTACTAAACCCAATTGAAAGTACAAAACAAATAAATCAAACCAAGATACCAGGTGCTGGTCCAAAAGTATGTCAACCAGCCAACAGATTTAACACAAATTAACGCAATGGATTTGCGGCTGATCCTTTATATGTGATATTCGACAGCATCAGCCGGTGGTAATCAATTCCATGCAATTAAATCCTACAAAGAGCGAATCTACCAACGTCCGCCCACACTTAATCCTATTGATGCTGCTACTGCTGCTGCTGCTGTGACTGCTGTTGATTGTCACAAAATCGACACATGTTTCTCAAAGGTCTTGCCAGGAGCAACGAAAATCAGCACGAATCGCGCAATACATATGTGCTTTGTTTGCTTTCCGCTATAATGCATGTTTGTCCATTGTGTTACCCACCTTAACGTTCCCAGCCGCCTCCCGGACCGCACTCGGTTTCCAGCACACAGCACACAAACCCGTGCGTCGATCCGATCTAATCAATTATGTTAATGAAATACATCCGACTTGGTCGGGAATCGCAAAACGTACATCTAAAACTTCACACAATTCAGCCGGAACGATTGACATTTTCTCCCGGAGCCCCCGAACCCCGAAGTTATCGGGATGAGATCGATAAAGGGAAAAAACCCGACGGGATGAAAAAAAAAACCGGGCGTATAGCATGCTTCAATCGATTCGAACCCGAAGTGGATTAGTTGTGTAATACACACGCATCTGACATTAGGAAACCAACAGGATTCCGTTGACATCAGTTTGATTTCAGCACGGAAGCTAGACCACAAGGAAGCCGTATTGAGCAGCGGATCCTTGCGGATGCTTCGATGCAACCAACGGTAAGCAACGCGGTGTTTAAAGGCAAATGGGTGGAACGTGTTTTCTCCGATGGTTATAGGCTTTAGTGCCTGTGGTGGAAATAACATTTTGAAAACGTTTTTCTGATGCTCATAATTTTTGGGAAGAAAAACTACTATCCAATTTTCTACAAGTTGAAAGTTGTATGATATATGTAATATGAAAAAAATTAAATTAGAGCATCCCGTTAAAGCGCAGAACTTCGAACGTTACAAAACAGCATGCAGTCGGTGGAGATAGTGTACTTTGTCATGGAGACACGAATGCAACAACTCGCAGATATGCGGCACCAAAAGCCATTGCTAACTGGAAGCTTATGGATTATCCCCTTCCACCCCTTCAGTTGTCCTGCTCCGTTGCCACCCTCGGTCGGTAAATCGCATACAAAGTCAGTAGATTCCTGCAACCAATCCGGCGTACCGACTGTTGAATGTATTTCCGCCCATTTTCCGCTACTCGTACTGAACGTGCCATCAAGGCCTAGATATGTGTGTGCAGTGCAGTGCCGCGGCTACGTGTGGAACGCGCAGCACGGACGACGGACGGTGGAGGCTGCACCGACCGTGCATCGTTGGGTGCATGTATTTTCCCACAATTTACCCCATACTATAAGTGGCAACCGAAGCAGCTCGAATATCGTGGCTATTGTTTTCCGGCGCACTGAGCATAAATTTCTATCTTTATCTCGCATTATCGTTCCGATCCGTGCAAAGTGGAACAATCGTCTTCAGGGTCGGTGAATCGGTTTTTACCGTAGGTACTGCTGCTGCTGCAGACAGTGTACAGCTGCTGCACCTCCCGGAGGTCCTCGTCGAAAAGAAGCTACTTTACCAAATGAGTCTAAATCCGGTATTTATCCGCTGTTTTTTTCTCTCCGTCATTTTTTTTATTTCAACGCTGCTTACTGGACTACGGTAACGGAACAAACCCGGTTTTTGTTTCGGTTTATGCTGCTGCTGTATTGTGAATGGCTATTGTCACCAGAACCAGCAAGAACCGGTGACTGTTGAGGGAAATTCGGATACTGTTGCTAATGAGAAAACCAAATGGAGGCTATTTTCTGAATACCAATTTTCCCATTGTTTAACCAAAATGTGTCTGCTCTGATAAGTATTTTAATTATAATACAATGAGAAGGATTATCCTTACAGAGTAATTTCAGCTCCAGAAAAATTGCTGTTGTGCATTTTGAGTGGTGCAACAATGAGAAAATAATTATTAGATCGAAAGCAGTGCTTATGTTTCAATTGTGGAACAATGAAAGGTTTTGGCATAGAATGAGCTACGTTGATAGAGGTTTCGAATCTGAATATCGCCTCTACATCAAATGTAGACACATTTGCATCTAAAAACTTCCCAACCGCCTGCCATAAATCATGCTGAGCTCCAGTTACTTATTCATGACATCAACAATCCAATCAAGCTGATGCAAAAGAGATATCAGTCAAAGTTCACCTACGGGGAAGAGCGCCAATCTAATCCCGCAAAACTCATCACGGCGTGCTCATTTCCCTGGTGGTGGTGGTGGTGAAAATTCCACACACCAGCCAGCCAGCCAGCCAGCCAGCCAGTCAGGCAACGAACGCAGCGATTGGCATAATGGCCGCAACGAAAGCCAAATCGAAATATTATACAATCGCACAGCACAGGTGCAAAACTTCAGCTTCAGTCCGGCAGCCATAGTTCATCACTCCCGGCTCGGCCCGGCCCGGTATCACGGTTAGGCCTTGAAGCGGATCTACGCACGCTTCTTCTGACTATAATCTCACGGCACAAAATGGACGCGAACCGAACCGGTGTATGAGAGATGACGTATGCAGGTGGCGCAACAAAATAGGGCAAATGTGTGATAATAATTTTGAGAGCAACCGGTGATATATCACATCACCAGTTTGACTTAAAATATATCAAAAATAAAATTGAAACTTATCTAGAATATAGATAGGAAAATATTTTAGTGATTTATAAACGAGAAACTAAATGAAAATCTATTCTACCTTTACCAGTCTGGACGAACAAACATGCTAGTCTGGACTCCACGTTTCCGTCCGGCACTAAACCGTGATCGAAACACGAACACACACACTCACACGGATGAATTTCACCTCTAGCTTCTCTATGAAGAATACATCATACATATCTCTCCAAAACGGGGTCCGTCGGGGGTTTGTTTAGGTACAAGGTACAAACTCCAACACGGACAATTTATTTCACTTGGCAGTGAGATTGATGGCCCGATGTATTTAACTTCAGAAACGGTCTCCGGGCTGCTTGCTTACGTTGCTAGTGCTGACCGCGATCGGTGCGGTGGCATCCTCGTGCAGGAAGGGAAGGAGTGAAGTGGAAGACAAACGTTAGCCGTCATCGAAACAATTTTCGTTGGTTTACCGGTTGTTCACACGGCGGATGAGGTAGTAGTCTTTAAACTATAAATTAATGCAGCACATCAATGAGAACATTCCAATTATGTGACGGGTAGAAAGCAAGGAACAGTGATTTATTTTCGGTGAAAATAAGGTATTTATTCAAGCACAATTATGGAGCATCGAACTTGAAATCTCAAATGAAGCTTGAAGATTTAAACATTAATAATCAGAATTTCAACTATCAACATTATATTGATATATGCAATTATACGACTTCCAACACAAGCTTTTGACAGCTCAAAGTATCATAACTTGGATACTGCTCACAGGAATTTTTGTGCATAACATTCTCGTGTTTCACCGAGACTGCATAACATGCCATACAGCGCATGTTGAATAGAGCTCCGCAGCCAATTAGGTGCGGTAGTTTTGGTAAATCGGGTATGAAATGGGGATTGTTTTAATCCCCTATCTAGCGCATCCTCGCAGATCTGAGTCAAACGTTGACAATGTCGATGGTCATACCTAGAAATGTTTGAGTGCCTGTTCGTCGGGTGAGACACAGCTCAAACAGCGCCTGTCTTAGAGCGAGCAGCTGAATATGAACGCCGCATTTCGCAAGGTATACCTAAGATGCCAGACCCATCAACAAGATGGAGGTACCACGACGTCGGTAAGTTAGTATACCGAAACACTCATATACTACGAGCAACGTAAATGGAAATACGGAACGGATTCATCTTTATTCGGTATAGGACCCTGCAAATCAGAAGCAAAGGATTAATACACGAACTCTCCATGAACCAGCACGTGCTAGCTCAGCTACATCGACTCAAAGTGGAGATCACCGAAGAATTGTGGCAGCTCGTGGTTCATCATTCTCCTCCATCACCGCACCGTTTTAACATACCCCGCTAAAGATGGTCCTAAGCACTCGATGTTCAATAACGATCCGGTCAGTTTTTTCAAATCGTCGTCGAGCATTGCCCACGTTTTGTGCCCATAGAGGACTACTGGTCTTATTATATACGAGGTGAGGCTTAACAGACCTTAGGGTATTGTGGAGTGCGTAGTAAGCACGACTTGCGGCAAGAATATGTCAGCGTATTTCTCTGCTTCAGTTGTTATCCGATGTCATCAACGACCAGAGGTATAGAAATTCGTTCACTACTTCGAAGTCGACCCCGTCGACTACCACACTATTGCCTATGTGAATTCGTTCGCGCTCGGTTCCTCCTGCAAACAGGTACTTGGTTTCAGGCGTATTCACCACTAATCCAACCTAAACAGATTCACGTTTCAGTTTGGTGTACTGCTCAGCAATCACCAGGAATGTCCTTCCGACAGCGTCCTCAGCGAAACAGATAAATTTGCTAAATTTATTGAAGATCTTGGTTTTAATTAGTCTTGTCGGCTATCCGGGATAACCGTTTTCGTCCATAATCATTTATTGCTTTTCTCGGTCGATGGTATCATAGGAGGCCTTGAAATCTATGAAAAGGTAGTGCGCTTGGACTTGGCATTCGGAACACTTTTGGAAGATCAGTCGGAACGCAAAAATTTGGTCCGTTGTCAATCGCCTGTCCACAAAACCGACATAATGACTTCCGACGAATCTACTTGCTAGCGACGATAGACTGCCAAAAATGATCTGGGAAAGAACTTTATGGGCTATATTGAGAAAGGTGATCGCTCGACAGTTCTCACCTTCCAACTTGTCGCTCTTATTGTATATTAGACATACTTACCACCTCCTTCCACTCTTCCGGTAGCTGTTCTGTTTCCCAGATCCAGTAGCGACTACAGGTAACTTGAGTCGTTCCAGATTGTTCCATGGCAGACGACGATACCGAATGTTGGTAACAACGGAAAGTCTTTGGCGCACCTAACCATCAACAAGTAGTGGTCAGAATCGCTGTTTACGTCCCGATAGATTCTAACATATCCGGTTCGATGGTTTCCGAGAAGTGCCTTCAATCAATTAAAACGTGGTCGATTTGCGAGTCGATCTATTTGGGCGATTTCCAGGTGTACCGATATGAGAGGCTATGCTGGAAGTAGGTACTTCGTATGGTTATATTTTTGGAGATAACGAATTCAATGAGTCGATGACCGTTTTTATTCGTAAGTTGGTGTATGTGCTGAACTTTCCAATAACCGTTCTGTATTCCTCCCCCTGGTCAATCTGAGCGTTGAGCTCCTCGATGATGATTTTGACGTCCAGTCTTGGGCAGTTGTCGTATTCACGCTCAAGCTGCACGTAAAATTCATCCTTATCATCTTCGTCACTTTCTTCCAGTTTTTTTTTTGGATTTTACCCCAGCTAGCATTTTCATCTGTATAAAAAAGGTAAAAATCAGCATTGCATACAGATACACATGCTAAATAAATCGTATTTCATGCGCAAAATTGGCATATCCGTACTATTTTGGAGGCGATATACGTGATTACGAATAATTTTGAGCGTTACGACTATATAAGTATTTATATACGATAATATCCGATTAAGCGCGAGTCGCTCCGTTCTACTCTATGATTTTGTGCTGAAAATCGTATGTATGTCAGTCATTACCATTATATACGACAGAAAATCAACTTGATCCCACTTTATCCAGCTTTAGTTACGATTCCAAGTTTGTTAGGAGATATTTACGATAGTTTTCGTACATTGATATACGAGTAGGTGCTAGCTGGGACTTCTCTCTGACTCTGTTGCGGTCCAACGTAAACTTTTTTGTAAAGTAAAAGATCGTTTGGGGAGAAGAATGGTAAACTGGATGAAACTGGGAAAATTCGATATGAGCGCAAAAATATATTGGCCGTTCAATGGCTGGTGGAATTCCAGCCCACACTAACCTAATTTGGTCCGTTTCAATCCTACCTTACGGTTACAGAGCCCCCCACACTCTCTCGGTAGGTACCCGAGTGTTTTAAGCAATTAAACTACAGCCGCACCCTACTACATTATTGGATATCATCATCACGAAGAGTTTTGGTTTTTGATTCGATGTCGTTAATTTACAGTTTTCGCTTGAGTTATTTCCCCAGATGTCTTAACTTCCATTTTATTTCTTAACTTAAATTAGTTCAAGATAATGTTTTACCACAATTCGGTGTTTGTTCTCGAGAATTGGAAAACCTCCCACTATCCGCCGGGAATATAGTATGTAAGTATCTGTCTTGATAGACTTGTTGCTATTGTTGTATTTGCTACTGTTTTTGTTTTTGTTGTTGTTGTTATTTCGCTGTTCGCTTTTCATTCATTTTTCCTCTTTTTCCGACGTTTTCCTTTTTTTCTGTTCCATTGTTCCGTTGATTTTCACTGGTTTTTCTCTCTTGTTTTCCGACTTTTCTTTGCTCT
This sequence comes from Sabethes cyaneus, assembly GCF_943734655.1. NCBI lineage: Eukaryota > Metazoa > Arthropoda > Insecta > Diptera > Culicidae > Sabethes > Sabethes cyaneus. The sequence goes on along the minus strand of NC_071354.1, from coordinate 212,380,239 downwards.
TTTTCCCTTGTTTTCGTGTTAAATGTTCGTCTCTTTCTAACTCTTTTTATCTCCTTTCCTTCTCGATTTTCGTTTTTGTACCGTTTCTCCTCTGTTTTCAGTCATCTCTGTTACGTTTATTCCGTTTTTTGGTCCCTTTTTTGTCTTTCTTCTCGACTGTTCCAGTTTCATCTCCAGTTTTACATCTTTTTCTCTTTCGTTCTTCTTATAGTCCATTTTCTTTAGTCTATTTTTTTATTTTTATTTTTTTTTGTTTTTCTGCCCCATTCTCCGATTTCTTTTTCTGCCCCGTTGCTCGCCCTTTTCCTAAGTCCTGACTTTACTTTTCCATTTTTCGCCTTCTTTTTTCTAATATTTTCTCGTTTCCAGGTTCATTTTTCCTTTTCCCATCCCATTTTTTGTTATTTTCTGTTCCATTTCAACTTTTCCGTTTTTTCTATTCGTTTTTTCCCTCTTCATCTCTTCCTTTTTGCTTCTTTTTGTGTTCCGTTTTTCGCCCTTTTTAAGAGTCTTGATTGTTCTTTTTCGTCTGTTCCGTTCCTCCTCTTATTAGGTCCCGCTCTTCCAAAGTTTTATCTTCCGTTTTTTCTGTTCAGATTTTCCTCTTTTTCTATTCTCATTTCTCTATTTTTCTACTACCATATTTTCTCCTTTTCTATCTTTTTTTCGTTTCGTTATAATTTTTTTCGTTTTCTTTGTGTTTGCTCTCAATTTTCTCGTTTTTTCGTTTTCTACCTTTTCATAATTTTTTTCTTATTATGTCACGTTTTCTTTCCTATTCTGCACGGTTTTTCTTTCATTTTTTGTTTTTTCAAGACCAGTTTTTAGTCTCTTTTTCTCTCTATCTCTCTCGCGTTTCTTTTCTTTTTTTAAAGTATGATGCTGGCCTAATAAGCCAGTCGTCATATGTTCAAATCTCGGCTGGGAGAAGCTGTTAGAGTCAATAGGGTCATAGCAACTGGTACTGCAATTGTCCTGTACTCTCACAGCTGGCTGCGAAGTCTGTCGTACAAAAACAATAAGTCAAGTTTCGATAACGGAATGTAGCACCTAGGCTTTGCTTTGCTTTGTGTCCAGTTTTTGTCATATTTTTTCTGTCTTATTTTTCTTTCTCTTTCTAACTCCTAAAACTTCTAAAGTTTTCCTCTTTTTTAAGTTTTTTTATTCTCCTCGTTTTTTATTTTCGTCTGTTGCGTTTTTTCTTTTTCAGGTGCTCTGTTTTTTCTTCTTTTCTGTAATGTTTATGCTTTTTTCGCTTTGCTCTCTGGCAAACCTTTTCTATCTCCCGTTTTTTGTTTTTTACTTTTATACTTTTTTGGTTGGTTTTCTTGCTTTTTTAAGTGCCATTTCTCATCCCATTCCTACTTTGTCCCATCTTTGTATATTCCTTTTATATACGATTTGACCTTCTTTCTTTATGATTTCCTGTTTCTATCGGCTTTTTTCATTATTCTTCTTTTCTTTTTTGGTTTGGTTTTCTTTCCAGTTTTCCCACCTTTTCTGTTGCGATTTTTTCTGTTCGTGTCATGCCTTCCCAGTCTAATTTTCTCTCCTTTTCTCTCACTTTTTTCTTTTTTCTGTTCGCTTTTTGCTCTTTCGCTTCTTTTTCTGTTTAATGTTTCCTCTTTTTCAGTTTTTCCTTTCGTTTTTCTTCATTTGCAGGCCGGTTTTCCCTTATTCTAGTTTCGTTTTTCGTTTTCTGTTTCGTTAACACCTTTGCTATTTGTTTTGTCTTTATCTGTTTCATTCTTTCTTTTACCATATAATCAATTTCTTTCACGTTGTGTTTTTTTTTGTTTCATCGCATTTTTTTCAGTATATTTCTTTTCTAGCCATTTTCTTCGTTTACTCTATTTTTTAGTCTTTTTTTTAGAGTGAAAACATCCGTCTTTTTCTTTCCGGTCACCTTGTTTTTATTCATTTCTTCTTTTTCTCTCCTTGTCTTCATTTTCCACTTTTCTTTCTTTTACGTCCCGTGTTTACCTCCTATTTGCTTACGATTTTTCTTTTCGTGCCCATTTTTCGTATGTTTTTCTCCTGTGTTTTTTTCCTCCTTTGCTATTACGTTTGTACAGCTTTTTTTCATGATTTCGTCTGTGCTCTTTATGTATTGTTCTGTTGTAGTGGTTCTCTATAACTAGGAATCAAATTACCACTAAAAATCATTTTCGGAATTGGACTTGAAATTAGACTCAAAGTTCCACTTGAAATCAGTGTTGAAATTAGTATTGAACTTGGATTTGAATTTAAGCTGAAACTAAACTTGAAATTTGATTTATAACTTGAATTTATTTCATCGCAGAAATAGTGGCAGATTAAATAAAAAACTTTGGGCTTCTGGATTACGGAGATTATTTTTTTAATCAAATTTTTCAGAGAAGGTGGGCACATCACAGGGGGTGTTCCAGCCTGGGCACGCCAGTGCACACGTCTATTCAACCTCAGATATTTAAAATGGTGTTTAGACTCCGTGACTGTATCGATTCCGATATCCTACTTATGTGAAATTGTTGTTAAAAATCAATTCTGCAACAAATTAATATTGTACGAAGAGAATGAAGTCCAAAAATCGGAATCCATTTCAGAAATTTTGCAATCTGACGACACTTTTTAATTTAAATTGCAAACAAGAGCTAGAATGTGCAGAGCGAAGCGTGAAAAAGTTCTTTACAATATGTAGTGCCATTCTTCCGGATGATGTTAGGATCGTGACTGACGATGATGGGGGTCGAAGATGAACGGCTAAACTCATGTAACATGGAAGATGGAAGCAAGAAAATGAATATACGATTTCATCCAGTCTCACTCGCCTCCACTCGTGATGGCATTCTCCGACGTCACAAGCAAGAATGTCGAAAATGATGGTAGCCTAGATAAAATGTTGCAGCCACTTGCTTGCCTGTCACAAAACTGGGTCAATTGGGGAATTAACAAGACTTCAAGCCTTCTCTGTGCTCTCGTAAAATTATGGTTCTGCTATAATCATTTCGCTCCATTAATGTATATCTTGCGTGAAATCATTTGAAAACGTTGATTCGGGTCTTAATGTTACGAGTTATGGTTATCACCAGACTCAGTCACATTACACATCTTAGAAAGTTATTCAAACTTTCAATCACACTAGTTTCCTCGCTCTAGACAGTGGGATTCAATTTTGTTTTTGATTTTTTCCTCCACAACATTGTAATTTCATGTAGAAACAGATTACTATCATTATCTTACACAATCATGTTTATCTTTATTGATTAAATTTCATATTCTCAGAAGAAAGAATTAGTGTTCATTTTGATTCGTTTGCTAAAGAAAACTGCAAAGTGTGTCGTAATTTAATTTTTAGCAGTTATGAAAAGCACCGTTTCCAGTGAAACAAATAATCCCGTCGTATCTGCTTTCGACTGATCATCACGTTCGTTGAACCGTCTCAAAACCCGACCTAGAGCTGAGCATCTTCCACCGACACCAGCTGAAACGGTTCGACAATGAATGAAAGTAAAGTAACAATAATAATTTAAACGCAAAGGTCTCGCGCCTCAGTCAGTCTCGCAATTAGTATTCGATTGACACATTCGGTTGTCTTAACTCTTAAGACACCCCAAAATTCGGCACAACCCCCGCACAACTGGAACAAATGGTTTCACCGGCTGTGCTGGCTGGTGCCGGACCGATTTCCTTCGCCTTAATCATGAATAGTAATTTTATGCTGGAAAACCCCGTTCACTTGGCTTACGCTTGGCTAGCTTCCATCTCGTTTGCCGTCTCAAGCTGCTTGCATATAGTCGGGTCAACGACGACGACGGAGCGACTTTGAATGAAAACTAGCTGGGGCGGGAAATCATTTCCGAGAAGCCCCACAAAAGCACAGATGAATATGCTGGCTGGTGGTACGAATATCGTTTCATTATCATTATCATTTCCTTGCGCCTGACAGAGGCACACTAGAAATGATTGGATCTTTCGACTCTGTCTGTCTGAGGAAAAGGTCTGCTCAAAGCGCCCTGAGGGTCCAGACTAACGGAACTGGGTGGAGCACATAATGATTACACTTCATTTGTTAAACATTGGTTGAAATGTTTCTTCCGGACTAATAAGCTTTAGCGAGCAGTCGAAGGGATCAGTTTTGATTGGCCGTATAGCATTCCATCCTGCGTGCAAAACACCGGAAATTCAAACGACTATCGATAGCAAACCGAACCACCAGAAGAACTGCGAAGGTTTTTTCATCGAAATGAGAAATTGCTGCTTCGAAGGTCGGTGGCAAATAGGAGAAGCGCGGTGCTAAAAAATCATCTTCCCTTTCGGTTCAAGAGAGAATGAAAATATACGCACTATTGAGAACCGACTGAAGCGGATCCTTTGCTTCTGCTTAGGGCTGATTGTTGTTTAGTTTTATATTCAACATTTTACAACCTACGGAAAAAGGCGATGATGGCAGAAAGGCGCCGGACGACGCTGATGATGGTACGGTTCGCCGGCAATGGATCCACCCGGTCAGGAAGGGAAGCCATTCGTTAGATTTCAACTTCCACCTTGATGGGAGAATAAAATTGCTTACCTAAGGAGTGGCATGGCAGAACCAGCCAAGAAGTTGGAAAATATTCAAACCTTCCCCGCTCGGACGGACGGACCAGAGGACTTCGCATAAAACAAAATACAAATCAAAATCAAATATGTTCTCTCGGATTTTTACGACCTGCCGCACCACTTTCGTCCTTAACGGCCAGGGCTGCTGTTGGGTTTACTGGTGATGGATGGATGGACGCCAAACGGTGATGGTTACGATAATTGGGAATCGTTAGTCCGGTTGTTTGCCGAAAGTATCAATGGATACTTTTACCATATGGGGTTAGTTTCCGACCGGGGAAAACTGTGATTTGGTCTATGTTTGTTACTATTTCTCCGTCTTTAACGAAACAAAAATATGCATTCTAAAGTTTGTAATTAAAAAAAAACTCTTTTCAGTTCAGTGACCGATCAATAGCCAAAACTGTGTAAAAGAAGAAAAACCAAAAGCTTGCAAATAGTCTCATTATCATCCTAAGCAACCAAATTTATTATCTTCTACTAACGGACTATAACCGCCGTGTCAAGCACTGAATAATTCTGAACAGCACTTGAGCACCATTTTACATCCAGTTTTAGTTTGAGTCTCATCCTATTTTAGCCAGCAGTAGCAGTAATTATTTTACCCCATTTGGAAACAATAAATATTCGTTCCACCGAAATTGTGCTTGCATCTTGTTCAAAATAAATATCTACCGGCGCTTCGGCTGCGACAAATTCATCCACAATCAAGAATTCACAGCACTGCTGACAAAGTACTTTTCTCAAGCATTTCGATGAAACAGCTTTGAAGCTGCACTACTCGTTGGAGTACCATTTTGATATTTCCCCTTGAACGGAAAAACTACTGCAGCCAGCTTCCGTTTATTTGTCGAAAAGCTTTGCGAACTCACTCACTCCATTCTGTGTCTGCTTTAGCTCTTTAGCCTTTACCGGAGGGCGGCTTCTCTAGTAAATAAGCATTTTCAACATTCACTTCGCTTAATTACGAGCATACATTGGGAGTAAAACAGAGACCCGAGGATATCTCACAAACATAACTGCCAAGTGCTCGCTCAAAATTCTAATAACCCCAGCTTCTCCTGCCAACAAGTTTACAAATCAGAACTACATAACCAGCGACCCACTACTTGCTTGCAGCCACTTGAAATAGCAGCTATGCAGCAATATGTTCTGGATTGCCTGGGTGGCGCGTACGAAGAATGGAATCGTCCTCGATAGCACCAGCAGCAGCAGCAGCGTGCTCTGTTTCACAGGAGGAATTCGTTTATGAGAATCCTGTAGGTATCCGATCCTACGCCGGTGGTGCACTTTCACATGTTTGCGACGTGTGTGCTGCAGGGAAGTATACTGATGGCGAACCCCTAAACGTAAGCTGAGCAGGTTTATAGAAATGAAATACTGCATAGGTGCCGCTTCTGGTTGCCACCAACTCACGATACTCTATAGTGCGAGAGCGTTTTCCCGAAGCGCACTCACTCGCTCGAAGGTATGCATGCGTAAGTGCAGTGCAGTTTAATTAATATCCATGAAATGAAACCTTGAAGTGCGGCGGGCAACACACGGGCAATCAAACCATGCTACTCCCTGCATGTGCTTTCTATAAAACGAAATCCTAATGGAACGGATTATGTGCGGAGTAATGATATTCACACACGGAACGTAAAGCACAGTTTGGTTTTATTACATTAAATTAAATTTGATTCTATTAGCGTTCCTTGATTGCAGGCGATAGACCCATGGCGTGAGCGGATTTTAAATTTATGGACGGGAGTATCGAACATTTTCTAGAATCGGCTGGTTTTATCGCTAGAACAATTTATAACCCAAAACTCCAGATTGGAATCTTTGGGATTTGTTTGCAAATTTGACAAACGAAAAAGTTAAACTACTTTTCTTTCCGCACGACCTCCAGAAGCTGGATTAGTGATCGTCCAGGAATCCCCCGAATAAGACGATGAGCGATGTTATACGCCCATTGCGATATCTCGGCTGCCCATTAACCTATAAAATTGATTTTTGACGTAGGACAAGTTTTGAACGCTAATAATTTAGCGGTTTTCCGATAGATTTTAAATATTTTTGCACCAATCGATCGGAAAATCTTCTTCGGATCTACACGAATAAAGAAAACTACTGATTTTTAAGCGCGCACTATTGAAAAATTGAAAATCATGAACCCTTGTCCATCTAGAAATCCTAGCTTCGTGATTGGTTGTTGGAAATGACGTCATCAAAGTGGTTTCACGCTTCGGCTTATAATTCAGTCAATTCCTAATAGATTTCCAAGCCATTTACACCAATAGATCGGAAAATCGAGTTGGAAAATATAGAAAACTGTTGATTTTCAATGCGCGCCATTGAAAAATTGAAAATAACTCTAACTCGGTAGTTAGACAGCAGTTTGTTCAACTCTTCGTCGAGGTATAAATTCTCGCTTCGTGATTGGTTGGAATAATTTACAATTATTTTCCAATAAGTTTTGATACAATTCAGAAACCAACGAGAAAGTTGATAGAAAGTTTCATTTAATTCTACTGTCAAAAAGTTCTAAGAGAATTAAATGTAATCCTACCCTTTCTCGTTGATTGCTAATTGGCTTGATAATTCCTTATTGCGATGTACCACCAACGGTAACACGAGCGGTGCCGCAGCAATTTTAATTTCAATCATCGTCACATTGAAAACTTGTCTGCCGTGAACAAGTGATAGCAATTAAAACCAATTTTACACCAAATTAAACACTTTTGACCGCAACAAACGCGCAGGAAAACGCAATAAAACTAAACCCAATGTTTTGTTGTAATGATTATTGCTGGTCCAATAAACTTTATTGTGACTAGTGGAGAACAACAATCTTATATCTTTATATCTTCATATAAGCAGTATTAGTATTAGCAGTTTTAGGGACATCTTTTACATCTTCATATAAGAATTTGTTCATTCTTAAAAGAACGGTTTTCGGTAATTGATGAAACTTAGGAAACTTGGACCTTGGGGCTTTTCACTAGGTTTTCTTGAGCAACACAAATCTATCCATCACCACTGCTACAGTAATACGCAGCGTAATTTTTCTTTGGCAGCAACAGGTGAACGGCTCACTGGTAACTTTGCTCTTTTGTTCAAACTAAAATTGAAATGTTCCATTTTCTTCAACGTAGATGATGGAATGACGGACCACGAAAAATAGGCGGAACCGATTCTTGTCGCTTGTTCTGGTACATGACACGAGGTAAGCCAGCGAATAGTACTGTTCAAACGCTAGCTGAGCTACTGCCAAAATCTTACTGGCATGTCTGGACGCGACAAAGGAGAAAGCATCAAGGGCAACCGAGAATCACGCTCGAGTTCCCGGTCAGTCGTATTCATCGGCTGCTGAGGAATGGAAACTATTGAAGCTGGAACTAGCTGCCGTGATGAAATAATTAACTGCGGAAGTGCTGCTCTTGACAACAAAAAGACTAGAATTATCCCACGTCGCTTGCAGCTGGACACCTGGACTGGTATTTCATTGTGACTCATGACTATACACGAACATCTTCGTCGACCGCATAGCTGCTGTGGCTTTCTGGTTGGTTCGTTGTAACCACGGCCGATGCTTCCCTTAAGCAAAACAAGCAGTTGCTTGGAGCGCCACTTTGAGGGGACGTCATTTCGGTTACTTGAAAAAGACTGGTATATTAAATAAATAAGTTATCAATAAAGTAACGGTTGTCAATAAATAACGATTAACATAATTTTAGATTTTGTGGTACAGGTTTCTCCTCCTCTTTTAGCAACATAAAGCCGGGCTCACTTACTTACTTACTTAGTTGGCTTGTCGTCCTACGGTAATACCTGTTAAACAAAATTTCTCCAATCTACTCGGTTGTGGGTTACTGCTCTCCAATTCCTTAGGCACCGCATACTTCTCGCCAAATCTCGCTTCATCTGGTCTAACCATCTTGCTCGCTGCGCTCCTAGTCGTCTTGTTCCTACCGAATATGAAACGAACACCATCTTTTCAGGGTAGTTGTCCGGCATTCTTGCAACATGCCCTGCCCATCGTATCCATCCAGCTTTAGTCACCTTTTGAATGCTGGGTTCACAATAGAGCTGTGCGCGTTCATGGGTCATCCTCCACCGCTGGCGAAGATCGTTCTTAGCACTAGTTTCTCGAAAACTCCGAATACTCGCAGGTCCTCCAGAAGCAATAGCCACGTTTCATATCCGTAGAAAACAACCGGTCTAATAAGCGTCATGTATCAGGATGCATTTTGTATGGGGGCTTCGCCTGTTCATCCGTTATTGATTGTGAAGCCCTTAGTAAGCACGACTTCCGCTGATAATACACCGTCGAATCTAACGGCTGGTGTCATTGTCTGCCGTTACCAGTAAGCCAAGGTAGCCAAATTCATCGAGTACTTCTGACTCAGCATCGTCGATCGTTACATTACTGCCCAAGCGACGCGTCAAAAATGTCAGAAATTTAAACAACTTGAAAACCGGCCATTGTATAGTTTCCATATATTCTACAAAAAATGGCAAATTTGCACTGTCTGTAACTTTGCAGAACATTTCATGCTTACAAGAGTTGAAATAAAAGAGCTATGTGAAAAAGCTAATATTAACCCGAATCATCCCAATGATGCCATATGACATCACTTGACAAATTTTATACTTCTCGCTATAAAATGAAAACAAATCGCTATTTCCATAATTTAGTAGCACTATTTTAAAGGCAAATAGTTATAGTTAGACAAGAAATATCACGTTAAGTATTTGAGCTATGTGCATTGATGCAATTGCATTGCAAAGTTGAAAATTTGACTGATTTTGCGGGGTAATTCTGGGCTGATTCGGGTTAAGGGGGTACCCGCAAGTTTCACTCCGTAACTTTTTTCCCTTAAGAGATAGCTACTTTCTGTCTTCAGTGAAGTTGTTCAAAACAATATTACCTACAAATGTTTCTTACCAATCGAAAACGGTAAGCTTGAAACTAAAAAGTTATTTTTTCTGTCTGTTGTGTTATACCTTTAATCCCAAATATTCCAATACTATTAGAAAGTCCTCAGAAATCGAAGAAACATCGCAGAAGACAGTAAGTCGATATCTTTAGTAGTTTCGTCACAAATATCGATGTCCGTCTTCTTTTGAATCCGTCCCACTGTGTGACGCCGGTCGGCCTCGATTCTGCCGGCCAACATTCTGCTTCGTGCTTTTGTCTGGTTTTGTCTGGAACAGCAGCTGTGAGACACAATCACCTTGGTGAAGCCCTCTGTGTGATTAGAATGCACTCGACAATCTACCCGAGATCTGAACACTGCACTGTGTACCGTCCATCGTGGATTAATTCAGTTTGATGAGCTTTCTGCGGAAGCTACACTCGCCGATAACTTTCCATAGCTCTTTTCGGTCGATGTTATCATATGCGGCTTTGAAGTCAACGAACTAATGATGCGTGGGAACCCTGTATTCGCGGCCATTTGGAGGAAGCGCCAAGGTAGCTCAAGAAGTTCTCTCCACTGTACTCGTTCCTGATCTATTCATCGTCAATTCATTGACTGTCTCGATGCATCCGTATAAAGCTTACTTACTTTAAACGAATAAATTTTAGGGGCGCCATTTTAAGGGTTTGCGAGGAGCGATAAATGGGCTTGCGCCGGCCCTGATTGCAACAAGTCGTGCCTAGTTTGCGGTTATCGGTACTCCAATTTACCGAAAAGAAAATTACGTTAAGGGGACATGAACGACTAAATTTTTAGAAAAAATCGTAAATTTTTTATTTCAAATTTTGATTCTTCTGTCTTTTCCGCATATTTTGATACTAATTTTGTAATGATCCGACCACGGAAAGTGGTAGAAAAACCATCGAACACATAAGCATTCCAGTGCGGTGTGGAACAACTTCGCCGGAATGAAACGCCGTTCCTGTAAAACCACGATCTTCAAACTTTATGTATCTTTTTCTCAGAAACTACATAACGTATTGGAACAAACTTTTCATTGTTTCATTGGTAGAAGCTTGGCATAAACTTTTATAACTTTTGAGCTTTGTAAACTACCCGCAGCTTGAGAAAAAAGAAAAAGAAGAAAAAAAGATGGCTGAAAAAATTAAAATTTGTCTTCTTTTTTTATTTTCTCTGGTTGTGTTTCGGAGTTTTGATAATCAAGCAATCGGTTCTTTTAAGGACCACGCAACAATTGAAGAGTTTATTATATTTTCTTGTCCATATTTTCGCCGATCCGGACGACCAACAAATGGTGGGGTTTTCTGGTCACGGACGACATTTTCTACGTCCGCAGCTTGTAAATCAGTGTACTTATTTTGTAAGCCACAGAAAAGTTTTGCGTAAATTTTTTAGCTTTTTGAAAACTAGCGCGTACCGTTAACCGATTACCAGAGTAAAAGCACTATTCAACGTAGAAACCAATCATGAAAATTGATTTACTGTTTGGCTTAGTGTGAGTGATTCGTTTTAATAAAATAGATTCAATCTATTCATATAAATAACTCCGAAATCTGTTGAGAATTGAACGTATACAATGTTCCTACTTTGATAAACGTTGCGCACAATGCACGTGGCATGTATGCATGAAGGATTGTGTTGTTACATACATGGATACATCCTACTATCGCTACAAAGAGACTTACGTATTTCTACGTCACCTATGCGGTCGTATCTTGTGCACAACCCTTCTGATTTTTTCGCAGCAATAATAATCATATATCACTTGTAATTTCAAAAATATCGAATTTAATTAAATCCGCAGCGGCACGTATCGTATGATCGTCAGTACAAACTTCGGAGGCAAATATCATGGAGTACTATTTAGCAAATAGCTCTCATGAATCAGAAGCCGAGCCAAATTTCACTTCATCGAAGTGCAAATCTGCAATAGTCGAGTGGCAGTTACGTATAGAGTTTACGAAATCCCAGTACTTTTTCGGATTTCTGCGCAGACCAGTTTGAACTCTCAGTATATATCTATCTATATACATAAGAGCCTTGTCTGTAGCCAAAACGAGGGGCGCGATTTGTATTTTCTATTACCATGAAAATCTCCCACATTAAGGATTCAAACCAATCATACCAGATTGCATGCAAGACGAGCAAAAGTAACATAGTTGCACCTCATAGAGTTACATAGCGTTAGCGTTATGTAGCGTACCTCCAATTTGCTCTCAATTAGACGCGACGCGAGTCTGGGGAGCAGTCAATGCGGCTGCTACCCAGATTGTACTTGAGCTACAAAACCACCGGAGAGCCGATCAACGGCGCATAAACAACCTAACTACCATAGTCCAGTAGTCTGGAACCTTACGCCCCATAAGGGGGACGGGATACCTAACCCCACCCCCTGAGTTGTCTTCTCAGGTGTCTGATAGTGCTGTATCTTCTAATGTGCTCAGCATATTTCCCTACTCGTAAAAAAACAGACGCGAGGCGACGCGCGCGGCTTACAGCTAGCAATTTATAATTGTTCGCGCTTAACCTGCGGTTTTCAGTGCATGAAATTACCCAGGTAACCAATAAACAGTAACATAAGCAGCAAATCAACCGCTTTTTAGCATATCTGGCATTTTATACTGCACGTTGTTGTATATTAGCTTGTTGACTGCATAGTTGTTGTAAATTGGCATCCAAAATTCTATTCAAATGCTTCATGTCGGTATTAAGCATTTTTACATGAAGGTTAGCAGTAAAGTAGCCGTATATTTCGCCAAAATGGCATTTAAGTAGCATTTAAGGCGACTAAAATGTTTATTGGCTTGCATTTGAATAGCATTGGTGATGCTTATTGGTTACCTGGGCATGCTTTGTTTTGGTTGACCCCCAAGCAATAGGCAAATTTTCATTAAGCCATGAACGGATTATTGTACAATAGCCTTCTGCCATCAAATGCAATGCTGCGGTAATTGCGGCACTCGAATCGATTACTCTTTTTTTGGGATGGGACAAACCACATTGAAAGGTGGCGACTAGCAGCTCTATACAAATTGATGTGAAGTACACGGACATTAAAGCAGCTTTTAACAGAGTGGATCATGATTGTGCACCATTCCGATTTCGACGTCTCGGCTTCTCGGATAGATTCTGCGGTTGGCTGTAATGTTAGTTGACAAATCGCCGATTATACTTAAATATAGGATCGGTTTAATCGACAACATTCATTCCTCAGTAGAGCGCTACTCAAGGAAGTAATTGAGGACCACTTTTATTCGCTCTCTTCTTCAAAGATATTTTCTTAAAACTACCAAATGGGTGCGGGCTGATATATGGAGTTGATATGACAAGGTAAATTTGTAATCTGCAAGTTTGATAATTGTTATCCCCTGCAGGATATGCTTGATTGCTTTTACAGGTGGAGCCGACTTAATTATCTTGTGATTAGTGCTGTGGAATTTCTGTTCAATCAGATTACTCCATCTACGGGCCTGTTTTGAATTGTGTCGAACAAATCGAGGATCTAGACATTCTGTTAGATTTCCAACTGATTTTCAAAATTTGCCACTCATCCATTGTAGCGAAGGCCAGCTGCCAACTTAATTATATTGCGAAAGTAGCTGCAGTCTTTATCGGTTCACTGTGTTTTCGTGCATTGCACTGTTCATTAGTACGATTTATTCTCGAATCCGCACGACGTCATCCTACGTAGAGTTGTGGATTTTCCGAATTAAAACAGGGAACCATAACTTTAAATTAAACGAAAAAAAAACTTTTGCAAATTGATACTGAAATTCAACAGCATAGTTAACGGTAAAAGTCACGTAAATAAATATTTACTTGATATTGTAGCAGTAACAACAGTCTGAAGCTACACAACAACATGTAGCAGTAAGAAAAAGCTACATGCCAGTAGCAGCCCTTTTCTGGTTCCCTTTCACTCGCCGGGAAACAGCGATACGTTTTCCCCACTTCCGCCTGGATGTGTCAACTAGTATTTTCGTTGAAAATGTTTATTGATTTAGAAACAACTGTATGTCATGCTGTCAAATTAGATCTTCCCACGGGAGGAATAGAATTCGCACAGAGCATGTTGACACGTTGTAACACGCGTCACCGTGCGGACGACGAATTGGTTGGTGAGAAATAATTTTCTTCCATTTTAACGCAAAAGCTGTCATGTTGTATCAATCGTATCTGCTTTTCGTCGAATAAATAACTGGCAATGACGTTCCTACTCCTACGACTGTTACTTACACAAAAAAAACACACAATATTGGTTTGACTGTCTACATTTTGCAATTTCACGAAAAATTCCTTTACGTTAAACACCGAACAGTATCTGAAAATGCAAAATTCAAATCTTTGGAATACTAGTGGCATAGTTCTCCAGATTCAGATTTTTCATTACCACCGACTGCCACATCACTACGTGATGGAAAACGTGACGAAAGATTTTCCGCGGAATGATTTGAATATGCGTCACAAATACAGATAGGATTTCCACATTATTTGAATTGAAATTGAATAATTTTATGTGATTGTCAGAAAATCCATTTTCCACAGTCGAATAAATATTCACTCAATATGCTGTGCGCGGAATCGGTATGCGGCGGATTGACTTATGCATGGGTTGAAGGCGCGCGCTGACTGGTACATGACTGCGAGTGTGAAAAGTCCCGGACACAATTTCACCTTATTGACGGCACAGTTGTCGCATGTGCGAAACCGCATGTGCCGTGTTTCACTTCAGGTTTCGCCCGAACCCGTAGGTACTAATCGAACAGATAAATAAGCCACAAAACGGTTTATTTTGATAACGATGAATTTCCCCGTGGCAGTGAAAAATCGAAACACCACCCGCTGGCGTAAATGTCGAGTCTGATGCATCTGGGGAAATTTCATCGAGCTAATTTGGTCGTACCTACTTACTCTCCTGCCATCCGGTTTCTGTCACGTCCTCCTCGCTCGTAGCGTTAGTTCGAGTTGATTGTGGCTGAGAGCACGACATGACTTCATTCGAATCATCACAATAACACTCATTAGCGTGGTCAGGCGGGATACGAAAGTTCTGCTATAATTGCTTCTGTTCAGAGACAGCTTTACTTCACTGCTAAGAATACTAAAAGGCAGTGGAAGGATTTTTGCATGTACGTATCAGCGGAAACCACTGCCAATCCTCTTTGCAGCAATAATTTTCCTCTGAGTTTGTTCGCTTATGATATCAGGAAAACTTTGCTTCGGTGAAAACATTCAGTGGGAAATTTTACCCTTATGGCAGCTGGAAGCTGCCATTTCTCGACTCGTAAAGTTTAATTTTTAGCTAACGAAAAAGCATCTGATACGATAAGCCTACCGTCAGAACCGAGGCAAAGCTTCGACGATTCATTTTTATTTCTTAGACCGGTTGCCATATAAAATCCAATGAAACATTAATATTTTTATTACACATATATTCTAATTTTATTTCTAAAACTCGAAAGAATTTCGGAGGAAACAAAGAGAAAGATGTGTTGTGAACTTTCTTTGTTCGCTGTTGTAATAAAATTTATTCCCAATTAAGTTGATTATCAGCACTAGAAGAATCGATCCTGTATGGTTGACTGTCTGATGTCACTTTCCCGTACGGTTGCAATAAATCACGATATAAAATCAAAACGACAATCTTGATATGACCGAATTGTTCCCGTTGCCTGGTGCCCGGAAAAAGGCTTAAAAAATAAATCAACAGTTGGCGGGCTGTGCCGCAAGAAAACCCCAACCCATAAATCATTATTATCACCGAAAATAGGATTTTCGTGCTTCAACTATAGTGCCACTAAACCGAAGCATAAAAATTAAATTGAAACTGGAATCAGCCGCCCGTCCCGGGTGCTCTTACGAAACGCCGAGATTACGATTTTCTGGCACCATAAACATGCTCGGAACAACTTTTAATCAAAAATTTCCACCACCGAGCAGCCCTGCCCAGCGCAGGGCGCTCAGTCGGGAAATAAAAGTTAAAAGCTTCGTTACTACTACCGCTACTAAACACCGGCCAACGTGTGGCGAACCCTTTCGGTTTCTCGCTTGATGCTTCGCTGGCTTCGCGGCGAAAACAGAGGTTTATAATTTTTAAAATGTTTATTGTTTGTATGTTGTTCACGCTTAGCAATATAACAAAAAAAAAACCTGTGAGCTCATTATTGCCAATTCATCCTCAGATGGCTTAATATGAAACGTGTGTTACTTTGTATCGCGTACAGTTTCATGCTGCCAAACCATGGTGTAAATCATTTTCCAATTACCGAAGCCGTTCTTCGGCGCTGCCCTTTTATTTGTTTTGCAACTTTTTCTTCCTAACATTCGCTGAAACCAAAAAAAAACGCGGTGAGCAACCATTTAAGCGCTAATGGACGGACGAACAGACGGACGACCGAGAGTGGAGGTGCCATTCCAAAGGATCAATATGGAACGGCGGGCGTGC
Source organism: Sabethes cyaneus (assembly GCF_943734655.1). NCBI lineage: Eukaryota > Metazoa > Arthropoda > Insecta > Diptera > Culicidae > Sabethes > Sabethes cyaneus. Next base: position 212,364,285 of record NC_071354.1, on the reverse strand, counting down.
TACTTCTCGTTATTTATTTTTCTCCTTTTTCTCTCACCGACCGACGACCGAGAGTGGCTAAAACCGCCCAGCCGGCGTATAATATGCTGCAGATTAACTTCCATCATTTGCCGCAACCGATCAGCATCCATACAGTGTTGTTAGATAAATAAATAATTCCAATTTTAATAGGATTACACAAAGAGCTACTCGCCACTTTTTTTTCGCTCTTCCCATCGTTTTGCCCAATAACATACGGTCAAGCGTCCATTATTGAATGTTTGGTTTGCCACGTGTGGTCGTGGTTGGGGGTGGGGGGATCTGCTGCAGACTAGAGCTACAGAGATCGAAAACAACGATAAATGAGGGCGTTGACTAGTCGATTTGCAATTGTTGATTTATTCGAATCGAATAGAGCTAAGCGATTTTTAGCAGCACACTCATGGCCGAAATGTATGACGATGATTGACTGGGGCGCTGAATTATGACCACTTGTGGAAATGACATTTGTTGATCGGGAACTTAGGGAAAATAGAGGTTTGAATATACAAACCATTTAGCTATTTGAGTGCAATATCATAGGCTTTGCGGGAAATAACCGCCGACTATTGTTCTGAAGCTCACTTAAAAACAAAGATTAGGAATGTTTTCACAGGTTTTTCACAGTTGAAAGTAGTACACCATGCGCCTCCATTGAACTACCTAGGCTTTACTGCTTTAAAAAGTTATATGTATGTATCTCGGAAAGAAAAACATTATACATTTCTGAGTTTTTGGATTTTTTCTAGTTGGGTACATTCTCCACTGCGTTTTTGATTTGTCTTGTTCGTCTGCCCACCAGGAAAATATAAAAAAAATGATTTCAATGTTTTTAGAATTGTAGAATTATGAAGATCAGTCCAATATTTGTTCTGAAAAACTAATTAAGGAATATCTTAAATGCAGTGTCAATAAAATTAAAATCACTTCTGGGATAAATATTTTCAACAAAAGCAGAGCACTTTTTAATTTCGATGGCAGCTTATTTTCATGGTATTGCTGTTTATCTATATAGGCAAACAAAATATCTAGACAATAATTTGTCTCTGAATATTTTAACTTCCTCTCTGACCCAGTGTATTGAAATTACATCCTAATACATGAAAAAGAAAGCCTGTCTGTCTGCCTTTTCATCTGTCTATCATTTATGGACTCAAACGCTGCTGAACCACGCATTAAAATTTTTTATTTAGGGGTTTCGGGTACTGGGAGTGTTTCTGTGCTACCAAATGCTCTCTACTTCAGTGGCGTACTAAAGGAGAGATTTGTTTTTTACTTTACTGAACCAAAATAGTCAAAACATGCATATAAGACTTTTCGAGTACGGTCAGCGATGCCCAGTAGCGAGAGTACCGAGGCACTATGGGCCTGAAATTAAAATTTCGAGACAAATATATTTGCGGTTAAAGGGCATGTCTCAGCTCAATGTGGTCTTGGGCAACTTTTTGAATGAAAAAATGATGCATCTTTTGATGGGGTCGTCCAATATTTATGTGTTACTTAAATAACAATTTGAGTAATAACTTTTTGAGTTAATTCTTTTTCGCCTTTTTGTTTTCAAAATATTAAAGATAAACCAATTTCAAGTATTTTTTCTGAAGATATGAACTTCTACCTTTTACCCATTTTCAGCAATTCTTCTTGTAACATGTTTATTTCAACAGACAGCTCAAAGTGTTGTTCTAGACAACATTTTACACATAAAAGAGGACTATTTTTACTGAAGACTGTTTTGCTTTTTCTGCATTAATTAGGTCATTACAAATATTTAAAAAAGTTTTTGTCCCTCCGGTGTTGGCCCACAGAAGGTGGGGGGACGAAAAAAAATAAAGAGAATTTTTTAATCGAGCAAAAAAATGGATTTCAGGCATTTTTACTTCAAGTTTAAACGAGAAAACTAAATCTATTCTTGCTTTTAATAAATACATTGTTATTTTTCATGCAAAAATCCACGAACAAAAAGACAAAAACGAAAGAAAATGTTTTTGGCCGAGTTTCGGAAATTCCACTGTTTGAACTTCCATTTCTATTTCGTGCTAGAAGCGTTAACTCAACTCGTTCGCTCAGTTTTCGAGTTTTTCAGGCTGTAGAGCCCACAGACAATTGATTTTACAAAAAAAATTAAATTCATATCCTGCAAATTATTTTTTTGCCCTGCGATGTTTCAAAACTTTGAAAATGATTTGCAATGGCCTTAATAAAATATAACTGATTTTAGGTTAAAACCCGTCTGATGAAAAATGTGTATTTTTTCAAGGATGGTGTCTTCGAAGAAGTAAAATAATAAAATATAGCGCATCTTCCTGCACTATTAGGGTGACCATGAATTCATCTATTAGGGTGATACAAACTTTTGTTTTCTTAAATAATTTCAAAAAGAAAATTTTTTTCTCCAAAAGTTGTAGAACATACTAAAATAAGCAATTTTGCTGAAAAAGTAACTATCTATCTCTTACCGGTTGCGAAATATAATGACGTGTTAAAAAAGAGCACCTAAAAATCACTTACACTCAATACCTTTGCACATATTGATTTTATTGCTCTCACATGTTCTATAAACTTATTCAGTTTGTTGAAATACATATTTTTTGTGAAGACTGTTTGACGCTAGGACGCATATTTATGGAGTTATAAAATATTTGAAAAAAAAATCCGCACTATTCCCAGGTATTCCCAGCCATGGTATTCCCAGGTATTCTCCGAAATACACATTTGGGCAGATAACTTCAACAATTCCCTACAATTTGGTATGCAAACTAATTGCAGATACCTGCAGATGGTTAAGATATTCGGATTTTTCATTAGACGATTTTTAACCTAAAATCAGTTATATCTTACTAATTAATGCATATAAAGCAAAACAGTTTCCAGCAAAAATATTCGTCTTTTATGTGCAAATTATTTTATAGAACAACACATTGAGCTGTCTTTTGAAATAAACATGTTACAAGAAGAAATGTGATTTGAGGGGTCGTTTATAAACAAAGGTCTATTGCTGAAAATAAGTAAAAGGTAGAAGTTTCATGCCTTCAGAAAAATTACTTGAAATCGGTTTATCTTTAATATTTTGAAATCAAAAAGCTGAAAAAAAGTTTACTCAAAAAGTTATTACTTAAATTGTTGTTTAAGTAACTCTTAAATATTGGGCGACCCCTTCGAAATATGCATCAATTTTTTATTCAAAAAGTTGCCGAAGACCACATTGAGCTGGGACATGCCGTTTAACCGCAAATATTTTTGTCCCGAAATTTTAATTTCTGGCCCATAGTGCGAGGTAGTTGGGCACATTATGGAAAATTTTCTTCGAATCCCACTCACCATATTATGTACACACTCTTGGCTAACCAGAGCGGCCATTTTGTTCTACCAGCTGTTCATCCCTGTCTCACCTCGAGTCAGCTTTCAACTCATCCCCAACTTCTATTTGGCAATAGTGCACCATTTTGCTCGTTTTCCCCGACTTTTAACATTTTTTTTGCCCTTTTTGGACCCTTACATGTTTGAAAAAACAATGTCTTCTATCTTCTATCTTCTATCTTCTATCTTCTATCTTCTATCTTCTATCTTCTATCTTCTATCTTCTATCTTCTATCTTCTATCTTCTATCTTCTATCTTCTATCTTCTATCTTCTATCTTCTATCTTCTATCTTCTATCTTCTATCTTCTATCTTCTATCTTCTATCTTCTATCTTCTATCTTCTATCTTCTATCTTCTATCTTCTATCTTCTATCTTCTATCTTCTATCTTCTATCTTCTATCTTCTATCTTCTATCTTCTATCTTCTATCTTCTATCTTCTATCTTCTATCTTCTATCTTCTATCTTCTATCTTCTATCTTCTATCTTCTATCTTCTATCTTCTATCTTCTATCTTCTATCTTCTATCTTCTATCTTCTATCTTCTATCTTCTATCTTCTATCTTCTATCTTCTATCTTCTATCTTCTATCTTCTATCTTCTATCTTCTATCTTCTATCTTCTATCTTCTATCTTCTATCTTCTATCTTCTATCTTCTATCTTCTATCTTCTATCTTCTATCTTCTATCTTCTAATCTGTCTTCTATCTTCTATCTTCTAATCTGTCTTCTGTCTTCTGGCTTCTGGCCTCTGCCTTCTGTCTTCTGGCTTCTGCCTTCCGTCTTCTGTCTTTTGTGTTTTGTCTTCTAGGTTCTGTCTTCTGTTTTCTGTTTTCTGTTTTCTGTTTTCTGTTTTCTGTTTTCTGTTTTCTGTTTTCTGTTTTCTGTTTTCTGTTTTCTGTTTTCTGTTTTCTGTTTTCTGTTTTCTGTTTTCTGTTTTCTGTTTTCTGTTTTCTGTTTTCTGTTTTCTGTTTTCTGTTTTCTGTTTTCTGTTTTCTGTTTTCTGTTTTCTGTTTTCTGTTTTCTGTTTTCTGTTTTCTGTTTTCTGTTTTCTGTTTTCTGTTTTCTGTTTTCTGTTTTCTGTTTTCTGTTTTCTGTTTTCTGTTTTCTGTTTTCTGTTTTCTGTTTTCTGTTTTCTGTTTTCTGTTTTCTGTTTTCTGTTTTCTGTTTTCTGTTTTCTGTTTTCTGTTTTCTGTTTTCTGTTTTCTGTTTTCTGTTTTCTGTTTTCTGTTTTCTGTTTTCTGTTTTCTGTTTTCTGTTTTCTGTTTTCTGTTTTCTGTTTTCTGTTTTCTGTTTTCTGTTTTCTGTTTTCTGTTTTCTGTTTTCTGTTTTCTGTTTTCTGTTTTCTGTTTTCTGTTTTCTGTTTTCTGTTTTCTGTTTTCTGTTTTCTGTTTTCTGTTTTCTGTTTTCTGTTTTCTGTTTTCTGTTTTCTGTTTTCTGTTTTCTGTTTTCTGTTTTCTGTTTTCTGTTTTCTGTTTTCTGTTTTCTGTTTTCTGTTTTCTGTTTTCTGTTTTCTGTTTTCTGTTTTCTGTTTTCTGTTTTCTGTTTTCTGTTTTCTGTTTTCTGTTTTCTGTTTTCTGTTTTCTGTTTTCTGTTTTCTGTTTGCTGTTTTCTGTTTTCTGTTGTCTGCTTTCTGTTTTCTGTCTTCTGTCTTCCGTCTTCCGTCTTCCGTCTTCCGTCTTCCGTCTTCCGTCTTCCGTCTTCCGTCTTCCGTCTTCCGTCTTCCGTCTTCCGTCTTCCGTCTTCCGTCTTCCGTCTTCCGTCTTCCGTCTTCCGTCTTCCGTCTTCCGTCTTCCGTCTTCCGTCTTCCGTCTTCCGTCTTCCGTCTTCCGTCTTCCGTCTTCCGTCTTCCGTCTTCCGTCTTCCGTCTTCCGTCTTCCGTCTTCCGTCTTCCGTCTTCCGTCTTCCGTCTTCCGTCTTCCGTCTTCCGTCTTCCGTCTTCCGTCTTCCGTCTTCCGTCTTCCGTCTTCCGTCTTCCGTCTTCCGTCTTCCGTCTTCCGTCTTCCGTCTTCCGTCTTCCGTCTTCCGTCTTCCGTCTTCCGTCTTCCGTCTTCCGTCTTCCGTCTTCCGTCTTCCGTCTTCCGTCTTCCGTCTTCCGTCTTCCGTCTTCCGTCTTCCGTCTTCCGTCTTCCGTCTTCCGTCTTCCGTCTTCCGTCTTCCGTCTTCCGTCTTCCGTCTTCCGTCTTCCGTCTTCCGTCTTCCGTCTTCCGTCTTCCGTCTTCCGTCTTCCGTCTTCCGTCTTCCGTCTTCCGTCTTCCGTCTTCCGTCTTTTGTCTTTTGTCTTTTGTCTTTTGTCTTTTGTCTTTTGTCTTTTGTCTTTTGTCTTTTGTCTTTTGTCTTTTGTCTTTTGTCTTTTGTCTTTTGTCTTTTGTCTTTTGTCTTTTGTCTTTTGTCTTTTGTCTTTTGTCTTCTGTCTTCTGTCTTTCGTCTTCCGTCTTCCGCCTTCCGTCTTCCGTGTTTTGTCTTCTGTCATCTGTTTTCTGTATTCTGTCTTGTTTCCTGTAATCTGTGTCCTCTCTTCTATCATCTATTTTCTGATTTCTGTTTTTTTTTTGTTTTTCTTTTTTTCTGTTTTTCTGTTTTCTGTTTTCTGATTTCTAATTTCTGACTTAATATTGTAAATTTTAGATTTCGTTTCGTGCTTTTTGATTTCGGATTTTTGGTTTTGGATTTTGGTTTGTATGTTTCGAATGTTGGATTTTCATTGATTGAGGTTGAATTTGAGATTTTGGACTTTGAAATTAGTATTTTTGATTTTTGATTCTGGATTTTGGAATATGGATTTTGTACTTTGGATTTTTCGTTCTGGATGTAGATTTTTTGATTTTGTGTATGAAATGGGGAAAGGCAAATGATGAGCGTCCAACATAGCTCTGGCCATCACAAGCCCCTACCTAGCGCCTCCACGTGGCCATACCCGGTAATGCTCTATTGAGTAGCCGAGTTAGGAGGTGCGTTGCCGGGTGGTTCCCGGCTGCCTGATCTCAAAACGGCGGAGCCAAACGGCCTTGCTGATAGGTAAGTCGAATATAAGTTGTTTTAATTATTTTTTCTTCTTAGCTTATGAAGCATATAGTGATATAGTCCTGCTATATAGTGAAAACTTTGCCTAAAACGAGTTTTAATACTGCACATGGATACCAGAAGAAAAAATTAAATTAATTATTAGAAGCACTTTTGGAAACTCAAAGGACGCAACACTATTCCATTTGAAGGACTGCTGATGAGATTGTTCTAATTTTGCCCATATATACAACATTTCATAAATAAACATAAATAAACAATAAACAACATTTCATCTTAATATCATATTATTAACAGTATTATTATTGATATCATATATGTGGAAGGCTGGATGATGGAGTGGATTGCCAACCTGAATCCTTAATGTCTGAAGCAAATATGACAGTTTACAATTCTCACAAACAAATCATCACGTTGGTTTAAGTTGGTACAGCGAAATTGATTATTTCATGGAAGGCTCCTAATGCTAGAAAGCGACTCTTATAAACCCGGAATGTGCACAAGTGCCTCTGCTTGCGGGTCCGCTCAATCCCTTTTGACCCTTCTGTAACAGCATTAGTGTGAATTTCATTTGATAATCAAATTTCGATCTACTGTAATTCTACCTACATACATTGGCAAGTCCTACTATTTCTACTACTACTACTGGATGCAGATTTTTTGATTTTGATTTTTGAGGTTGAGGTTTAGATTTCGGAGTTTGGATATCTGATTTCGGATTACACATCGCGGATTTTGGATTGTGAAAACTTTAAAAATAATTTGCAGTGGTCTAATTAAAGTAATGAAATCAAAGGTGTTCCTAATATTCAAAAGCGTAGGACAAGACGTGACGGGGAAAGAAGGAAAATTAACGTGATAAAAGGGAACGAACTACAAACCTAAGAATCGTTGCTTCGATTACCTTATCTTATTTTTTTCGCTCCTTCCCCTTCACATCTTGTCCCACTCTGTTGGATACTATAAAAACCTCTGTTTTCATTACTTTCCCCTATTGTTTCCTCCGTCTATTGGAAAGACTACCTCAAAAAAATTTTTTTTTACTCGGGGCATGCGTGCCGTGTAAAAAGAAACCATACAAAAATAAATCGTGTTATTTCGAGAAACCGTGTAAAAAGAGAATATGGTGATTTGCGTTGCCTGACACCATTCTAAAAGTCAAGGCAACAAAACATGAAGTTGGCCTATTCTGGTTTCTGTTTCAAGATAACCTATCGGGAGCTGTTTTTATACTTTCTCTTGATTAGCTTAGAGTACGTCAGACACATGGAATAAGTTATAATCATTACGCTTTAATTTAACATACTGGATTATAAAGGAACGCTAATCGCAAAAGTGTCATAATATAATCATTTATAGTCCTTCCGAGAATACTGGTTGAAAATTGGCCGTTAGATGACTCCTCTTGGCCGACCGAAAACAAACCAGTCGTACACCTACTTCCAACAACTTCCTTCGCTTATCGGGTTAACAGCGTGTTAAATCTGACCGTGAAACATTCGTTCTCCGCCGGCACCTTGTTCCTGGCTGCGGTAAGTTCCGTTTGAATAAACTGTCATAAACATAAACTCTGCCATAACTGTTCCCCGAGCCGCTTAGGAAAACCTCCTAATGTACCGCGCTACCGAGCAGTTGTCCAATAAATAACTCTCCGGGTGCCCCCGGATCCGACGGAGTTGCTCCGCCCGAAGTCAGGCTGCTTGGCTTGGCTTAGCTTTGCTGGTGGTGCAATGCAATGGTGCAAACAAATAGTCATTATCAACTTAAATTGGTCCGGATATAAAGGGATTAGTACGGGATGAGCAAAGTGCAAAGCGCGCCGAGATATGGAAGCAGTGAGTAAAGTGCAAATAAAATTACGGCCACATTAAAACTTTTCCCTAATTGGGTTTTGCCGAGCAGTGTGGAGCGATAACGATTGTGAATTATTTGCTGCTGTTGTTGTTGTTGTTGCTGTTGTTGTTGTATTCTGCTGAGCTACTGCACTCAGTTCAGAGTCAGCAAGGCCGGGTGCATAAACATTGGTCTGTTTATTTTCCAGAAGGACGATTATTTCGAAATGGGAAAATCTTACCACCTGGAAGAATTGCTCCTGGAATGGAGGCGCATGGTGTTCGGTCGGGAAAACCATTCGGTTGGAATATTTCATGATAATAAGTAAACATAAATAATTGTACTACTGAGTGGTAGTCTAAAGTGATTGAATTACTGGTTGAAAAGGACTCATCACAATGCGAATATCAGACCTAGTCAGACAGTAATTGAAAATGTCTTTGGATTATTTCAATTTTTTCTATTATTTAAATGAATCGCGAAAAACCGAGCTGTCTTGCTATTCAAAAACTATAGACAACATTTAACATAATTTTTTTTTTGTTTTCAGAATCATCCAAGGCACAGCATACTGGTAAGTACATCATCATTAGAGAAACTCTTCCGTCGCTATTGTTCATGAAGACAAGTCTTCCTAAAGCCAGGAAATTGCGTTAAAAATTAATCCGGTTAGCGTTTTAAGTATTATTGTGATTGTGGTTCTCCATCTGACTGAATTTTCCCTTCCCTGTTACGTATCTGATTCACATATTTTTCCAGGTAAAGTTTCCATCATACTTTGCGCATTGAGCGGAGGAAGAATAAATTTTCAAATAAAAAATATAGAGACATAACGGAGCCCGACAAATTCCCTATTCAATTTCGAAGCGGAATTCTTCTTTCTTTGTATCGACCGCCTTCAGCTATTTGCGGTCAACCATTCCGGTGCGGTGCGGTGGTAACAATTCCTTAAGCAGGATCATGTTGCTTAGTTTTGCTGTAGGAGGCATTTTTGATTCTTTTTTTTCCTGGTAGGGTAAAACGGCGCGATTTGTTTCCGGAAAGGTGGCTTGCAATAAAAACACATGGCAGAGCAAAGGTGAAATTCCCGTCGACCAAGAGTTTTCCTTAGCTTAGCAATTCGCAGGAACGCCCTAGCGCAGAATTGCAACAAAAACTGGCTGGATCAAATCTCCTCGCAAGGCAAGCAAGGAGCGAAAGAAAATCTAACCTGGAGAACAAAATGAAATGGAAAAAATCATCTAGCGTCTCTAGCAATGCGTGTCTAGCAGATTAGGAAAGTTTGAATAACGAGCGAACGTGATTATGCTGAAGTTAAGCTGGTCGTTTTGCTCTTCAATTACGAAGCATCCCGGAAACTAGACGTAGAACAATTTTGATAAAACAAACCGGAAAGTCTTTTGTACTCTGACCGATTAGATGGAAACGTGTTCTTTTGCTCTGATTGATTATCTATTTGTTTGATTAGTTTTTCTGTAAGGTTTATTAAAGAGTCTAAGAAAAGAATTTCCTTTTTTAGGAATGATCTTTTAATTTAATCTAAACAGTAAAATACTGCACATTGTTGTGCAATTAATCATAATTAATGAGAGTGCCTTTTTGCAGCGCAACCGTTTCGTGCTGAACATTCCAGACCGTATTCAACTTTTTTGCGCCAATCATTGACCCAAACTTGACAAGGTTCAAACGTCGCTTTAAATTGATTTTAAATTTGATTGAACCGACTGGCGGGTTCCGGTTCGGAGGACACGAAACAGCAGCGGAAGGGTTAACCAAACAAAATATTCCATCCAGAAATTTGTTAATTATCCCCGCTGGCACAGGCTGTCACACCATAGTCAGTCAGAACTCAGGCAGATCGCCCACCCAAAGCGCAAGCAACGAAATGACAAAGCTTGCGGCAGTCTAGTAGGTAGAAGGTACCTACTGCCTGCTGCTCAGTCAGGCCTGCCAGCGTTTGGTTCAAAGTAATAAAAGTCAATACAAACCACTTTCGCTAAATGATTGAAGAATCTGCAGTCGTTTCCGGTGGCGACGGTAAAAGCGGCGGCCGGCGGCGGCGGCAGGAGTGTCAAGACTGAAAAGGAAGCAACTAAAGAGAAATTTAAATCCGTTCCGCGCTGCTCCGGGGATGTTTTCGGAAGGAAGGGTTCGTTCCTGTCAGATGAAGAAGAAGAAGAGGGGTACAAAGTTATGGTAATTACGATGCTGCAGAAGGTTTAATTAACTTTGACGATGTGAATTGAATGGCTGGTGTTCAATGGCACGGCGGCTGGTGAGAGCGGCGCGGCTCGAGCATTGCGTGGAAGTTTACAAATTTTCATTAATCGCTTTGCATGAGCGTGGGGGCCAACTCGGGGTGTTTTGTAGAATTTTGTTTTTTTTCCTGTTTGTTCCAGTAAGCTTTATCCAGTAAGTTGTCGATGAAAGTGATTTAAAAAGTTTCCTTAACGCTCGTTGTATCGATTCTAAAGAATTGAAAAATTGCTCAAATATTACCTGCATCGCTGGAAAGTTAATATTTCTCTGTGATTTTTTTATTTTTCCTAGAGACATAAGAGTTTCTACGGGTTCAAATATGTGTTATTCATTCCCATCCTTCGCTTTTGTTGGCACCTTTTGCGTCATCCTCGTTGCTAGTGATTAACTTGTAATAGCCGTTACACTCTTGTTGATGTGTCAACCTTGCGGTTATGAATAGTAAGCTAAATATGCTAGGGCTCTAAGTGGGATGTTCCCCCTTTTCTTGAGTAATAACATAATAACATCCAGAAAGGTCATGATGCCTGAGTACACAGCCCGTACATGCCGTAACGCAAAAAGCTCTTCTAACTACGTCGCAGTTTATTGCTTCCCTACTTGTTGCTGATACCTAATGTTGTTTGTTGGCCATCCAATAATGCAGCTTAGACTCGTTTAACGTCGATTTTATAGCATTGCCATCTAACGCCGAATAGCGCCTTCCTTTAACGATGAGTACGTGCAAACAAACAGAGGGATCTGAAGCTACTATGATTTAGGGTCCGCTTGGCAAACATGAAACAGCGAGTACGGATCTTGGTAGAATTAATCCGAAAAAATGTTCAATAAGCCTTGTTGAGGAGACAACGCACACATAAACGAAATTAAAACAATAATCATTTGAATTTCATTTATGTTTGTTTTGTTTGTAGTATTACTGCTTTTCCAGTATGCTAACAGAGATGGCTACAAGTCATTGAACGACTGGTTTCTCTATTCGTTGTCCTCTATACATCTGCATGAGACAATAACCCGTTATCTCTGATATAGGACAAACAATAACTATTTGTGTGAATAGTGGCACTGGCTTTGAAGGACCATTACGATGCGACTTTTTACCACAATAGCGGTAACATTTGGGAAGGAGGTTTTGGTATGAAATTTATTAAATGTCCTGCATGTAATATGGATCACTGGATTTAATTTGTAAAATTTATATTTAGTGGGCAAGAATGTAATCAGCCACAATGATAATTGTCAAAAAAAACTTATTGGTATTTTATTTTTGACTGACTGATTGACTGACTTGAACTGACTTTACATTTTTAACGCCATCCTCCCAAATCCCACCAGAATGTGGTGCATTGGGTAGAATTATTCTCCACTCAATATCTTTCGCGTCACAGTATTTAAAAACATTTCGTGTAGCACCTTCTTGCTGAAACATTAGCAACAGTTTATATAATTCAGATTTTACCCCAATAAAGTTTATCATACTGACATAGAATACCTCAAGAATGCGTCGAAGATGTACAAAATGCTACAATTCAGCAGGACTGATACACATTTATTCCCCACTATTGAAACTGTGCTGTACATTGTTGTTATGGGTCCAGCGTAGTTTAGACCCACTCTCTACAATTCAACCGATTTGTTTTTTTCTGTAAGCTGATAAGTGACTCATTGGATGATCTAACGTTCCAGGTTTCTTCCAAAAACATACGATTTTATTCATATTTTTGTTTCTTAATTAAAACAAAACATATTTTGTCCTTTAATTTTTTTTTGCAAAAGTGAGTTTCCATCCTAAAACAGAGCCTGAGGGACGAACTTTTTCATTTCTTCATCTTCATTTCCTCATAGGCTAACGCAGTCAATTCTTGAAAGCTTTCTGGTAAATGACGATTCCCATGCGCATATCATATTTCTTGTCAATGGTCAGGCCAGTTGCGCAGCGTGTATCGCAAAGAGAATTCCAAGGAATTAAAAGGAACCAGAAATGATAAGGGAAAGAAAGAAAGCGTGGACCTCCCGTACCAACGTGTCCTATATTAGACTACCTGTACCCCGCGTTCATCGCCTTACGACCTAATTTTCTACAGTTTTGGAGAAAAAACACATTTTTGATGTTATAATCTAGATCCACCAAGACGGAGATAACCGGATTGTATGACCAAAACGCCTCTGACGCTATGTATGTCTAGGAGATGGAACTATGTTATTGATGCTAGTCTTGGATGCATTTTGGCATAATTTGTTTGATTCTTCGCTTATATTTATATACCAGTTAAGCCTGTCGCCTTTGAGTCGCCTTAAATGCTACTTAAATGCTATTTTGGCAAAATATACAGCTACTTTACTAATAATGATATAGTGCTGACAATGCTAATTTACAGCTAATTACCGACACGAAGAATTTGAATACAATTTTAGATGCCAATTTACAATACCTATGCAATCAAAAAGCTAATATACAACAACGTGCAGTATAAAATGCCAGATACGCTGATTTGCTGCTTATGTCAATGCTTATTAGTTACCAGTAATGGCTAGTTTAATATACAAATTTGCAATTTTTCCTCACAGTAAAGTAGAAAACAACTCCCCTGTCCTCTCATTGCATAGCCAGAAAGCGGATAATAATATTCGCCATGATTGTACAACATTTCGCCGAATATCATTTTCCGAAAAACCTTTAGCGGAATGTACCATTTCACGGAAAACTTTTTTGTGGAAAGTACCATTTCGCGATCCTCTCCTTACTCGCTGTCGCTTGTTCCAGGAAACCCAGGTAGACCTAGGAAAACAAATAAGCCTAGACAGTAGTGATTTCTGCGGGGAGTTGCCTGCCCCCAGTGGGCGGCGCTTCCAACGGCGGGTCGCCGGCAACACTCGCGGCCGTCTCGTCCTGAATGATCTAGTGTTACTATAGATAGTTTTTGTGGTCTTGTCATTGACTAATGTTTTATGGATGAGTCTCGAATTTCTCGAGTTCGATTAGTTTTTGAGTTTCGCAAAAAAAATCTGTTTTATTTGTATGAGAGTCCATATCCCTCTACCACAGGGGTGAGACTCCAAAATCTCACACATGCCAAATTTGGTTCCATTTGCTTGATTTGCTCTCGAATTATTAGGAAATTTGTATTTCATTTGTGTAGAAGCCCCTCTCTTAAAGTGGGGAGGGGTCCTAATTCACCGTAGAAAATATTTTTGCCCTCGAAAACTTTCACATGTCAAATTTTGTTCCATTTGCTTGATTAGTTCTCGAGTTATGAGGAAATTTGTATTTCATTCGTATAGGATCCCCCCTCCTAAAGTGGGGAGGGGTTCCAATTCATCATAGGAAAAATTTTTGTCTCTAAAAAAACACCCACATGCTAAATTTGGTTCCATTTGCTTGATTATTTCTCGAGTTATGAGGAAATTTGTATTTCGTTTGTATAGGAGCCCCCCCTCTTATAGTGGGGAGGGGTCCTAATTCACCATAGAAAATATTCTTACCCTCGAAAACACCCACATGCCAAATTTTGTTCCATTTGCTTGATTAGTTCTCGAGTTATGAGGAAATTTGTATTTCATTTGTATGGAAGCCTCCCTCTTAAAGGGGAGAGGAGTCATAATTCCCCTTCTAAAGAGGGGAGGGATCCCAATTTATTTAAAATTGTCTTTCGGGCCAACGGTAAATCCCGCTTCGGATGATAGAGTACAAGCGAGTGGTTGTGGGTTCGAATCTTAGTACAATCAAACCATTCGATGTCAAATGAATTTAACAATGGTTTTTTCTCAGGCCCCTCCATTTACCCTTCCTTTTTGCTGAATTTTATAATTACCCTCTGACGCCTCTTGACAGTGCAAATATCCCTCCTATAGTTAAGTGTACTAGTCAGAGATACGAATGAATCCTCGGCAGGGACGGCTATAATATAGGATAGTACTGGCAGCGAGGAATAAGTGGGTAAAGGAGATCAAGCTTTGAAGGAAGGGTAAACCCCAATACACACAAGCACGCATAAAATTTAATAAGCATATCGCTCATTCAATATCGATTATAGGGTGATTTATATATTTTGGACTGGTGTTACGCGTACTATATTTTGGACTTTTACGGCAAAATCAATTGGAAAACGTCCAAAATAGAGTGGACGTAACGCTTGTCCAAAATAGATAAATCACCCTAGCAAAAGGATATGCAGTACAGGTCATACAGCAGACACCCGGGCGATATTACAATAGATTAACTATACTGGTCGCAGTGAAGAGTCCACACATGAAGAAAAAAAAAATTCATTTATAGTGACCATAATAAAATATCCAAAAGAATAAATAATAAATTTTCAGCAATTTCCATGGTTGTGCAGCATCTACGCATTAAATTTAATCCAGCATATTGGAATAATAAGTGGCTAAAATTAACGCGCCATCAAAATTGCGCAATTTTTGAAAACCAGTAGCTTAAACTTTGTGTAAACAAAATGATATATTCGATCAGTCAACCTTAGTTTCTAGCAAAATCATTCTAGTTGCTTCCTGTGACAAGAAACCCAATTAATAATAACTTCTTTTCTGCAGCTCACAGTTCTCTTTGATGAATTGCGAATCCTACCACGAAAATTTGGCGTCCTGCTAGGGGTCTGGTTTCAGTCGTTGGGAGTAGACATGTGCGCCGCCGCGCCGCGCCGCCGCCGCCGACACTTTTGCATGCGCCGCCGCCGCCGATGATTTAGAACCGGCGCGCCGCCTAGGTCCTTTTTCCCACGCCGCCGAGGCCATTTTCCCACGCCGACGATATAACCCAACATTGACAAAAATGCGGGTCAAAATGTTGACAGCACATAGTGTACCCGTTTTGTGAATTCATTCTTATATTGTACCTTCAATTTAGATTCAATTTAACTGCCGCGTAGATGTACCCTGAGTATTGCCGTGCATCCAACTGAGAGCGAATCGAAAATACCTAACTTAAATAAACTTCAGTATGACGTTTTCCGTCAAACTTCTGTCTTGCTTCCCGGTGGTAATTTCTTTTTAAAAATTGCTTTTCGTCTGGGAGGTATGATTACTTTCCTTGGCAGTGAGGGTAAGAACGGCAACTCTTACTTTTACTAGAATAGCATCAATTGTGTTTTTATACACTGAAATTGTTAGTATTCATTACTTTAGATATTTTAAGACGTCATGACCGATATGAATCGTCAAATATCGAAATATAAACCAAAATATTGCGAGTGCCGCCGACTGGATGTACGCGAAATGGACCCGACTGAATGGACTCGCGAGTACGTTTTCACCTCTAATTCTTGAATGATCTGCAACTCGTTTACAGTCTTTTGCAGAGAAAACAGATGTTATTCAATGTTACGGCTGTTATGGCTACCACTTATATACCGTATATACAACTACCAGCTGACCCGACAAACTTCGTATTGCCAAAAATTAAACTGTGCTGTACATAAATCCTGGGAGCTACCCTCCGCAGTGGACGGCGCTTTCGACGGCAGGTCGCTGACAACACTCGCGGCCGTCTCGCCCTGAATCATCTAGTGTTACTATAGGTAGTTTCTGGTGGTCTTGTTATTGACTAATGTTTTATCACAGACAAACAGATATAACTCTTGGAAGAAAAATCGACAAAAATTATCGTACCTCACATTTAGCCTGAACACTAGTACACTATGGTCGACATTCCCAAATATCAAATAGCAACATGGGTATCCCTCGAAGTAGCCACAAGTATTTTTTTATGGGGAATTCCCCTTCTGTTGTCAAAAAGCGCCACTTTGACCAAAACGGAGACATTCCCAACTAAGCCCAATTTTGAAATAACGGTTTAATCGGTACGAAGAATGGAAAACGAGTGTTATGTCTGTTTTTCTGTGGTTTTAAGGAAGAGCCTAAAATTTCTCGAATTCGATTAGTTTTTAAGTTACGCAAAAATTTCTGTTTCATTTGTATGAGAGTCCGCCCCCACTACCACAGGGGTGAGGGGTCTCAAACCTTCATAAAATAAATTCATACCTCTAAAATCCCCCACATGCCAAATTTGGTTCCATTTGCTTGATTAGTTCTCGAATTATGAGGAAATTTGTATTTCATGTGTATGGGAGCCCTTCTCTTATAGGTGGGAGAGATCATAATTTTTTTTTCCCCTCCTAAAAAGGGGAGGAGTTAGATTTGCTCGATTAGTTCTCTAGTTGAGCAGAAATGTGTGTTTCATTTGTATGGGAGCCCCCATTCTTAGTGGGGGAGGGGTCTCTTACCATCATAAGAACTTTCCCCGACCCCAAAAATTCCTACATGCAAATTTTCATGCCGATCGGTTCAGTAGTTTTCGATTCTATAAGGAACATACTGACAGACGGACAGAAATCCATTTTTATAGGTACAGATTGTCCGGTCACCAAGCCATTTCTTCAAAAGTATCCGGGACATGTTTAGATCTAGCCAATGTTATCCCAGTTTTATTCTAGATAAACTTCTATTGAACCAATTGTTGCATCTTGGTGTGACTTGAGGTCGCATAACCCACCATGCGTTTTGAAGTCAAAGGACTGGTCACTTTCTCGGTGGATACGGAACTTACTCGGTCATTGAGACTCAAGTACATTATTTGACTTTTGTCGTGTCTGTAAACTGACTGACAAACTTAGGTGCCGGTCTTACTCTGATACTGATTTCCAGTGTTGCAAGCCCGCACTCGTGGGGTCTAATTTTCTTACACGCGCGTTTTTGTTCTAACGAACACGCCGGCATGAGCATCTCCTTGGGACTCTCGCTCTTATTTTTTCATGCCCTGCGTTTTTGCGAGTGTGTATTCAACTATCGGCCACGGTTGCCGCCTTCACTCGTAAGTGCAATCCGAGCAGCTGACATCGATCACTCGCGAGGGCTCGCAGTCTTATCCGCGTGTGTAAGTGAGGGCGTAAGGTGAACAAAAAGGAAAAAAAACGCAAAATATGTATCCATATATCCTAGTATGCCGCTAGCCCGCACAGGTTGTTGACTTCTCACGAGTTGTTGGCTTTGTGAGTGGGCTGTGCAGAAAGATACTTTGAAGCTATGCGCTCGCTAGTAAGTAGGTAGTAGGATGCATGCACGCAGCATCGACGGTTGTGTATCGTGCGCTTGCGTTGTTGCGTAAACGTTGGATGCTACTTATACTCGCTCGCATGAGACTGCGCATACTTTAATTCTCGCTCGATTTGCAACATTGCCGATTTCACCCGCAAAGTTTTAGGTGTCGTCTATTTTACGCAATGCATGTAATATCCCTTAATTAAAAAAACACATAGACAGAAAGCAGAAATTTAAATTCGATCTATAGCAATCGGACGTTAATATGTATGGCATAAAATTGAAAGATGGGGTGCGTATCCAAACCTTTCCTGCCCTTTATGTACCCGTACCTACCATATTGCGTATTCACAAACATACAAATAAAAAATAAATCATAGATTAAATGTCATTAAAAATCATTCACAAAATAAGCATTATTACGATTTGTTTTACTTGTCAACTTTAGTTCGGTTTTTAAAAAGATTTTGTTTAAACTAATACGAAATGCAGTATTTTAACGGTGTGAAATACTCGCACGCCGATGCACGCCGCCGCCGCCACCGCCGATAGTAACGAACGGCGTCACGCCGGCGACGCCGCCGCCGCCGAATAAAAATTATTCCTGCGCCGCCGCCGCCGATAATCTGACCGGCGCACACCTCTAGTTGGGAGTATCGTTCCCAATAAGGGTTAAATGATATATTTTGGACCGCGAGGGTCTAAACTTAAGTGATTTAACTAAACTGCAATTGGCAAAGGCCATAGCGTCTTATTTTGCTCTTTGAAAATAGATTGAACACACCGACTAACCAACTCATTTAGTATAAATGATATGCGTTTATTATTTTCTAAGGCGGGCCCTGTAGCCACAATGTTACCGATACTGTCTTGATAAGCGAGTGCTCGTGGGTTCGAATCTTTCGAGGTTAAGTGACTTCAACATGGGTTTATTCTCTGGCCTTCCATGCTCTAGAGAACGTGATTGATCGAAAAGTAGTGAAATGTTCAAAAAAGCGTGATAACACAGACCCTTAAGCAAGTTTCTTACAGATAGCCTGGAGTTTGTCAAGGCACAATTCCCTGTCAGTTGTCTTAACTCTGCTTTATATGCCGCATTTCAGAGAACAAGTTTAGGGATATATGCATAACCTTATGCGGGCTTTCGCACACACAGCCAACGGCACACAGCGGCTTCTCAGGTGATTATTTTACACCAACCAGCACGCCGCCATTCTCATCGATAACGATGCCAGACAATATCCGTGCATCAAATGCGTTCAGGTGCAAAATGTGTAACGAATGTGCTCTCGTACCAAATACGAACCATTCGTAATAACAACATTTACGATAGCAAATTATGCTCAAAATGTTTCTAAATGGTATGAATTTTTTAATCCGCTGCGAATATAGTTTCTAAAAACATACGAAATCCTATTCTCAGTGTACTGTGATTATGAAATTAGAAGTTGAAATCAATAGTGGCCTGCAGATATATCAGACAGAATTACGCTACACCTCTCTCGGACTTACCTTGTACAAATGCTAAGTTTGAAATGAAAAAAAAACACACTTTCCAAAAGAAATATTGAGCACGTAAGGGTAAAGGAAATTGATGAACAAGTGCACAATTCAATCCTCATTCACCTTCAGCGAAGTGAAAACTTCATTGCATTGAAATATGTGCTACAGTGGAAAACAAGTGAAATGCTTCTTCAGCCGAAAATTTGTGCAACATTGCTTCACGTCGTTCAGCTTCTTAGTCTTTCCCCATTGCATTGTTAGCAAAACCTTGAGGAAAGTTTGGCATCTTTCTTGGTTATCCTGCCAGCTTTTTAGTTCGTTCGAAAATCCTATATAGCGAGCGACATTGTCACGAAAAGCGATTACTCTCGGACAAAGAAATAACAAGTGTCCTCTCACTTGGACTTCATTTCTAAATTGTGACGAGATTGTGCAGTTAGACAAAGAAAACATTTCGAACCAACAAAAACTCGGTTTGAGATAAACTTTTCACCTCAAGCTGGTCGCTAGGCTAAACTATTGATGGCCAGATGGGAAACTAGAAAATGGGATTAAATTTGTTTCAGTTCTTTTCTTTTTTTGTTTTAGTCGATGAATCTAGTGATGATAAATCTGTATGTTTAACCGATAATTAACCGGAAAATTGCTCTATTAAATTGATAGGCTTTCCAAAAATTACACAAACTCTTTTCTATTCTTTTCTATTTAATTGAAGTGAACGTTGACTGACACAAAGCAAAAGGTTATATTTTGCTACGCAAAACGTCAACAGAGGCACGAATTGTGCTGATCCGAACGGTTCACTGTGGTGTTACATATTATGACGCATCAAAATTTGCTCGCGTAAATTGAAAATTTAATTTACATTATGATGACGGTGTCAAAGGTTCAGGATTTAATCAACGAACGTGAAGTACCTACACTGAGCTAGGTGCAATATCGGTCGGTAATTAGATACTAGTACCTATTGATCGTTATAGTATCGTACTAGCATTATATATGATAATAAATTAAATCAATAGAACAAAGACAGCGATAATCACGTTTCCGAGCACTGAAAGCCATAATCGACAATCGCCCTGTTCATGTTCGAATCGATTCTATCCTGTTGCAGTATCGTGGTGTGGGTGAACTGAATCATGCTGTCCGGTGATTAAAATCCTTCAGAGTAATTTGATGAACAGTTTTTATGATAGGCTCTTGTCGATTTCAAAGGAACTTGGCATATTGGTTTGCTGAGCATTTAAATTAATTTGGTTTGTAGGTTATATTATGTGGCAATGGTTTTTTGATAAATTGATATGTACTCTATTCAAGAGTGATTTATTCGGTTTAGACAAAATGAAACATATTGATTGAACAAGCTCATCAAGTATGAATGATGACAAATTATTGTCATATAGTTTCAAAGTTACACTAGAATAGCCATGAACTTATTTCAATTGCTTACTGTAATTCTTTAGAGCAATACAAAAATCTACCTTGAAAAGAAATATTGTTTTGACTTTATTGCAAGTTTGCGTGTAAGTCCTAAAACAAATCTATTCGATTACATACCAGATTTAGTTAATAATTAGTTTTAAATTAAACATGAATCTCAATATAATCTTATTTAGTAAAATTTAATATTTTTGATCATTGTTTTCGTTTTTTTAAGTGGATATTCTGCCGCCGTCGTGGATAAAATGTGAACGACGGCTATGATACTGACAACATAGGTTCGTTACGCGCTCATTTTTGCTTTGAACGTTTTCAAATAAAACCCTAAGCTTTGAAAAATCTAGATTTATATCCAAGCATGAAACTGAAACCGTTCTCCGCAACTTCAGCAACATCGCAGAAAGTGTAATTTTTATTCGACAGCATAAATCCCTGCATTAGGTAGTAGGGTAAGGAACGAGTTAAGCAGTGTTACCTATTTTAATCAGTTGAACATAAATGATCCGAAAATGCACTTTTTTATTCATATTTTCAAAATCTTTTGATAGGATCATCTTCACAAATCACTTAACCATACATTTGATTCACACAAACACAATTTACTGGGTTTCCGACAAGAAATATGATGAATTAAAAATTGTTGTCCAAAAACGTACATTTTTCAGCTGCTCTTCAGCAATCGCCACCTCGCTACTAACGAATTCATCAAATTTTCAGCACTGATTACAACCACTCTGAAAGTCAAGCACTCAATTGTCACATACCATATTATTCAGTCTCTTTTTTTCTATTATCTAAGGCTTTGTCACTAGCCAAAAGTTTATTATTTTCTAACAAAACTGAAAACAAATTCTGAATTGACGGAACCTGTTCACCACTAGCAGCAGCTGCAGCACAACTGATGAACTATCGTGTTGCCAAGACACTGTTTTGGTTCTGGAAATAAGAATTTCAAGTTTGAAATTAACTGAAACCTCCTGTAGTGAAAACGTGGTTCAATACTTTCAAGAGAAATGTATGTTCATAATTAATTTTTCTTTATTAAATACAACACAAAAGACAGCTTTTTCAATAATTTTCGAAGATTTTCTCAGTGATTTAATAAAGCAACGATGTGTTTCGATGTTATTTGCTTTGACAACACTGTTCTGAGTCGGATCGTTTGTACTGCTAAATGTTTACCTCTTTTGTTCTCCCACCATCCTTATGAACAGCGAGTGAGACGTCAAACTCGCAGTTTCCCATAAGAACACTAGAGAATAAAAGAGACGACGAATACCGTTTGCCGAACGGTGAGTGTATGCCCCGATAAACAATTTAGACAGACGGCATTTTACGCATCTATACCGATACGCTATGCCGATTACGCATCAGATGCCGATTAGTAGGTCGCGGATAGGAACGCGAACTTACTGAATAGGGGGAAAAGTTCGAGGGATTTTTTAAGGGGACGTAAAAAAATTCAGATTTCAGGATTGCTTAAAAAAGCACCTTCCGGGTGAAAATGGGTTCTGTTCAAAATGGGTCTGTTCAAAATTAGTTCCGCCGCTCCAACTTTTAAAGCGAAAAATCAAAAATTTAGCTCAACAATAGTGTCTTCCAATGGTAACAACTTGAAGAACTAAAGATAGCAAGAAGATTGGTATGCTGATATCTTAGTCAACCCATCGCTTGTAATAAGGTAAAACAATCAGTGACCCGCTTAGACTGCTTAAAACTAGTTCTTTACCCTACGTTCCGAAGCAGCATCAAAATACCGTAAATACGGGGATGCCATTTAGTTTGTGCAAAACAAACTAATACATTTCGCTCATTCGGGTAATCCGGATTCGGTTTCTCCATTTCCTCCAATCCTCAAATTCCACATCCAAGAATCAATTGTCGTAGAGCAAACATTTTTTTTATGAAAATGAACAAAGAAATTGTTTTTCTGCAATTTAGAAAAATATTAATATTAATTTCTGAATGACTGAAAAAATTCGTTCGAACTTGATAAGGCAAGTCGAAGACGAAATACGTCAATGAAATAATTGGGTCATAAATATGGGATACCGTAAGATTGGGACTACTTTTGTTTATTTTATTTTTCAACGACGTTGCCTCTGTTCTTGGGACTCGGGTTACAGACCGCTAGTATATGCTGACAATCTTAAAATCTACTTAACAATTCGTTGCATCAAGGATTATCGTCGAATTTAGACTTTTTTGAACACATTTGTGAATTGGTATAAACTGAACTACTTGACTGTTAGCATTGCTAAATGTGAGGTAAAACCACCGATCGTATTTGACTATAGATTTGACGGTCAGATATTGAAAATACTTGATTATATTACCGATCTCGGTGTCATACTTAATCAGAAAATCGTATCATTGCCGTGCATTCTGGGAATTCTCGTTTCAGCAAAACAAATGTACAGGGTGCCAGGTAAGATTGGGTACTCAGCTAGTAATGAAGAAATAGTAGATTTAAAAACAAGTGTCATCTTGCTCAATCAATTGCGGTGGAGATGGAAAAAAGAGCTTGGAAAACTGTCTGAGTGGTGCCACGAGGGAGAATTTGATAAAATATTGACGAGCGCAGATCGAGTTGGCCACGGTTCTGAGGAGGAAAAAGCGCCAGGAGGAGGACAGAGATCATGAACGCGTAACTTTTTCGAGAAGGTAAGCCAAACTCGATAGGGCTACACACTGAAACCTGATAAGTGTAGTGAACTTAACCTAGGTTTGCCTGCAAACGATAACAGCGTGCCGGATCCTGATCTCGAAGAGATTCGGCGAGAAATCGGTCAGCTGAAAAATGATAGTTCGGCCGAAAAAGACCGACTTCTAGCTGAACTCTACAAAAAAGTCAAGAACCGCTAGCAACGGCACTTCACTAGATAATTTCAAGGATTTGTGAAAAGGAAAAACAACAGGAGGAGTGGATGAAAAGTGTGGTTTGTTCCATCTACAAAAAGGGCGATCGGCTAGATTGCTTTTATTACCGCGGCATGATGTTGGACAACACCTCCTACAAGGTGCTCTCCCAGATTTTGTTACAACGTCTATTCTCAACAGCAAGAGAATTCGTCGAACAGTATCATTTAGGCTTTCTGGAGGCCCACGCTACTATGGATCAAATGTTTGCTCACCGACAAATTCTGCAGAAATATCGGGAGTACACGTATCATATTTTCGTGGATTTCAGGGCAGCATACGATACAGTCGAGCGCAAACAGCTATGGCAGAGATTGCACTAGTACGGTTTTACGGGAAAACTGACGCGGCTGATCGACTCTACCCTGGAGCGAGTGATGTGCTACGTGCGCGTTTTGTGGACACTCTCGAGTTCTTTTGATTTATGTAGTCCTCTATGGACCTGAGACAGTGATTCCTATACTGAGGGGAGATCCAAATAAATAAAAAGAGTTGTATTTCGCTTGCATTTAAATGAATTACAGTTGTGTAAGTGACTGGAGGATAAGAAGTGGAAGGTTATGAAGGGAACGGGGTTTCACAGAGGGGGGATTTAGGAAAAAAACTCTGTTTCTCTTCCGTTACAAGGATTTTTGGAGAACAAACAGATGCTTTATAGACTATGTGACAAAATGGGGTGCTGACTGAGAAGGAGTGAAGAAGAGGGGAAGAACGTGAGAATGAATGTATGTTCCACCATAACTTCGGAACGCCTGTACGGTTTTTCACCAATCCTGTAACACACGTTCTTTGGCATAAAAATCAGCACATCGGGGGTATAGGCATACAAGTGGGTGATCTCTTGCAATCAGGGTTACCATTTTCACAGGTTTTTCTGTAAAATCACAGATTTTTTCGTCATTTTAAAGCACAGAATCTGTGATCACAGATGACAGATATTTTTGAAAATCACAGATTTTCACAGATATGCTACATGTTGAAGAAAAGTTTATCAATTTTATCACTGGAAGCGAAATGGCACAAAAAATCGGGAGGTAAAGTTGCAAAACCGAAATTACTGCGCATCTAAAACAAAATTCACGAAGCGTATGGATGATATAGAATGAACCATATTGTTCAAAAACATTAAAATGCTAATTTTTCTTCATGGAAGCATAATTATGTATCACAGATTTAGTAACAGATTTTTTTCGATAGTTTTACAGATTTTCACAGATTTTTAAACTGCAAACACAGATTTCAAAATGGCAACTCTGCTTGCAATGGGGAGGAAGGTTTAAATAGGGAGAGGGGTACGATTTTCTTGCATTTGGACGGTTAGCGTTGTACAAGTGGCTGGATGACAAGACGGTTTCTAAAAGAAGGTGATAGGTTGGCTATTGACAAACGGGAGGTTGAAAAAAGCAAAAAACGGTTCATCTCGCTTTCTTACGATTACCGAGAAGAAAACAGATTTATAAGTGGCTGGGGGACAACAGTGGGAAGGGGGGACTGAGACAGGGAGTAGAGACTTTCAAACGACGAAAGAGGGATTGTATAATGCAACAATCATGAGAATTTTCGTTACAATAACAGATGTAAAATGACTGAGAGTCAAAGAGGCCCTGACTCTGATCGGGCGTTCAGCTAATAATGAAATAAAATTGGCATATAAACTGTAAAACAAGGATACTTATATGACATCTAAATAAAAAAATATTGGAAGAAAAAAACACAAAATGATACAATTAATAATACACTCAAGTCGCTTTTTACGCTTTTCATACCGCTTAGTTGGTTTTGAGGTACGATGCTGGTCTAACAAGCCAGTCGTCGTATGTTCGAATCTCGACTAGGCGATGTTGTTAGATAGAATCAGTAGGGTTGTTGCACTAGCCCCGTAACTGTCATGCACTCTAATAGCCGGCGCTGAAGTCTGTAAATAAAGAAGGGTCAAGTGTTAGAAAGGACGTTTAAGCTTTGTTTTGTTTGAAAAATAAACCGCGTAAATGCCGAAATTCGCGTTAAAATAGTCGCGTTAAAAACCGATTAAAACGCGTAAAAAACGACTTCAGTGATAAGGTAAAAATGGTACAAAAATAAAACAAAATGTATAGAAATGACTTCCAAAAAGCACAAAAATATCAAGAATAGAAATAGCCATAAAAATGAAAAATAAAACATCACAATTGCAAGACAAAAATGACACAGAAACGAGTTTAAACTGATGAATAACACCAAAATAATTCCAAAATGACACAAACATGACAAGAAAACATCTCAAAAATAACATAAACATGATTTAATATGTTACAAAATAATCAAAAAATACAAAAAGGACTGAAATATACTAAACTCATTGGAAGATTAATATTTTAAAATATGACTTGAAAATGACTCAGAAATAATAGCAATAATTCCAAGCAAATAAAACCCAAATTTCTAAAAATGGTACAAAAATTGTAAAAAAGCACAAATATATCCTGAACAAAATGCACAATTCAATATAAAAATTACTTAAAACGATATAAAAACTACATAAAAATTAAATAAATTACAAAGATAATTAAAGAAATTCACAAAGTTGACATGAAGGTCACAGAAAACAACAAATTAATACAAAAAAAACCGCACAACATGACGTATAACCGGTACAATGAGTAGTCCAAAACAGTAAAAAATTCCTAGTGAAACATTTTAAATTCATTTAATTAACATGCCCAAGTAGTAGTTTGAGCTTTTATTGCACTCTTGTAATAGTATGTATGACGAATTTTGGTCACAAAAACCATCTTTAAAGTACAATAAAGCCTTTACTGTTACTTGCGTAGCGTCTTCGTAACATTTGTTTGTATGTATGGCCCCCGTAATCTGATACTGTCCAACGGTAGTCGTGGCTTGCTAGGATAAAAATCAAAAACCTAACTTTTTAGTTTATTTTTGTTTTGCAAAACTCCTTTAAGTTTTTGATGCGAAGGTTGATAAACTGTGATATTTCGATATGTAGACCAAAAGTATATTGGGTCGTTCAGAGGCAGGTGGGACTCCAACCCACGCTCTTTCGATTGATACCCAAATGTTTTTGCAATATTTTTAGCCATCGAAGTTTCCCAGTTCCCATCCGGTTTATCATTCTTCGCACCAGAAACTCTTCCACTTTACAAAAAAAAGTTGAACCGCGACAGGGTCAGGGACAAGTAAAGCAAAAAAATAAATACACTCGGTGCGGTATACACTGAACTTGCCGCATTGATGGCCGGCAACTGACTGCTCGCTTCTACCGCACTACAGTTGACATACAGGGCAATAATACAAAAAAAATTACCATCGGCGGGGGAGCGTATGTGTGCGTGTATGGAATGGTTAAAACTGAAAGGAACAAAATTAGATATGGACTTTCTAATATCAGGGTGTGGTAGTAGTTCAATTGTAAAAACATTTGGGTACCAACCGGAAGAATATGGGGTGGAATCCCACCTGTCATTATATACTCTTTTTCTACTTATTTGTCTACTCTTTTTCTATTTATTTGTCCTCCGTGTTATTTTTATGTTGTTTCTAATTTATTCCCAAGTAACAAAATGAGTTTTATTGGACTCTCATTGTTGTTTTCATGATCAGTATTGGCAAAAGAAAAGATAGTTTTTAATAAAGAGCTAATAGGACTCCATACGAACCGTTGCTTTTCAAGAGATGGAGCTTTTCTAGTGCTAGTAAAATGAAAATTTTTCACTTATCTATGTTTACCTACCTGAAAAACAATCACTAATCACATTTTATTTGTGATACAGTTACTCTGTTATACTTAATTTTCATGGCTTCTGCCTAATTTTGATAAAAAACAAACTTTTCCTATACCTCTCCATAGCATCTTACTACCGTTCATCCGGGAGCCCAGAATGAACCGTACGAGGGCCAAGAGCTGAATATGTTTGCGACATTTCAGTTCGAAAAAATTAAATTTCGCAACATGAACGCAATAAATAAAAATAATGTTTACCAACTATTTATTCGTTCAGGTGTCAAACGTTATACAGTGGTTTACCGATTTTATCTACCCATCCCAAAATTTTTGGTAGATATATTTGGAAAGTAGACAAATTTGGGGAAAAATAAATTGCTCCAAAATAATTTAAATGAACAAAAAGTATTGTTAATATTGATCATTTTCTTCAATTATGTATTATTTTAGCGTCATTTTACGCATAGGGCTCATTTTATTCCTTTCAACCATTAGCCATAATGCATTTCAACTCAGCAATTTTATGAAAAAAGACATATCGAAATTCAAAATTGCTCCGATTTAATTCGAATTTTGTGTATTTATTCCTTTGCAGTAAATTTTAGATCCGTATTTTTATCTGGTACTTAGGGTTCTCTTTTCTGAGTCATTGCGGTCCCAAAAGTTACTATTGTTTCCATCTTTCTTTCTTTAAAAAATTTAAAAAAAACTTTTGATCCATTGGACCGATTTCAATGATTTTAATACCAAATGGAAAGTATTCTAATGAGCTTTTCAGAAAAAAATATTGGACTAAAGCCCAAACTTTTTTTATTATCGCAAAAACATTGAAAACATTTACTTTTTATGTTTCCATGGTGTGTAGACCAAAGAAATTCTAAGTTTTCATAAAGTATCGAGAATACAATGGAGACGCATGGTTTTTGTTTTTACTTGTAATAAAAGGGGTTTATTGACAAAGAAATGCGTTCAAGGCTCCTACAAAAAGTGTTTTTGCAATCATAAAAAACTTTGAACGTCGGTTTATTGTTTTTTTTCTGAAAATCTCATTAAAATTCCCTTAAATTTAGTAATAAAATTATTAAAATCGGTTCAATGGTTCAAAAGATTAGAATTTTTAGGGAAAGAAAGGAAACCATAGTTTCTAGCGGAGACGGGGTGTGCCCGTTAGTGTTACAGTATAGAAAATCACAAAGGATCATTATGAAATGTTAAAAATATGCGTTACAAAATAAATGGAAGTTACTTTGCGTATTTGACCCATTCTGTCTATAATTACATACCACAGATGCCATATAGTAAACTATAAAATACAGAGAAATATTCCCTGTTATGCATAAATTCATGAAATCTAACAAATTTTCATGCCGAAATGATAATTTAAAAATAGGTAGATAAAACCGGGACTAAATGGTAGACAAAATCAGGGGTACCTAAATTCGGGTGTAGATTAAACCAGGTGTAGACATAATCGGAATACCACTGTATTGCGATTAGCGATAAACACAAAAGAAAATAAGATGCATGAGAGAGTAATGTTGCTGCGTTGAGTAACGGGTGGCAACTAAAATTTTGGAATTTTTTCGCGGCTCTTATGCTCAACAACAAACGAGCTCAGAGAGAAATGAGAGTATGTATGTGTTAGCTCTCTCTCTCTCTCTCTCTCTCTCTCTCTCTCTCTCTCTCTCTCTCTCTCTCTCTCTCTCTCTCTCTCTCTCTCCTCTTTTTGTTAATATTTTTTGTTTTGTTTATGCTTGTCCAGTTTTGCTAAAAATGGCGTCGAAACAAGAAGCATTTTGGGAGCGCGTTGTACATTTCTACGAACTGCAACAGAAATCTCGGCAAAAGTAGACGGTACAATATTTAAAAAGCAAATATGTTGCGGCTTCGACTGTTTACCATATATCTAAGATACCCAAAAACTATTCGCAAGCAAGGTAGTGGAAGACCAGCCAAAATTATGGACGCAGAAGGACATTGTTCTCTTTCTCGTTTCTTCAACAACAAGTTCACTGGTTTGGCTATCAATTAAAAAGCACCAGATGAATGTTTGAAGAAAATTTTGATCCCGAATCTACAAAAACATCAAACAGATGGACAATACTTGTTTTAGACGGATAGAGCATCATCGCATTACGCAAAAAAGCACAGTCGTTCCTGAATACCCCATTCGATCCCATTTTTACCCAAAAACCACGACTCGAAAAATCTGTCTCAGTGCACACAATCGAAGATTTCTTCGCGATTTTGAGTTCCTTGGTGTACAAAAATAACTGGAAAGAGACGAATTGCAAACAGTTGATTGGTAGAATCAAGAGATGCATTCGCAAGTTGACATGAAGTCAAACGAAAGCTTCGCCGAACAGCCGATTGCGGACCGTACACTAATGTACACTAATTTTTTTTCAACAATGGATAATGTACCTTTAATTTCGGTAAATCAGATCTTCTTCATGTATCTTTGTCGTTTTTTGACAGCTTGAGAAAAAAATTCCAAAATTTCAGTTGCCACCGGTCAAATTTATTGTCGCGCAAAATTGGGCTGTTTTCGAAATGTGCAATATGCGTTATAAAGTTACGACATCTATTGTATTCGACAGGGAAACATTGATAGTACCAAGCATACTCTCACGCATGGGGCATGATGAAACACTAGTGCCAATTTCTGTTATTTATATCAAAAACTAGAGGCGGTGTCCTATTGTTGTTTGCGATTGTATCGCACTGGTGGTCCAAAAGGGCGATATAGTTCTTCTCGACATTTTTTCGTGTGAATGCCGCCTATAAGTTGGGGCTTTCTGATAAAAGTCAACAACTTTTATCAACTTTTCATGTTACACACTGAAAAAAACTCAGCAAAATTTGCCGAGATTTGGACAGCCGAGTGTTTGGTAAAAATTTCAGTTTTGCAAATCGACGTTTACAGATCTTTACTAACGTTTGGCATCATATAAAATTTTACCGAACGCTCGGCTGTCCTAATCTCGGCAAAATTTTGCTGACTTCGGCACTTTTTTTTAAGTGTGTAGGAGATAGAAACGCTGTTTCTACAGCCACGTTATAGAAAATGTCAAAACAGACAACTTTGCTAAAGTAATGAAATTTATGTCCCCGTCGGGTGCAGCGTTATAGAGCATTTTCTTTGGAAGCTCCTAAAGAAATAAAGTTTTCAAACTTAACTTTTGCTAGTTGCATTGTGCAAGAATGAATAATTCTTGGCAATTATCGAAGCACTCAAAACATATGCTTTTGCAACAAACAGCAACTCTCCAGAACATAAGTCCTTAACTTCACGAACTTGTACGGAAGAATGAGGCCCAGAACCAGAATTCTGGACTTGGACCGTATTCTGGACTGGGTCGCAGACCACATTTTTTATAAAATTTTGTTCAAGATGTTGAAACAAATTATGGATCAGATTTTGGACCACATTTTCATCAAATTTGGACCAGGTTTTGGATATTCTGGACCACCTTTTTCATCCGATTTTGGACCTGATGCAGATTTTGGGCCACATATTTAATCAGATTTCCAACCAGCAACCAGATTTTAGTTCAGATTTTGAACCATATTCTGGACCTGGACTACATCGTGGGCCACATTTTTTTATAAAATTTGGTTCCAGATTCTGGAACAAATTTGGACTAGATTGTGGACCATGTTTTGGACCACATTTTGATCAAATTTTGGACCTAATTTTTTACCAGGTTTATTCGCCGTTTATTAGCTTGTACTTCCTATATCTGAGCATATCTGACATGAAACAGAAAGTACTCAACATAACACACATTTCAGTTTATAAAATTTTAACTACATTTAATTAGGCTTACACAAATTTGAAAAAAAGTTTATGTCACCCCCCCCCCCCCCCCCCTTTGAAAATTTATTAAAATAAAGAGAAAAATAAAGTGTCACATTAGTCTGTTGCATTTTTTCGTGACAAGCGGATTTTTTCACAGTTCAATGAGTTTACATCTCTAAATTATCCAATATGTGCAAAGTTCTAGTTATCTCGTTAGTCTCGATCAACTTTCTTTCACCAACTAAGCTTTCTGATTCTGCTGCAAGTCACAGGCAACTATTGCGCCTAATCTTTAAGTTCCCGACGTCGAAAATTGGGGTGCTTGCAATCAGACTTTCGGCTTGATTCCATTTTAATCTACCTTGTTAAAAAAATTAGATGGAGGCAACAATCAATTAAACAATATATTAGTGAAATTTGGTACCGCTTTTGACGGCTCATATAGTGCACTTACACCCCTTTCCTTCCAAGTGAAAACCAACTTTTATTTTGCTGTTTTTTTCATGATTCTAAAAAAAGTCATTAAACGGTAAAATTTTGACGTGAATTTTCTAGCATGCATAAAACCATGCTCAAAGTATCGTTTCCTACCATTATCTCGATTTTTTTCAATTTTGTCACTTACACCCCTTTCCTTCTCACCCCCTCATTTAAGATTTCGTTTCAAATTTTGTGGTAAATTTGGTTTAGATTCTGGAGCAGATTCTGGACCACACTTTGGACCAAACTTTGGGAGCTAAACCAAGTTATAAACCAGATTTTGGCTCACGTTATTGATCAGTTTTTCCTTTGGCCTAGATTTTATACCAGGAGCAGATTTTGGGCCACAGTTTTTTGATCAGTTTTTGAACCACCATCCAGATTTCGGATCAGGTTTTAAACGAGATTCCGGACATGGATCACATTTTGGATTTGGACTACATCGTGGACTACATTTTTTATCAACTTTTGTTTCAGATTTTGGAACAGATTTGGACTAGATTCTGGACCAAATTTTGTAGCAGATTTTTGATCAGATTTTTAACAACCATATTTTGGATCAGATTTTGGACCCGGATTCTTGACCTGGTCTGGACTACATTCTTGACCTGCAACTGTTTCTGAACCACATTTTTTTCAGATTTGGGGTAGCTTTTGGATATGACTTTAAACCACATTTTTGATCACATTTTGGGCCTCATTTTCGATCAGATTCTGGAACTGGACCACATTCTGGACCTGAACCAGAATTCGGAGCAATATCAGATTCCAGACCAGATTTTGGGCCACATTTTTATCAGACTTGGACTAGATATTGGATAATATTT
This sequence comes from Sabethes cyaneus, assembly GCF_943734655.1. Lineage (NCBI taxonomy): Eukaryota > Metazoa > Arthropoda > Insecta > Diptera > Culicidae > Sabethes > Sabethes cyaneus. The sequence goes on along the minus strand of NC_071354.1, from coordinate 212,332,048 downwards.
CGGACCACATTTTTGATAACATTTCGAACCAGATTCTGGACATTTTACATCCAATTTTAAACCGCCATCACCAGCCAATTTTAGATTTAGTTTTGAACCAGACTCTGGGCCTGGACCGTATTTTGGATCTGGGCAACAGTCAAAATAAATTTCAAGTCGAAATTATAGGAAAAGTTATGTGAATATTTTCCATCCAGCTTTTCCTGTACTATTTACGTGAATTTAAGGTACTTCGCACACATACTAATGCGTTAATGTGAAAATCTGGTAGATGTTATTATTTTTTTCCAATAAGGCTTATGCAAATTTGAAAAAAAGTTTATGTCCTGGTCTCAAAATATTGTTGAAGGGGGGAGGGGGGGGGCACGAAAAAAATAATAACATCAAATCTTCAATAACTAAACAAAAGAGAAGAAACGAGCGTATATTTTTCCATATTATTAAAAATTTAATATAAATATTTTGCACAGTACTTAAATTTTAGTTCAAACCGAACCAAACTTCGATATTTTTCGACTTAAGCACATAAAGTAAGGATCCTGGTGCTGGTAGAGATGAACAAGTTTGATCCTAGTGTGAAAATGGCAGTTTAGGTTCCTACCACTTTTTTACTTGAAACACATATACTGTGCTACCGACATGTTTCAAGAAAACAAATCTCTGAAGATATTCACGTTTGAAACCGCTTATTTCTTGGTCAACCTTTTAGTCATGAATATCAGGCCATTCATTCCTCTGTTGATGCTTGTTCTCCAACAATAACGTGTTCACCTCTGTGGCCTACAATGTTGATTGGCGACAATAAATAAATAAATATTAAGGATGCAAACTGTTTCGTAAATTTCAAGTTTCGAACAGTTCAGTCACATCCTTCCTGCATGCATCCAATTCATGGTAAAGAACTGTATCTCTGTGTTTTACGTTCCTAACATCCAAAATTAGGGTACGTACTTGGACATTTTGCCGAATAAAACGACCAATTTGGAGCTCCTCAAGCACTCAAGAGCTGATATTCCGGAGTGTCTCATTTGTCGTGTTTCTATCTTATCTAGTACCTATGACGCCAACTGCAATTGGGAATTTCTCCATCAGCAGCGATACAGAATTTCACTCATATATTGTTTGATTGACTTTTGCCTCAATCTAATTCGGTTCTGTTAAAACAAGTTGAATTAAATTGGAACAAATGAACGAACGCAAAATAGTCGCCTGTGATTTGCAATAGGAACCATAAAAGTTAGTTGGCCAAAGAAAGTCGATCAACACTAACGGGATAGTTGCTTTAATTTTGCACATATTGGATAATTTATAGATGTAAACTCGTTGAACTGTAAAAAATTTGCTTTCCACTAAAGAATGCAACATAATAATATAACACTTTATTTTTTTGCCCCTTCACATTTCGGAAATTTTTGAAGGGGGGGATGACATAAATTTTTTTTCAAATTTGTATAAGCCTAAAAATGAGCTGAAAATCACGTAACTCCCTGTAGAGAAATTTACGTGATTTTTCACGTGGAAAGGACGTGTGGATATTTTGAGTGTAGATTGCAGACCACATTTTTTAAAATCAAATTTTGTTCTAGATTTTGTAACAAATTTTTGAACAGATTTTGAACCACTTTGTTGTTAAATTTGGACCAGGCTTTGAATATTTTGGATCTCATTTTTAATCAGATTTTAAACCAGCAACCAGATTTTGATCCATATTCTGGACCTGGACTACATCGTCGACCACATTCTTCATCAAATTTTATTCCAGATTTTGGAACAAATTTGGACTAGATGTGAGCTATGTTTTGGACCACGTTTTAGATCAGATTATGGATCCAATTTTTTGCCTGGTTCCAGAGTCGTAGTATGACATTATGGCGACCTTAGTGATGCCCCGATTTGGCGCACCCTCGTGTCTTAAATTATTGTTCCTTCGTAATATATATTTTTTTTACAACTAACCTGTCATACATGACTCATACAACTCCCCATATCCAGTACTTCGCTACACTCGAGAGTGCCTTACTGTGGTTCAGGCCGGTTTTGGTACCCCCTAGAGCTAGCGCTCTTGTCGGGGGCCGGTCTGGCCAATGGCACGCTACGGTGCCACTGAAGAGTGGTGGGCCACTTGGTCGGAGGGCATTTTTATAGCGGTCATCAGAAAGTTGCAGTGGAGGTAATAGTTTTATTAACGGTATTATGAAATTGGTTATGAAAACCACTAGAGGGACGTAATAAAACTTAAAATGCTAATTAGGAAGGATAGTTTTTGGCACTTTTAGATTACGGGGGCGTTAATACGAACAAATATCGAGAAGACACTATATATATTGTTAAAATGAAAGCAAAAGAGCTTGGAAAAAGTTTTAGTTTTTGACTGTTTTGGGCCACAGGACGATAGAATTCCAAGCAATAATTTATTTTTATTGCACTCTTATTATGGATTTTGTATTCAAAACTGCTTATGAAAACCGCAATAAGAATGCAATAAAACTTATTTTGTTTGAATGACTCTGCACAAATAGCACAAAAATGACACGAATGACAAAAAGAAATGAAAAGGATACAAACTGTTTTACTAATGGTATGTGAATTACTTCAAAATGGCATAACAGCATAAAAATAATACCGAAGTTATGCTGAACCATATTGGGTGCCGGTGTTTTTGTTTGCTCCAATTCATTCGCAACGTTGCGCCCATAAACATTTATGTAATCCAGCATGGTTCTGTCATAAAGGTCAGATTCATCCGTGTTATGCCAGTAGTAAAAAAAATAAACAAACATGTTTTAGTACCCCTACTCATAAAGAGGAAAAATTTCCGAACCTGAAAACGGAAAACATGAATCGGACATTTTATTTACACTACCTGTGTTCCGGAGTTTTAACTCCTGTTTTACTATCGTCCAACACAAATATTTTCCCAATAATTTTTTATTATTATTTTCTAACTATTCATCCGTTCTGTACGTTCGCTGTGAGCGGGTGGGAGACTGTGACTTTATATGTATCACGCAACCATATAATTATGGCAATAACTATTATCATTATTCCTTTCATAGGTTTTTCGTCCCTTCCTACATAAATGGTGCTCTTTTTTTCTTATTGCTTGGTAGTAAACAACGCTTTGAGTGTTAAAATCGAACAATATCTGGTTGGCGATCATGGCTGAACTCAACGTACACAAAACAGACAATTTTTGAAAAGCAAATTCATGATTGCTTAAAGTTTGTTTAATTACTGGCTACAATGTCAGCACAACTAAAATAGTAGCAACATTTGTATTAAATGCCAAGGTTTCAAAACAAAAATACTCAATTCGGGAAATGAAATCATTTCAATGTCATTATTCGGTAGATCTTTTCCACGGAAACAGAGAATAAGGTAACGGAAGTTGTTATTGATGAGACCATTACTCCTTATAGCTTCCTGCCTGCTTTGGGGGACGAGCACAATCAGAGCTGTTTGTATGACGCAATAAAACTACTCACTACGGAATAACCAACAAGCAAAACTGTAGCAGCTTTTTGCTCCCGAGCTTTTCTTGGCATTATCCCGGTTATTGGGTTCGGAAACGAGCGCGACCGCGTTATTGAATGGTAAGATCCAAAAGTTATTATTAAGATTCTATCATTTGTTTCATTTTGGTTGGTTTCCTGTCGTGTACATCGACAGAAGAAATTTTCCCATCTATTTCGTGAGCTGATACAGGAGCGCCGCGCAAGAGGAGAAACAAAACACTGGTTGTATCGTGGCTCCTGGCTGCTCGCTAGACGAACGGTCCTGTTTGTACGATAAATTCAAATTTTATCTAGACCACTCATGCACAGCTCCTTGTTAGTCACGTCGTATTGCTTGCGGCTGCTGTGGCTGCTGCCACTCCGCTCGAGTAGCTTAACATATTCCACCATCCATCGCTTATAGTTACAGATAGCCATGCTGCTACCAAAATGTGGGCTCAAAGCCATAACGACTAACTTTTCCGTTCCTCTCGACGGAAAACCGAACACAAGTGGTTCCGATTGTTTCAACAGACAGCAGAAATTACTTTACCTCGTGATATGCGATTGGCACTGAGCAAACCGCACACATTGTTGAATGATTTTTCAGATGATGGCAAACAATCGTAGGTTGGCAGGCAAAAATAAGCCATTAAAAAAAAGGATAACGACCATTAGAAAGGGCAGACCATAATTCAATCGGCTCTAAACTTCAGCAATTTGCTATAGAAAATTACCTAAAATTACTGAAACATTTCATCAAATGCTTTCACCTTCCCCCTACCCACCGGCACGGCACAGCCGGGGGACATTAATGGCCCTATTAGCTCTAAGCTGACGTCGTTGAAGCTCAAGCTCAAGCTCAAAAGTGCCAGGCTGGCAACCGGGGATTTGCGAACACTTTTGATTATGACTCAATTCCCGGCCGCAGCCAGAGCGACCACAACATTCCCTAACTGCTGCGAGAGCGGGAAGGTTAAACCATTTCATTTTCCCCAAAACCTCGAAATGAGGTGAAAGGTGCTCTTCGGTGGGAAAATGAAAGCTTTTTCATTTGATGGCCCCAAATAGAGAGAGATTTTTGGCTAAAAGGTTCCGAAATGGACAACTTTTGTTGGGTGTTCCTGGCAGCCTCTCCAAGTCGTAACCGTAAGTTTGTGTTTCCAATTTCCATCTATGTAACTTAGAAATTATATTTTTCTTTTCGAAGAACTTTGCGCCAAGTGATCTTACCGATAAATTAAGAGCCGCTTTTTGGGGGAAGTTTGTGTGCTGAAATCGATAACCATTCTTAGCAGAAGCTCTTCTCGCTGGACCGTGAAGGAAAAAGCCGGCACAAAGTATCATAACAAAAAATATGAATATTGCCCTTATAAGTTCGTTTAAGCAGCAAGGGTTACTTTTTTCCTTTCCCGCTTCAGGTCTTTCGGCCGGGATAGCCCCCTTCGGCAAGGAAGGATCGTGTGAATGTTTATTGTTTTGTTTTCCTTACGCCCCCTCTCGGTGTATCGCTGCGAACTGTGTTGTATCTTATGACAGATCAAAATTTGTGCGCCGAAACTTTTACCAGCACTTGTGCGTTTTCGAGAGGCGGATACTTTTGCACCAAAGTTTTACTAGACGCTTCCTTGTGTATGAATTCGTTTGGCTTTGCACCAGAGCGCCCTGCTTTTGTCCTGTGCTAGGAATTATGTCGGTTCTTGCTGCCGGGTTCAAGTGAGAGGCACTTCAAACAAACTAGGAAACTACTTTTGCGCACAGGCCTTGCTCGAACTTCACGACGATCAGAGGTCGGCCTAGGGGTGAAACGTGGACATAACTCTTCGTTGCATAAATGCTGCTAGCGAGAGCAGGCAATGTGACCACTGGGGAACTTGAAAACAATTAAAACAAAGCAAAGCAAGCAACTGAACACAGTTTGTTGAATGAACATAGCTTTCCCACTTTGTTTACAATTTATTTTCGTATGGCATAATTTTTGCCTTCCATTTCAATTCAAGCTGTTGTACTGCGTTTCCTTACTGGTGTTAATAAATTTATTCACATTATGGGAGTAGGAAAACGACAATTTAAAATATTTAATTTTTTGGAATAATATTTTTCTGTTTGATAGACAATTCATGTTTACGCAACTTTGCATTGTGATGCGAATAGATAGGTCATAAAGTCCCGGAACTAACCAATAAAAACACATTATACGTGAAATTCGACTTTGCTCATCAATCCAGACTCTTTTCATGGTATGTACTACGATTTTCTATTGTTTGGGATTTCATTTTTTTCTAGTTTTCGATGTTGATTTTTTTACGACTCTCCAACCATTATCATTGAAGCTGTTGTAAAACAAATCTTTTCAAACTCAGAATTTACCTTCTTCTTTGTTTTTCTACAATTTAACTTTTCCTTATTTTCAATTTTTACCTTCTGTTTCGCATCTTATACGTCTTATTTTGATTTTTACCTGTTATAGGTTCCTTCTTGTGTACTGATTTTTCTCTTCGACCTTTAGTATTTTGTTATTTTCATTTTGCGGTTATCATTAGCATTTGTCATTTGTCATTTGTCATTTGCCATTTCGACTTTCCGAATTTTCGTATTTTTGACATTTTGCTTTCTCGACTTTTGGACCTTTCAACTATTCAAGTTTTCGATTTTTCGTCTTTCCACCTATCGTCTTTACGGCTTTTCGACTTTTCGACTTTTCGACTTTTCGGCTTTTGGACTTTTGGACTTTTCGACTTTTCGACTTTTCGACTTTTCGACTTTTCGACTTTTCGACTTTTCGACTTTTCGACTTTTCGACTTTTCGACTTTTCGACTTTTCGACTTTTCGACTTTTCGACTTTTCGACTTTTCGACTTTTCGACTTTTCGACTTTTCGACTTTTCGACTTTTCGACTTTTCGACTTTTCGACTTTTCGACTTTTCGACTTTTCGACTTTTCGACTTTTCGACTTTTCGACTTTTCGACTTTTCGACTTTTCGACTTTTCGACTTTTCGACTTTTCGACTTTTCGACTTTTCGACTTTTCGACTTTTCGACTTTTCGACTTTTCGACTTTTCGACTTTTCGACTTTTCGACTTTTCGACTTTTCGACTTTTCGACTTTTCGACTTTTCGACTTTTCGACTTTTCGACTTTTCGACTTTTCGACTTTTCGACTTTTCGACTTTTCGACTTTTCGACTTTTCGACTTTTCGACTTTTCGACTTTTCGACTTTTCGACTTTTCGACTTTTCGACTTTTCGACTTTTCGACTTTTCGACTTTTCGACTTTTCGACTTTTCGACTTTTCGACTTTTCGACTTTTCGACTTTTCGACTTTTCGACTTTTCGACTTTTCGACTTTTCGACTTTTCGACTTTTCGACTTTTCGACTTTTCGACTTTTCGACTTTTCGACTTTTCGACTTTTCGACTTTTCGACTTTTCGACTTTTCGACTTTTCGACTTTTCGACTTTTCGACTTTTCGACTTTTCGACTTTTCGACTTCTCGACTTTTTGACTTTCTACGGTTCAACTTGCCGAATTGCCAATTTTTCGGTTTTTGGACATTTTAACATTTCGACTTTTCGACTACGAGGTTTTAACTGTTCGACTTTTCTTCTCTTCGTCTTTTCTACTTTTCGTCCTTTCAATTTCTCGACTCTTCGAATTTCCAATTTTCAACCTTTTCGACCTTTTCGACCTTTTGACTTTTAAACTTTTTCACTTTTCAACCTTTTCACATTCTGTCTTTTCGATTTTTTGGCTTTTTGACTTTTCGGCTTTTAGCCTTCTCAACTTTTCGGCCATTCGAATCTTCAACTTTCCTCTTTTTTCGACTTTTCAACGTTTTGACTTCTTAATTTTTCGACTTTTCGACATTTCAAGATTTTTGGGCTTCGATCTTGCGAATTTTCGACGTTTTAACTTTTCAACTCTTCGTTTTCTCGACTTTTCAAATTCCGACTTTTCACCTTTTCTAACTTTTGATCGAGTTTTCGACATATTGATTATCTCGACTATTTAACTTTTCGACTGTTCGATTTTTCGACTTTCCCGACAATTGAAATTTTCGACTTGTAGATTTTTCGACTCTTCGACTTTTTAACTTGTAGACTTTTCGGCTTTTCGACTCTTCAACTTTTTGACCTGTCGATGTTTCGACTCGGACTTTTCAACTATTTAACTTTTCAATTTTTCGAATTTTTGATGTTGCGATTCTTCGACATTTAGACTTTTCGCCTTTCAGTTTTACGACGATTTAATTTTCAAGTCGTTAACTTTTCGACCTTTTGACGGTTTTACTTTGTGTTTTCGATATTTCGAATTTTCGACTTCACCTGTTTTAGACCTTTCGATTTTTCGACGATTCGACTTTTTCACTTATCGACCTGTTAAGGTTTCGACTCTTTGACTTTTCGAGTCAACGATTTTTCGACTTTACCTCATGTTTTCTACTTTTCAACTCTTCGTTTTATCGACTTTTCAAATTCCGACTTTTCACCTTTTCCAACTTTTGACCTCTGATTTTTCGATCTTTCAACTTATTGATTTCTCGACTATTTAACTTTTCGACTGTTCGATTTTTCGACTTTCCCGATATTTGAAATTTTCGTCTTGTAGATTTTTCGACTCTTCGGCTCTTCGACTTTTTCACTTTTTAACTTGTCGACTTTTCGGCTTTTGGTCACTTCAACATTTCAACTTTTCGACTTTTCAACTTTTTATTTTTTTTGACCTTTTGTCTAAGGACTTTTTGACTTTTCGGCTTCTTGACTTTTCGTCCATTCGAATTTCGTGTTTTCGAATCTGCACGTATTCGATTTTTCGGCATTTCGACAATTTGACATTTCGACTTTTTGACCTTTTGACTTTTCTACTCTGCCTTTTTGCCACTTGTCGACCTTCAGTCATTTCCACTTTTTCACTTTCCTGGTTTATGTGACTTTTTTCAGCTTTTCGAATTTCGACTTTTCGACCTTTTGACCCTTCGACTTTTCTACTTTTCAAATTCTCGATTTTTCGATTTTACATTGAACCATTGATGCTTCGAATTTTAAATTTTCAACTTCTCGGCATTTCGACTTTTCGGCATTTAAATTTTTCTACTTTTCGACTCTTGGACGTTTCGGCTTTTGGAGTTTTCAACTCTTTGATTTCTTGACTTTCAACTTTTCGACTTCTCGACGTTTGACTTCTCGATCTTTCGAATTTTCGACTTTTCGTCTTTTGGACTTTTGGACTTTTCGGACTCTAGAGAAATCAGGTTTTTCAATTATTCGAATTTTCAACTTGTGATTTCTAAACTTTAATAGGGTACGGGAGGGTATTTTCAGCCCATTAAGCGATGGCATACATTTTTTCGGCCTATGGCCTAGTTCTAGTGGAAGAACAGATGGTTTTGACGTTCTTTGAATAAAAAATAGTAGATTACTTACAGTGTTGAAAAAATAGTTATAACATACTAAAATTGTATGTCGGCAAACTATATTTGTTGGCGAAAGAAAAGACAAATAGGCTGAATTTAGAAACCTGCTGAAATACCCTCCCGTACCCTATTTCACTGTTGGAGTTTTCAACTTATTCTGGATTTTGACTTTTGACCGTTAGCATCAAAATTTTGAGTTCTAAATTTTAATTTGTGATTCGTGATTTGGTTTTGGTTTTTAATTTTCGAAAATTTGAAATGCCGAAAGGTCGAAAAGTCGAAAAAACCAGACTTTTCTGCCTTTTGACATTTCGAATTTTCGACTTCTCGACGTTTCGATTGTTCGTTTACTGTTCAACCTTCCGACTTTTGAAATTTTCGGTTTTGCTACTTCTCAATTTTGTGAATTTAGACCTCCAAATTTCATCTTTTGACTTTTCGACTTTCCTACTTCTCACGAATTTTGACTTCTGAAAATTAAAATTTTGAATTTTAAATTTTGATTTTTAATTTTTGAATTTTGCTCTCTCAATTTTGAGTTCTGTGTTTTGACTTTCGGGTTTTTAATTTTGAGTCGTTACTGGTGACTTATGTCTTTTCCACGTTTGAGTTTTTTGAGGTTTTGAGACTTTTAATTTTAAACTTTTGATTTTGGACTCCTTCCTTTTTGATTTATGTTTTACTTAGAATTTATTAGTTGCGATTCTTTACTTCTTTCTATTTTTATACCTTCGACTTTTTACTCTAAGCTTTTGCTTTACTTTCACTTTTTTTCACTACAACTTTTTACTTTCGACTTTTGATGGATGAGTTGGTTTTTTATTTTCGATTTTTTAGTTGAGGTTTAGTTGTTTTTGTTTTTAATTTTGTTGTTGTCTTTTTAACATTGACATTTTAATTTATATTTTCACTTTCTACTTTTTACTTTCAACTGTTTGTTTTCGACTTCCTGCTTCAGACTCTTTGCTTTCGACTAGCTTTGAATTTTTTTTGCGATTTTTTGCTTTGGAATTTCTGCTTCTAGCTTTTTATTTTCAACATTTTGTTTTCGACTCTTTATATTCGTTTTTTTTCTTTAGGCTTCTTAATTCGAGTTTTCTTACTTATGATTTTTTATTTTCGATTTTTTACTTTGGACTTTTTCCTACAAGGTTTTTACAAGTGACTTTTTACTTTTAAATTTTGCCTACGACTTTTTGCTTTCGACATTTTTACCGTAGACTTTTTACTCTCAACGTTTTCCTTTCGACTGTCATATGTTGTCTTTTTATTTTATGTTTTTCATTTACGGTTTATTAGTTTAGGTTGTTTTATTTTCAATTTTTCACCTGTCTTTTTAACATGGTTTTGCTACCTTCTAATTTTTTCCTTTCGACTTTTACTTTCGAATGTTTGAGTTCGGTTTATATTTATCTGTATACTTCATTCAACATTTTTACTTTGGAATTATTACTTCCAACTGATTCTTTTCAGCGTTTTACTTTGCCTTTTTCAGGTTTTAACTTTAAACTTTTTGTCATAGACTTTATGCTTCCAACGTTTAGCTTGTTACCTTCCACTTTCTATTTTTCATTTTTGATTTTTTAGTAGCAATAGTTTACGTTCAACTTTTTTCTTCAGACTTTTTACATTGAAATTTCTATTTTCGATTTTTTACTTTGGAGTTTTTACTTCCGACTTTTTATATTCAGTCTTTGCTTTCGGCATTTTATTTGTACCTTTTCTCTTAGCCTTTTTACTTCGACTGCTTTTACTTTTAGTTTTTTACTTTCGGCTTTTTACGTTGCACTTTTCACCATAAACTGTTTATTATTGACTTTTTACTTTTAAATTTTTCTTTCGACTTTATACTTTCGACTTTTTATGTAAAACTTTTTGACTTTCGGCTTCTAGCATCCGACGTTTTATTTTATTTTTTTTACTTTCGACTGTTTATTTAATATTTCTCGCTACTGGCTTTTTATTTTCGGTTTTTGCTTTTTTCTTTTTACGTTAGACTTTTTATGTTCGACTAATTACTTATTATTATTTCGATTTGTAGATTGTAGACTTTTTACTTTGGACATTTCAACTTTGATTTTTTCTTTCCGATTCGTTCTACTATTTACTTTTGACTTTATTCGTTCGATAACTTGCTATCGATTTTTTTGCATGAGTCCTTTCACTTTCCACTTTTTGCTTTGGACTTTCGATTAAAATTAAATAAATAACAATTTAAAGGCAGTACTCAAATAAAATTTAGGAATAATTGACATCAGATGGAGGCAGTTAATACCAGTATTATCTAGCCAAATCTGAAGTAATTGGAACAAAATTAAGTGATTGCTAAAACAGTCAGAATAATCAGAATAAATCCGCAATAGACCCAATATAAAAATTTAAATAGAATAACATAGCGTGAATTTCACGAAACGATACACATTTGCACTTATCTTTTATGTGATTTTGATGATCCAAAACAAAAATATATAAAATATAGTAGTATTACAGGAAATTTTTCCAATTTTTTCTCGTGTATTCCTTTTGATATTGTTTCGCATATACTAGAGTGATTAATTTTTCGTGGGCTGGGTGTTACTTGAATATACTTTTTTGACATTTGCGGCAAAATAAAATGTAACTTGATCCTGATCAGGAACAACTCTTCGCATCAGTAGAATAATATTGGCCTTGTACACGATAAAGTTCGTCTATGAAGAAAGTTAAGTTTCAAAAACATCACAGTTCTGCTTATCACCGAGCTGAATTGTTGATTAGTTTCTATTAATCACACTAAAGTCACCAAACTTTTGGCAATAATAAAATTTTCTCAGTAACTAGTCATTGTCCAACGAAAAGCCTTAATTAGAACGAGCAGGCAACTGGGAAAATGTCCGATGAGCCGGGGCAGAAATGGGGAAAAGTTTTTCTTTTCCTTCCTGGATGTATCAAACAGCAACCCACTAGGCATTTTCGCACTCGTCCGATGGCCCAGATCGTCTATGTTGATAAACATCTTATAAAGGCTGCAGAAATCTGGTCTAGTTCTTCTTGGAATGACGCACATTTCATTCGCAACATAAAACCTGTTGAGGGGAGAGAGGGATAATGCCTTCAATCCAGATAGTAGTTTTTCAAATGTATAACGGTTATCAATTGGCACACTGGCACAGATCAAAAGAGAACACTCTACAGTAGATCAAAAGAATGGTTTGCAGTGGTATGCTTTTTGCAACAAAAGAAAAAAAATCAATTGATAATTAATATAAAAGCATTTTCCTTCAGCAGGATTTCTATAGGACTTATCTCAGCTAGACATATCAACGAACGAGTGTTGTACTGAATCGACGATGGCATTTTTCATAGCAAAGCTGTTTTGTTGATTGAGATTGGCTCTCTACATTTATTCTGCTAATTACACCGGAGGTATCAAGAGAAAATTTTGGGGTGAAAGTTGCTTTCAAGTCGAAAACTTGAAAGTGATGCAACTCTATTAAAAAAGAAACAAAGCCTAAAACACAAAAAAGGTCAGCAATTTGATTGGGTTTTCATAGCAAACCAAGAGAATGACCACTTCTAAACTGCTTCTACCATTCTATTGTGTTCTATTGTGAGTTTCCTTTCACTTTCAAGCCCATTGGCTTTCCCGAGCACGAAATTGGTAATTTCCGCTCCCGAAAGCTATGCAATTGAATTCGGAGACAAAATTCAGCATTGAATTAACTGAACTATCCTTGCTAACGACATTTGATCTCTGCCGAAACTTCGCTTACTGAAGTACGAAACTAGAGTGCGAAAACAACACGGACGGAACTGATTTCCACCGTCTTCCGATCTGGCCGAGCGAACCAACAACCAACAACGGTGGCGCTCTGATTTGAACTTCTAACTTTACTGACTCCACCGAGCGAACAAAGTTTTGGTTTGAATGGAAGAACTTTCTGGGCTGAGTCAGAACTGCGAGACCCCCGGCACGGTTGTCGGCACATTTTCGACCTATGCGGATTCACTTCGAGTTTCTGGCGGAAAATGCTGTGTCCGTCAGTGCGAATAAGTTCTGAATTATAGAATCATCACTGAAGTTGATCTGTAGATCAAATGAATCCTTTTCAAATCGGAATGCTGAACGAAACTTTAAGCGTAGTGAACAGATTACGCCTTATTATTTAACATTTAAAAATCTAAACATTTAAATTAAAGTCGCAGCTGGTCAAACCTTCGGAACTTCACAAGTAGACAATCATCATCCGTAATATTCCACAGAGAACAGAACAGCGCGTCTGCCTGCCGTCTAGGTTGTACATTTCCTAGCAGCGCCAACTGGCTTACGTCAGGACAGTGCAGTGGCACCAAGCAAAAACGTATCTTTTGGTTAATTTCTTTCAGCATTTGCTCGGCGCCAAGCGTTCAGTTATTAGGTACGGTTCTTTTTCCCACAGCTTTTCCCCTTTATTTGGAATCATATCCCACCCAGTGCAGTGAGGAAAACGTGCGAAAAAGCAGATCTTGCAGTAGTGCCCGTAGCGCGTCACTACAGCAGCATTGGAACAGAAATAAATTATCCTGCAGAGTGAACTTTAGCGCCCCGCTGTATTATCCTTTCGTTTTACTATTTTGTCTTTTTTATTTATGAGAATATTCACCGCAATCCAGCCGAAAGGTCCTCTTTGTCGGCCCGAACATGCTGCCAACCAGAGAGATGGCAAGCCTATTTGTATCCAGCCGTTCGTTCGTTTGTTGGATCCTAGCTCTAGTCGTCCATTTATTATCTGTCAACGTGATGACATTGCCGGTTATACTAAAATGCTTCGCATTATTGCTTTCATTCCAGTAGCGTTGTTTTGCCTTCGTTGTTGTTAGTTTCCCGCTGTAAGTGTCGGAAATAGCACAAACGACGGTGTCGACGAGTGTTGATAAAAATAATATGGAAGTAATTAGTCACTGCTCTAACGAGTTCACCACGCACACTGAAGCGGTGCAGCTAGGAGGCGTGGTGCAGTAGAGAAAAAAAAACTACAAAGCAAAATTTTTACTTGTCAGGTTACAGGCGAGTTGGAAGTAAATTGCACTCAGAACGTGCAGATGAGCAAAAGAAATTGCAGCTGAGGCAATTTGTTGCGCTGGAAATGACGTTTGTAGGTGAACCTCTGAAGCGGCTAATAGAGTGCATACATTCCGAACAGAATGGGAAACTTGCTCCACATCAGAATATGATCATAAAATTTTCCGCCGAGAAGCTTTGAAAATGTTTTGTGCTGAAGAAACTTTATGACCGTGAATAATGTACTAATCTTAGAGAACTCCCCGACCGAACTGGAGTGCAGCACGGTTTACATTTATTACATGACATCGTTGAATATGGCTTTCCCTACCGGACTAAAATTAAAGATACGAAAGAGAGGGGTTTTAAAGTCGAGAATCAAGCGTTCCCTTGCATTTCACAGAACGTCAACGAAATCTCTTAAGAATAAGTAATTTGCAGCACCAACCAGTAGCAACTGAGTATCATTATATAAAGTAAAAAGTAAATCGTTAAAATGTAAAAAGTAAAACGTTAAAATGTAAAAAGTAAAAAGTAAAAAGTAAAAAGTAAAAAGTAAAAAGTAAAAAGTAAAAAGTAAAAAGTAAAAAGTAAAAAGTAAAAAGTAAAAAGTAAAAAGTAAAAAGTAAAAAGTAAAAAGTAAAAAGTAAAAAGTAAAAAGTAAAAAGTAAAAAGTAAAAAGTAAAAAGTAAAAAGTAAAAAGTAAAAAGTAAAAAGTAAAAAGTAAAAAGTAAAAAGTAAAAAGTAAAAAGTAAAAAGTAAAAAGTAAAAAGTAAAAAGTAAAAAGTAAAAAGTAAAAAGTAAAAAGTAAAAAGTAAAAAGTAAAAAGTAAAAAGTAAAAAGTAAAAAGTAAAAAGTAAAAAGTAAAAAGTAAAAAGTAAAAAGTAAAAAGTAAAAAGTAAAAAGTAAAAAGTAAAAAGTAAAAAGTAAAAAGTAAAAAGTAAAAAGTAAAAAGTAAAAAGTAAAAAGTAAAAAGTAAAATGTAAAATGTAAAAAGTAAAAAGTAACACTTGGGACAGCATGCTATTCATCATTGTGCATCCTTATCAAGTCCCCGCATGCTGATCAATACCGACGCCGGCGGGTCCTGGTGGGATGGGAAGGAATGTTAGTCCAATACTTGTTGCAAAGCTTTGGGTATAACCGTCTTTAATTAAACTCTAGCAATACCACACAGCCGAGATTAGTACATACGATGACTGGCTTGCTACATTAGCATCGTACCTTGCTGCTAACAGGGCGATGGGATATAGTAAACATTATGATATATATGTCGCTAAAAGACTGAGTAACATTTCTTGGAAATGCAAATTAGATGATGAAGATACTTAAAGAGACAAATGACTTGGCATGTTTTAAGATCAGTTTTGAATGTACTTTAATTATATTTCGGTCGCCAGTTTTTCCAACTTTTTATTGTATAGCCGTACGAAATATGGCTAATTTTTACCTAAATCGTTCAGTAACTCGCTCTGTATAGAAGACACGTGTTCACTACCTTCTGCAAAAGTGTGTGATTTTAATAGATGCAAATATTTGCAGAACATTATTTTTCCCTAAATCTTATGGTTTTGAAGCTACAGTGAAAATTCCGATTTTTTGGGTCCGTCATGAAAGACGCCTAATATCTCAAAAACTGTGATACTTAGAGGAATAATGTTTTCAGCAAAAAGCTTCATAATAAGCTTATCTAAAACTTTCTAGAACATACTACAGCTCTATATCATCAAATTAGAAAGTTAAATTTTGCAGCGCCACCTGTGTTTGAGTTCTGAACTAATACTAACCACCAGTCGTTTGATCTAGCGTCTATTGATATACAGAAATTCTTCCGAAGACGCCATATTGCAAAAAATACTATGAAAAGAGTTATTAAAAAAGCTTACGATTCCAGAGCAATCAAACCACTGTGCAATGGAAGGAATTTTTTCTATCATTTTTGTCTTCCTTTTTGTAAAATTTTGCAAGGAAAATAATAATGTGTATGTCAAAAGAATGAATTGATTTGGGTTTCACGATTAAAACTTAAGTAAAAATGCTTAAAATGCATATTTTTTTGCATAAAAAAATCTCTTTGTTTTTTTTCGCCCCCGCCTTCAGTAGCCCAACACCGAAAGGACAAAAACTTTATAAAATATTTGTAACTAGCTGACCCGATAAACTTCGTATTGCCACAAATTAAACTGTGTTGTACATAAATCATGAATCGCGGATGATCTTTGTCACAATCTCGAGTTTTGCAAGTTTCTGAGGAGTTCATCCTTAGATGATTCATTTTGGCAGTTACATAACTATGAAAGCATCCCAGGTAACCAATAAGCATCACCAATGCTATTCAAATGCAGGCCAATAAGCATTTAAGTCGCCTTAAATGCTACTTAAATGCTATTTTGGCAAAATACATAGCTACTTTACTGATAACCTTCTTATAGTGCTGACAATGCTAATTTACAGCTAATTACCGACACGAAGAATTTGAATACAATTTCGGTTGCCAATTTACAACACCTATGCAGTCAAAAAGCTAATACACAACAACGTGCAGTATAAAATACCAGATATGCTGATTTGCTGTTTATGTTAATGCTTATTAGTTACCAGGAATGGGTAGTTTAATATACAAATTTGCAATTTTTCCTCACCGTAAAGTAGAAAACAACTCCCCTGTCCCCTCATTGCATAGCCAGAAAGCGGATAGTAATATTCGCCATGATTATACAACATTTCGCCGAATATCATTTCGCAAAAAAGCTTAAGCGGAATGTACCATTTCACGGAAAACTTTTTCGTGGGAAGTACCATTTCGCGATCCTCTCCTTACTCGCTGTCGCTCGTTCCAGGAAACCCAGGTAGACCTAGGAAAACAAATAAACCTAGACAGTAGTGATTTCTGCGGGGAGTTGCCTCGCCCCAGTGGGCGGCTAATGTTGACTAATGTTTTATGGAAGAGTCTCGAATTTCTCGAGTTCGATTAGTTTTTGAGTTTCGCAAAAATTTCTGTTTTATTTGTATGAGAGTCCATATCCCCCTACCACAGGGGTGAGAGGTCTCTAACTATCATAAAATAAATTCAAGACTCCAAAATCTCCCACACGCCAAATTTGGTTCCATTTGCTTGATTAGTTTTCAAGTTACAAGGAAATTTATATTTCATTTGTATGGTAGCCCCTCCTCTTAAAAGAAGGAGGGGTCGTAATTCACCATAGAAAAAATTTCTGCCTTCTAAAACTCCCACATGCTCCCATTTGCTTGATTAGTTCTCGAGATAAGAGTAAATTTGCATTTCATTTGTATGGAAGCCCACCCTCTTAAAGGGGAGATGGGCCATAACTCGCTTTCTAAAGAGGAGAGGGGTCTCAATTCACCATAGAAAATAATCTTGCCTCCAAAAACACCCACATGCCAAATATGGTTCCATTTGCTTGATTAGTTCTCGAATTATGAGGAAATTTGTATTTCGTTTGTATACGAGCCCCCCTCTTAAAGTGGGGAGGGGTCCCAATTCACAACAGAAAATATTCTTGCGCTTGCGATTCTTGCGAGGGGTCTCAATTTACCATAGAATAAATTCTTGTCACCAAAAACACGCACATGCCAAATTTTGTTCTATTTGCTTGATACGTTCCCAAGTTATGCAGAAATTTGTGTTCAATTTGTGTGGGAGCCGCCCCACTTAGTGGGGGGAGGGGTCTCATACCGTCATTAAAACCTTCCCTGACCCCAAAAACCTCTACATGCAAATTTTCACGCCGATCAGTTCAGTAGTTTTTAATTCTATAAGAAACATCCCGACAGACAGACAGAAATCCATTTTTATATATTAGATGGCCTAAATAAATAAATCAATTTTCAAAATGTCGGAAAAGTGGAAATTTCTATATGTGGGAAAATCGTAAACACTCGTTAATTGTGTTTAACAGAAATATTTAAAAATAGTAAACTCTACATGTCGAAGAGTCAGAAATTTGAACAGTTGACAGGTCACAAAATGATAAAATCGAAAAGTCAAAAAGTCGAGAAAGAAAATAAATAGAATAGTAAAAAGTCGAAAAAACGAAAAATTAAAAGTCGGAAATCAAAACATGTCGGAAAAAGTCTGCAGTCAAAAATCAAAAAGTCCAAATTTCGAAAAATCAAAAAATCGAAAGGTCGAAAATTCGGAAAATTGTATAGTCAAAATATCGAAAAGCCGTAGTCGTAAAGTCGAAAAATCGTTGACTCTAAAAGTCGAAGAGTCGAAACCTCAACAGGTCAAAATGTGAAAAAGTCGAATCGTTGAAAAATCGAAAGGTGTAAAAAAGGTAAAATCGATAATTCGAAATATCGAAAAGTCGAAAACACAAAATAAAAACGACAAAAGGTCGAAAAGTTAAAGACTCGAAAATTGAATCGCCGAAAAACTGAAAGGCGAATAGTGTAAATGTCGAAGAATCGCAACATCAAAAAGTTGAAATGTCGAAAATTCGAAAAGTTGAAAAGTTAAACAATTTCAAAGTTGAAAAGACCGAGTCGAAACATCGACCGGGCAGAAAGTTGAAGAGTCGAAAAGTCGAAAAGTTGTAGCATCAAAAGATCGAAGAGTTGAAGCGTCTAAAGATCGAAAAGTCGACAGGTCGAAAGATAAAAAAGATGGGTTGTCAAAGAGTCGAAAGTCGAACAGCCGGAAATTCTAATAATCGAAAAATAAAAACGTCGAGGAGTAGAAAAATTGAAAAGACGCAAATTCAAAAAGTCCAAAACTCCAGAAGTCGAAAGGTCAAACAGTCAACAGTTAACACTCAACAATCAACAGTCAAAACTCATAAAAATCAAAATTGAAAATCGTAAATGCCAAAAAGTCGAAAAATAGAATATTCAGTACATCGTAAAGTCCAAAATTCGAAACATCGAAATGTCGAAAAATCGTTAATTTTAAACGTCGAAGAGTCGTTAATTGATCGAAAAGTGAAAAAGTCAAAAATTCTAAAAATGTCGAGAAATCTAAATGTCAGAAAAAGGTAAAGTCGAAAGTTCAAAATGGTGAACAGTCGAAAGCACAAAGTGGAAACGTCAAAAGGTCGAAAACTAAATCGTCGAAAAACTGAAAGTCGTGAGGTCGAAAATTCGAAATATTGATAAATCGAAACGACTAAAGGTCAAAAATCCCTTAAGTCGAAGAATCGGAACATTGAAAAGTTTCAAAGTCGAAAAGTCGGAAAAACCAAAAGTCAAAAGTTCGAAAAGTCAAAAAGTCGAAAATTAAATCGTCGAAAATCTGAAATGGCGAAAAGTCGTGAAATCGAAACATCAGAGAATCGAAAACATAAAGTAGAAATGACAACAGTTGAAGTTGAAGAGTCAAAAAGCCAAAAAATCGAAAAGACGAAAAATAAAAAAGTTAAAAAATCAGAGGGGTTGTGTACAAGACACGACCGCATAGGTGACGCAGGACTACGTAAATCTCTTGATAGTGATAGTAGCATGTATTCATGCATGTAATCATTCGATTCTTCATGTATATATCTATGCCTATAAAAATGGATTTCTGTCTGTCTGTCTGTCCATATGTTCCTTATAGAATCGAAAACTACTGAACCGATTGCAGTGAAAATTTGCATGTAGAGGTTTTTGGTGTCAGGGAAGGTTCTTATGATGGTTAGAGATTCCTCCCCCCACTAAGAGGGGGGGCTCCCATACAAATCTATGCATATGAAAATTGATTTCTGTCTGTCTGCCCGAATGTTCCTTATAGAATCGAAAACTACTGAACCGTCGGCGTGAAAATTTCGAAAATTTTCGTGGTTCGAAAACAGACACTGAGGAAGCCTGCAAGTCGTAGGCGAAATACGTATCTGTCATTGAATAAAATACACATAGTAGAATTAAATTGGATAAGTTTTCTTATTTTTTATTTTTAGGTGAAAATTTGCTATAGGACTTTTTGGGGCCAGGGAAGGTTCTTATGATGGTTAGAAACCCCTACCCCCACTAAGAGGGGGGGCTTCCATACAAATGAAACACATATTTCTGCATAACTCGAGAACCAATTAATCAAATGGAACCATATTTGGCATATGGGTGTTTTTGGAGGCATGAATTTTTTCTATGATGATTTAGGACCCCTCTCCCTTTTTAGGAGGGGGGGGGGCTCCCATACAAATGAAATACAAATTTCCTCATAACTCGAGAACTAAGCAAGCAAATGGAACCAAATTTGGCATGTGGGGGGATTTGCAGGCAGGAATTTTTTAATGATGTCCTGTGGTAAGGGGATAAGGACTCTCATACAAATAAAACAAAAATTTTTGAGTAACTCAAAAACTAATCGAACTCGAGAAATTTTAGACTCTTTCATAAAACATTAATCAATAACAAGACCACCCAAAACTATCAATAGTAACATTAGATAATTCAGCGCAAGACGGCCACTGGCCGCGAGTGTTGCCGTCAACCTGCCGTCGGAAGCGCCGGCCACAGCGGAGGGCAGCCCCCCGTAGAGATCACCTCTATCTAGGTTTATTTATTTTCCTAGATCTAATGATCTCTATTACTTTCCTTCACTTGGGTCACCCTTGAGAAATGGTACTTTCTACGAAAAGATTTTCTGTGAAATGGTACAAAAATCAAGAACACAAACTATTGCTTTCCTGCTATCTTACAGAAATAAAATATTAGTTTATTACCAGTGGTTCCCCCACGTTGAAGGGATTTCACCAATTCAATCCCAATTTTACAACAGCACATCTTTTCACTACACTTCCAATGCAACGGCAAACATGCGTATCTATACCTATAAAGAAGGATTTCTGTTTGTCTGTCTGTCTGTCTGAATGTTCCTTATAGAATCGAAAACAACTGAACCAATCGGCATGAAAGTAAGCATGTAGAGGTTTTTTGGGGCCAGGAAAGGTTTTAGTGATGGTTAGAAACCCCTCCCCCCACTAAGAGGGGGGGCTCCCATACAAATGAAACACAAATTTCTGCATAACTCGACAACTAATCAAGCAAATAGAACAAAATTTGGCATGTGGGTGTTTTCGGTGACAAGAATTTATGGTAAATTGAGACCCCTCCCCTCTTTATAAGGGGAATTATAATTTCTCTCCTCTTTAAAAGGGGGGGCTTCCATACAAATTTCCTCATAACTCGAGAACTAATCAAGCAAATGGAACCAAATTTGGCATGTGAAGGTTTTCAAGGGCAAGAATATTTTCCATAGTAAATTAGGACCCCTCCCCACTTTAAGAGGGGGAGCTCCTGTACCGAAGAAACACAATTTTCCTCATAACTCGAGAAGTAATTAAGCAAATGGAACCAAATTTGGCATGTGGGTGTTTTTGGAGACAAAAATTTTTTCTATGATGAATTAGGTCCCCTCCCCGTTTTAGGAGGGGGGGATCCTATACACATGAAATACAAATTTCCTCATAACTGAAGAACTAATCAAGCAAATGGAACAAAATTTGGCATGTGAAAGTTTTCGAGGGCAAGAATATTGTCTATGGTGAATAAGGACCCCTCCCCACTTTAAGAGGGGGGGCTCCTATACAAACGAAATACAAATTTCCTCATAACTCGAGAACTAATCAAGCAAATAGAACAAAATTTGGCACGTGGGTGTTCTTGGAGACAAAATTTTTTTCTATGATGAATTGGGACCCCTCCCCACTTTAGGAAGGGGGGCTCCTATACAAATGAGATGCAAATTTCCTCATAACTCGAGAACTAATCAAGCAAATAGAACCAAATTTGGCATGTGGAGGTTTCTTGAGGCAAAAAAAATTTCTATGGTGAATTAGGACCCCTCCCAACTTTAAGAGGGGGTGCTTCTACACAAATGAAATACAAATTTCATCATAATTCGAGAACTAATCAAGCAAATGGAACCAAATTTGGCATGTGGGAGTTTTAGATGGCAGAAATTTTTTCTAAGGTGAATTACGACCCCTTCCCCTTTTAAGAGGGGCGGCTCCCATACAAATGAAATTCAAATTTCCTTATAACTAGAGAACTAATCAAGCAAATGGAACCAAATTTGGCATGTGGGAGATTTTGGAGTCTTGAATTTATTTTACGATAGTTAGAGACCTCTCACCCCTGTGGTAGGGGGATATGGACTCTCATACAAATAAAACAGAAATTTTGCGAAACCCAAAAACTAATCGAACTCGAGAAATTCGAGACTCTTCCATAAAACATTAGTCAATACAAGACCACAAAAACTATCTATAGTAACACTAGATCATTCAGGACGAGACGGTCGCGAGTGTTGCCGGTGACCCGCCGTCGGAAGCGCCGCCCACTGGGGGGCTTGCAAAACTCGAGATTATGACAAAGATCATCCGAGATTTATGATTTATGTACAACACAGGTTAATTTGTGGCAATACGAAGTTTGTCGGGTCAGCTAGTCCATATATATAGAGTATTTTTATAACCGAACACAACAGCTGTTGCGCACTTTTCCAACACAGATATCAAATTCGCCTAGGTTTAATCGTCTCGCAGTAAAGAATTTGCGATTTGTTGGGACAACGAACTTGTCATTTTTTCTGGCACACTTCCCTAACACAGACATCAAATTGGACTAGGTTTGATCGCGTTCGTAAGAAATTTGTTGGCACGAAGGGGTTTTGTCATTCTTTTTGGCGCATTTCCCAAGCAAGGACATCAAAATGGTTTAAATTTAATCGTGGTGTTAAGAAATTTTGTTGATACAAGGAAATTTTGTCGCTTGTTTTGGCTTACTTCCCAAGCACAGATATCAAATTTATATATGTTTCGGTTGTCGTAAATAATCTTCGACCTGTTCGGACGGAGAGATTTTGGCACTTTTTTTTCTATCCAAAGTAAAAAGTCAAAAGCTAGAAAGTAGATAGTCTGAAGAAAAAAGTTGAAAATAAAGAATCGAAACTAAAAGGTCGAAAATGAAAATTAGAAAGTCGAAAGAAATTGTTAAAAGTAATAAGTCGAAAACAAACAATCCAAGGTAGAGCGCTAGTTTATTGATAGAAAGTAAAAAAACCTAAAAACCTAAAATGAAGAATTAAAAGTTAACAATCAGTAATCGAAAATAAAACGTGAAGAGTAAAAAGTCGAAAGCAAAAACTCAGAAATAAAAAATCGAAGTGAAAAGTAAAACGCATAATGTCAAAAGTTAGAAGTCAAAAGTGGAAAACCTTTAGAACATTTTTAATTTCTTACTTTTTATGCAGATTCTCGCATAATTTTACGATTGTCTTTTCTTAGACACACTATAATCGTTGGCCACGCTTTTTGCTGTATCATGAATGCAATTTAGTTAGATATTGATTAAAAAATAATGTTTTATGGCGATTCAATTCGACTTTCAACTCTAGTAGCAACCGATTCTGAACCAAACTCTTGTGACATAGGTACACCATCGAGTGTTCTTTTTTTCCCAGGCGGCTCATCAAACAGAACTCATTTTCTTTCTTTTTTCCGCCTCGCCCCACCGTCAAAGAGCGCTATAAGTGAGTGCAATTTGCAAATCAGTCACGTTCATCGAAGACCGATGCTCGAGGATACTGTCAGAATCGTCAAACGCTGAAAAAATGTTTCCTCTCCTTGAGTAGGCCGGTAGGCTGGAAAGAACGCCCGTTTCTTGATTCTTGCCAGTGGACCCTAACATTTGACCGGATTACCTACCGCTGCGCTGGTGAGCCGCCATTTATCGTCGCCCTAGAGTAGCAGGGAGCTGGGTGTGAGTGACGACAAATTTTCCTGGCAGCTGGATTAGCTACTTGAAAAGTTCACAAACTTGTTCTGGAAACGCTTCCAACATTCCGTTTACTATGCCGTAAAAGCAGCTCTTTCCGTATGCACATTCATTTCTGCAACAAACATACACTGCATGTACCTACATACGAGGTGCTTCTGATAGGAAGGAATAGTTCAGGAACCGGAAATGTGCTGAACAAACATATTTGGTCTTTCGAGGGGGAAATGGAATCACTGATTGACTGAATGACTGAATGACTGAATGACTGAATGACTGACTGACTGAAGCACTGTACCGTATGTGTGTATGTACATAGTGCTTGATGGCAGTGAGAAGCTAGGGCACAAGAAATGAATGCCAATCCGACATTAGATGTATCTTCTTATTCAAGAAAATTTGTATTATAATGCAGAAACTGCCTCTCTCAAGGGGTTTACCCGGCATCGTTTTATTCAAGAGCTATTCAGTCCGTGGTAGGATCTCGTTTCAAGGTAAATTCGCTGGAAAATAGAGCCGTTGTGTTGCCGGAGCTTCTCGAAAGGCACTTGATGTTGCTTGGTTTTAGAAGTTATTAATTTTGATTTAAAGTGTACTTTCATTGCTTTCATTGAAAGTGAAAATAATGCTTATTTAACTACAAAAAATAGCTATCCTAATAATCTCAAATCATTTACAATGGTGGAGCAAGCACTTCGAAAATCGTAAACATTTTTACGAACGAAGGCTCTGAATTATGAACATCACAAAACAGCTCGATTCATTCCCATAAATCATTCTTGATGAAATTTCAAGATGTGCACAGCAATAAACGCGATTTCTTTTCGGTTTTTCTCCCTCGAATCCCTACCCCGGATTGAAGAATATAATTCCACGAACAAATGCGTCCATGTTTGTAAAGTGGCGACAATTTTTTATTATTTTCAATATCCTTTCCGGCCAGCTGCGATTCCAGCTTGCCGGGCCAGCTTGACCGCCTGACATATAACCCGAAATTGGTCCCGGTAGGAAAACGTGACAAATAGCAGCCTGAAGCCCGAGGGTCCGCTGTGTGGGATCACTGCGACCGACCGGAACCAAAACAGTGCGCTAGTTTTGATCACCGAAAAGTGGGCGGGCGGGCCGTCCAAAAGACTAGCTGCAATCAGAGCAACCGTCAAGAGCTTTTCTGTTACGTACGTACGATTGATGGTTAAAAATAGTCCCGAAAGTCACACACACACACACACAATCACCAGGCTAGCAGCAAGCAGCTGCGTCGATCTCCTCGGGCCCTATGGTCGCTCGAGCGGAACGGGATTGCGCCCGGGAAAAGTCGCACCGGAAAAAGAGACTCCCGAGACAGACAGACATACCACGCAATAAATCATTCAAAGTTGTCTCCTTTTGGCTTTTGCCGGCCGCCATCGGTACCCACTGTATAACCGAGTGGAACCCCTTGAAGGCCTCCATCGAACAAAAAATATAATGTGTGCGATTGCCACTTCCACATCCGTCTTGGTTCTATGGAACGTGCATGCTAGATAGAGAATATAACTAACGAGCTGTTTCAACCCTTATTTGGCTTGTATTATCTACCGAAAGCGGGTACACCCTTCCCGTTCGTTCGTGGGCGATAAGATTCACAAACTCCAGCCGTCAGAAAATAGCGGTGGAAATTATTTCCCCCGCGCGCAGCTCAGACTGCCGTGTGCGGTCAACACCACCAAGGAGGATGTCAGCTCTGCCACTGATACTAATCTACGAAGCTGTCACAACAACAGTTTCACCAGCAGCAGCGGGCGGCAATGGCTGTCGCCCTCAAGCTGGAATGCCACAACAAGAAGACGAAGAAGAAGGTTTAACTGACACCGGGACTGGACAAAAAATTATCACTTTCCTGCTGTGGCATCTACGCAGGGGCTAGGAGCGGAGATAACAGCAAAAGGCAAAGAGCGATTCCGCACGTAATAACACACAAAAACGGTTCGAAATCTGTCTAAAAGTCTGATTATATTTAGGAAATTTACTGTTCTAGATCAGACAGGGTGACCTGAGTGACATTTTGATTGAATTTGCCCAGCTGCATAAGGTGAGTCTGCTGTCGTAAAATAAATGCCAACGAACTGAGTCAGTAGCTGGACAACGATATTTGAAATTTGCAGCTGTTTAAATTTGTTTAAAACTTTATTGCTTTCAATTTTTTTGGGTTGTTACATGGTTTTTGATTGTAAATCTGTTCTACATTTAATAGAAAACAGAAATTTATGCATATAATCATACTCACTGAATTACTTAGACTCTTAGAACTTAGAAATCATGTGAAAAATCAGTTATCGTGTGAAATCATAACTAAATAATAAATCAGATAATTGCACAGATATCGTGCAATTAATTTAAAATTAAAAGCACTAAACCTCTCAATGTCATTATTAGGAATGAGAAATTTTTAAATTAAACTAGTTGACCTGACAAATTTCGTTTTGCTACAAATTAAAATGTGTTGTACATCAATTATGAATCTTGGATGATCTTTGTCACAATCTTGGGTTTTGAGGGTTTCTGAGGAGTTCAACTTTAGATGATAAATTTTGGCAGGTACTTAACTATGAAAGCATGGGCAGTTTGATATACAAATTTTTAATTTGTTCCCACAGTAAAGTAGAAAACAGCTCCCGCATTGCACCACCGGCAGAATCGACCGAAAAAACGGAACTTTTTGTTGTCGCTGTTTTTATGGGGTAAAAAGTGACTTTTCTTATATAAAAAATCACGTTAAATCGATCGGTGATGGTCACGAAAAGTAGCCCATTTTGCCCCATTTACCCCTATTTTCTAATAGTTTTGAAACAATCATGTACCAACTCTCTCCAATTTGAGATTCTATGGTAAGGAGAGAAGAAGAACGATGGGAAATAGGTATATGAAAAATTTTATTTTAACATGACATAATCTAGAAGTCCGTTTTGCCCCATTTTCCTCAAGGTTTTTAAACTAGAGGCAAAATAACAATTCGATACTTTTATCAGAGATTTTCTAGAAGGCCTGCCTGTTGCGCAGGTTGAAACAGTCGAATGACGATCAAGTTTCTCACAAAAATGTCGTGTAAGGGAATGTACAACTTGTACTGAAATCTGAGAAAGTATTGATAGGAAAACGAGCAACTGTAAAAGTGTTCCGACTTCGTTCAAATTTGGTGTGCTTGTTCTTAATCAAAATTCATATTTTTTTATTGGACGCTTAGGGTGCTCTTTTCTAAATTATGGTGGCCTCCTGAACCATCATGTCTGTCATTTTTTCTTTCAAAGTTTCAATATATTTGTTGCCTGGAACGCTTTGAGCTACAGTCAAATATTCTGAAAAGTTGATTGAAATATCTTTTATTTGGAACAAAAATCATTAAAATCGGTTCAGTGGTTCAAAAGTTATGAAGTTTTGAATGAAGTAAAATCAGAAAGCGAGACGATTTTTGTGACAACTCTTACTCAGAAAGCGGCACCCTAAGCGTCCGATAAAAAATATGAGTCTAAAATTTTTCGACCAGGAACAAACACACCAAATTTGAACGAAATCGGAACACTTTTACAGTTGCTCGTTTTGCGATCAATACTTTCTCAGATTTCACTGCAAGTTGTGGGGTAAATCAAGGCAAAACATTTCCTTACACGACATTTTCGTGAACAACTCAATCGTTATTCGATATTCTGACTGTTTTAATCTGCACAACAGGCATGTCTTCTTGAAAGTCTCTGGTGAAAGTATCGAATTGATATTTTGCCTGTAGTACAAAAACCTTTAGGGGAATGGGGCAAAACGGACTTCTAGATTATGTTAAGTTAAAATAAAATTGTTCATATACCTATTTCCCAACGTTCTACTTCTTTCCTTACCATAGAATCTCAATTTGGAGAGAGTTTGTGCATGATTCTTTCAAAACCATTAGAAAATAGGGGTAAATGGGGCAAAATGTGCTACTTTTCGTCATTTCCGCGCGTTAAGACCATCACCCATCGATTTCTCATGATATTTTACATAAGAAAAGTCACTTTTTACCCCATAAAAGCAGTGGCAACAAAAAGTTCCGTCTTCGATCGATTTTGCCCACTGTGCATTGCTTAGCCACATTAAATAAAGCTTTTAAATATTCGTCGTGACTGTGTAACATTTCGCCGAATACCATTTTGCGGAAAACCAAGAAGGAAGAGTCCAAAATTTCTCGAGCTCGATTAGTTTTTGAGTTACGCAAAAAATTCTGTTTTATTTCTGTGAGAGTTTTTATCCTCCTACCACAAGGGTGAGGGGTCTCAAACCATCATAAAATAAATTCATGCTTCCAAAATCCCCCAAATACTAAATTTTTCCCATGTGCTTAATTAATTCTCGAGTTATGAAGAACTTTGTATTTCATTTGTATGGGAGTCCCCTGCCCCTCTTGATGTGGAGATTTGTCATAATTTGTTATAGAAAAATACCTGCCTCCTAAAACCCCACATGCTTAATTTTGTTCCTTTTGTTTGATTAGTTCTCGAGTAATGAGGAAATTTGTATTTCATTTATATGGGAGACCTCCCTCTTTAAGGGAGGAGGGGTCATAGTTCACCACAGAAATAATTGCTGCCTACTAAAACCCCGACATGCCAAATTTGGTTCCATTTGCTTGATTAGTTCTCGAGATAAGAGGAAATTTGTATTTCATTTGTAAGGAAACCCCCTCTCTTAAAACGGAGAGGGGTCATAATACCCTTCCTCAAGAGGGGAGGGGTCTCAATTTACCATAGAAAAAATTCTTGCCTCCAAAAACACCCACATGCCAAATTTGGTTCAATTGCTTGATTAGTTCTCAAGTTTTGCAGACATTTGTGTGACATTTGTGAGGAGTCTCTAACTATCATGAGAACCTTCCTCGGCCCCAAAAACCCCTACATGCAAATTTTCACGCCGATGGGTTTAGTAGTTTTCGATTCCATTAGAAACATACCGACAGACAGACAGAAATCCATTTTTATAGGTATAGATTGCATAGGGAGAGCATGTGCCTGAGCATAAGCAAGGCAGAACTAATAATTAACAGAAAGAATCCACGCATGACGCGCATTAATTGACTCGG
This sequence comes from Sabethes cyaneus, assembly GCF_943734655.1. NCBI lineage: Eukaryota > Metazoa > Arthropoda > Insecta > Diptera > Culicidae > Sabethes > Sabethes cyaneus. The sequence continues at coordinate 212,303,317 of NC_071354.1, read as the reverse complement.
TTCACGACTGCAAAATCCAAAAAAAACAGGAAAACACTCCATCTTTCTGACATTTGATTTTATGACTTTTGAATTTTTAGGGTTTTCGACTTTTCCCACTTTTCGACTCTTCGGTTTTTCAACTCTTCTACTTTTCGATTTTTCATCAATTCGGTTTTAATATGTTTCTACTTTTCGTCTTTTAGAAAATATTACTTTTAAACTAAAGATTTCGATTTTTCCACAAATAGTATTTAGTACTTTTCCGACATTTTAATTGTTGACTTTTATACTTTCTCGACCTTCCGATGTTTCAATTTTTCAGCACTTCATTTACGATTTCCCGATTTATAACTTTTGACTATTGGTCTTCGAACATTTAACTTTTGACTGTTGATGGTTTTTTGCTTGCTGTTCATCTTTGACTTTGGATTTTTATTATTCCACTTCTGATTTTTAATATTTGGATTTTGACATTTGGCTTTTCACTTTTTATTTCTCACTTTTTACTTTTTATTTTTCGACTTTTCGAGTTTTCGATTTCTCGATTTTTCAATTTAACGGCTTTTCGACTTTTCATCCTTTCGACTTTCTGACGACTCAACTTTTCGCCTTTTCGACCTTTCGACGTTTCAACTCTTCGATCATTCGACTATTTGACCTGTCGATATTTCGATTATGTCTGAAAGTAATAGCGTAAAGGGTGCTATATCTCTACATATTTGCGTTGATAGGAGGAAATTTTTATCAACCTAAGGACTATTTGGTTTAAGAAATTCTTTATTGGTTTCACTGTTCCTGGTTTTTGCTGTCAGGTATTGTGAGCCAATTAGCAATGTGATGATTATCTACAGCTTCTTAAAAATCGCCAAGAATTTGAAATTGTTTCGCAATGGACAATGTTCTTATTTTAAATTTGTTCTAATCATTCATGAAGTACATTATTTTTCTCAGTTTTCGTTGATGTTCCTGATGTTCGGTTCCGAGTATTTTTTGCAAGAGGTCAGTATCGCTTGCTTTCGTGTCTCGTTCGTTGCAACAACTAATTTTATCCGAAACCGTGACGCAGATTTATATTCGAATCCAGGAGTATGGAATCGTAGTTTGTATTGTAATGTACAATATTTGGCTCAGGTGAAGAGCGGAATATAGTAGTCCCAGGTCGTGGTGGCCGGACGCCCAGATACGTATACGATTGATGACCTTCTCGATATCTTTATTTTAAATTCGTGATAAATCGTCAACTTATCTAACAAGACAGATGCAATATTTTCCGTCCATACAGTGGATTCGCGCGGGACTGGTTTATATTTTACTTGCGGAAATAAATGTCCAAAGCATAATATTCATAACCTCGAACCGAATTCAGGCCCAAATATGTCGCACGCGCTTTCTAAACGACAATCTGTAATAATGATCGCGAAAGGCTTGTGTAATGGATAAAGTGTAGTCGCTGACGCGTGCATTGTTTCATTGGATCTTATCTTCTACCAAGATGAACCCTGATCGGTACCTTACCCTGCTAACACAAATCCTATCCCGTGATACTTGTGGAAACGCAGTTGTACCCGCGGTCTCTAGCAGCAACAAGTATCGGACTAATATTCCTTCCTTCTCCCATGTAGTAAAGCCTTGGCGTCGTTATTGGGCAATTATCAAAGTATTGAATCAGTAAAAGTTACACAATGTGAATGTCATGCTATTCCTAAGCACCATTCGATTGATTCTTTGTGCAACCTTACTGGTTCGACCAATCACAGAGTGCAATTACGGGCAGTCCACTTAAGCTAAGCTAAGCTTTAAATTTTTTAACTCTTTGAATTTTCCTCTTTTCAACATTTCGACTCCTTGACTTTTAGATTTTTCCACCTTTTGACGTTTCAACTCCGTATTTTCGACTCTACCATGTTTTGAATTTTCAACTTTACGACTTTTCGATTTTTCAGTTTTACGACTTTTGAATTTAGACTTTTCGAGTTTTATACTTCCGACTTTTCGTTTCTTCGATTCATTTGATTTTTAGACTTTTTGACATTTCAGGTTTTTTAACTTTTCGACTTGTCGACTCTTCGTTTGTTCGACTTTTTGACTTCTTAAATTTTCGTTTCGTAGGCTGTAGACTCATCGATTGGTCTACTTTCCAGCTTTTCGACTATTTGACGCTTCAGTTAGGCTTATACAAAGGGTCTAGCCGGTTTTCCATACAAAAAAATGCCCCCGAACCTAATTAAATTATGCAATGATTCAAACAAAGTACTTGACCTGAGGAGCATTTTAGCAAATTTTCAGATCATTAGACGCATTGAATTTCATTTTCACAGTTTACTCCCAAACCAATTATCATAAAAATTTGAAAAAAATCACAGATGTTATACTCACTGCAGGACACATTTCCATTGGTTTTTGGAAATTTTCCGATGCGAATATCACAGTCAAAAAATCGAAAAAGTTTTCAAAAGCATTTTTTTCAGTGTTCCAAAGATGACGCCGCTTATTTTTTTTCTATCAAAAAATTGTTCAATCAAATGCATAAATACTGTTGCACCAAAAATCCACTCGCACTATACATTCAAATGGTTATTTGAGCATTAAGAAACATTGGAATTTGCAAATGGACACTGATATACTACAGTACCCGCATGCTCACTAAAAGCTTAGAATATATAATCTTTCAAGTTATTATTTATTTTACAATAAAAATCGAAAAATATATAATTCTCACAATCGATTTCGTAATCTATTGATGAAAAAATCTGCGGCGCCATGTTTAAAACACTGAAAGAAATGTTTATTAATATTTTTGTAATTTTTTCAATATTTTTTTACTGTGAAATTTTAAAAATTACATAAAATTCTTATTTCAAAAGCACTGCCAGCCATCATAAATTACCAGTAGTGTAAGCAGTGTGTTGGTTTAGTAACCTATTGACGCATTCCTGAACTACATATAAGAGCAATTTTAATATTGAACTTTTCAAAAGAAAATTTGACCGCCATCCACATTTTCTAAAAATCTAAAAAAACCTATTATTTATACATTTGATTGAACAATTTTTTGGTAGAAAAAAATAAGCGGCTCCATCTTTGGAACACTGAAAAAAATGCTCTTGAAAACTTTTTCGATTTTTTTACTGTGGTATTCGCATTGAAAAAAACAATGGAAATGTGTCCTGCAGTGAGTATAACATCTGTGATTTTTTTCAAATTTTAATGATAATTGGTTTCGGAGTAAACTGCGAAAAATGAAATTCACTCTAGCCGCCATTACTGATTCAAGATGGCGTCTAATGATCTGAAAACTTGCCAAAATGCTCTTCAGGTCAAGCACATTGTTTGAATCATTGCATAATTTAATTAGGTTCGGGGGTATTTTTTGTGTGGAAAACCGGCTAGACCCTTTGAAAAAAGTTTATTTCCTGGTCTCAAAGTATTGTTGAAGGGGGAGGGGGTGCCACAAAAACGTAATATTAAACCTTCATTAACTAAACAAAATAGAAAAAAGCAATGTTGATTTTTCCATATGCTGCTGGTCCGGACGAAATTCCGGCTTTTCTTTTGCGCCATTGCTTGGAAACTCTGGCTGTGCCACTTTGCTGCATTTTCAACAAATCATTGTCTCAAGGATAATTTGCTGAAGTTCGGAAATATTTCGGCACTAGCTTTTCTAAAAGCACAATCTGTAGGAAGATTCCTTCCCTATGCCAGTACAACAGAAAATAACTCTCACACGGTTTGTTTACGTTTTGCATATTGCCCCTTTTGAATAATTGGTGCCGACTTGTATATGTTCCCGGTTTGTAAGAGTGGTGTCCGTCGATATGTACGAAACTATCGTAGGATTATCAGTTGGAAACCTCACAGCGATTTGTTACGTGAATATTATCATTCTTGTGTGATAGAGTTCTGCAAGTTAATCTTGGATCGGATTTATCACCTACATTTACTAACACATCAGGTGTACCTCTGGGTAGCACGCTTGGCCCTCTCCTTTTCATTATTTTTTTCAATGACGCAGCAAATGCCATAGGAAATAGTTTTTTATAAAAAAAATCATCAATCAATCAATCAAAAGAGGTACTATTGAATTTATTCATAAGCTCACATTAACTGGCAAAAAATAGAACCTGTTTTCAATTTTACGCACTGGCAAGAATCGCTTGAACTGATCGCTGACGACCTACTACTCTGCTAGAACCTGTTCGGCCATCCGCTTCGGCCGTAAACATTCAATTAGTTTACAAAGTATACAGGACTAGCAAAACATAACCAACTCTGACTGATATTTTTCAGCGTACCAGTAGTGGTCTATCATTCAGCCCTGCGCTCAAATCCTAATTGAATTCGCCCATATTTCCCATCCAATATTGTGTGTTCCGCTGGCAAAAGGAACGGTCCCGTAATACGCTAAATCAACCCAATCCGCCCATGCAGAGAGATTTGCATTCTATGAAGACCATTATGTTTGCTTCATATTTGATGAAGCCTGCAAAGCACTCATCGGTCCTGCCGGGCGGGCGGACGGACGGACGGGCAGTGTTGTAGCCAGCAAAGGTCATGCAGGATTTCTTTTCTCTCTCTGCTGATATCACCGCACACCAACAACCATAGACGGGAGCATCGCAGTCAGTGGAACAACGGTTTCGCCAGCCAGCAAATGTTTGAATGAATATTTCACCAGCCTTCTTCCCAAGTTCCCGTGTCTGTTTTTGTCCTTGCGCGCCGTGCCGGTTGCGAGTGAAATTTTTGCCATTATTCAGAAAATATATTCACACATTTTTCCCATATTTTGCGCTCTGCGTCGCCGGTCGCCGGCCACCGGCCGGGGTGATGGTGATGCGCCGAGACGGCAACAAAAGTTCATTATTGGGAAAGTCGGTAATGATAAATTGTACTTACGTTTCGGGTAGGTGCAAAGAGTAAGCCTTTTTTCTCCCACTAAAGGTGATATCGCGGTCGCGAGAATGCTTAAAGCTACATATTCCCGACGATTGCTTTCCCCATTTGTGTGGTTAAATATAAATTTAGATAATTGAAACGATTCCTTCAATTAACCACATTTCGCATGCTTCTGACACATCCGAAAGGGAACAATTCTAAAAGTACTCGATTTAGGGAAGTAATTTTTTACAATGAATCTTCCCGTGGCATAATTCGTTCGCCGCTGTGATTTAAATCGCGCTCCTTTTCCGCAATTTAAGACGCGGTTGGGGTGCGCTAAACAAAGAAGGAACTTCCTTTCGCCGGTAAAAATTTCGCCAGTCGAACCGTGAAGATGCGCACAAACAAAACGAAATGTAACTGAACCGCAGAGGAAATTTAAATTATTCCTAATTCACGTTATAATAATCATTCGTGCAAATACTTTTGGGCTGTCGAACTCACCCTACCGTGGCAACAAACCGGTGACGGCTCATAACGTATTCCGAACGCATTTCTTCAAATTGGTCTGGGGAATACCTGACGAATATCTGCACGGAAACCGCCGGCTAAGTGAAAGTGGTTTGCTTTCGCCGCTCTCGGGAGGGAGGGAAGGAGGTCGAAAAAAAAGTACTTCCGCTGTGCACCTTCGCTGTAACAGACCCGCTGGTTTCATCCTGCATCCCCGTCATCTTGCAAGCGATAAAAAAAACTGCGACCGGTAACCGAGCGGAAAAATGGCGCCATTCGTTAGGAGCTAAGCCGGGGGAATAAATAAATTTTCAGCCATAGAAGACAGGGTAAGAAAAATTCGGAACGCACAGCTCGTACTAAATATTCAGTGAATGAATTCGTCGGACTTGAAGCATCAGACACGCATTATTATTATAAATGCTGACGATTATGTGATCTGTAAAATTATTCGTGTGTTTCCAGTCGAGTTCTGAATTTCTTGCTTACTAAAGAGCTACAATTCAAAGTTAAGTCCATAGGTAGGACATGATGCGAATCCGTTTGCACATGAATAATTCAGTTTGTGTATTCAAAAGCATTACATGTACATTAAAGTGTGACCTTTTACTAGCATAAAAGGGACGAGTCGGAACAAAAGAATAAACTCTTGTTATGTAATCTAGTGCTACGGAGCAACTCCGGACGTTTGCATGCTATTACCAGCATCTAGCCGTTTGTGTTCTATCCTTTGATAATCCCAATCTTGAAACCATATGAGTCGGAACTGCTAGTGAAACGAGCACTAGTTGTTAAAATTTGAAAGCTTTGATGATATTCAAACAGAATCAAATTTAATAATTTATAACTGCATAGGACGCAGCTGGTTAAACCAAACAAATCGTTTCACAGGCCGTAATCAGCAATATTACGAGCAAATTGCATCTATTAGCATCGAGCAAACAGTGCTGTACGCAATCACGCCCCCCGGCCACATTCCAGGCGAATAATTGTGAACAATTTGGAAGCAATTAAATACCGCTCGCAGTAACGAGTTTCGAATTGAATGTCATTTTCAGTGCAACCATCTGAGCTTTGACCCAATTTACCCGCAACAAATGGCGTCTGTGTTCGGCTATGGCCACCTTTCTGCAGGTTCAGAAATAAAAGCAATTGATTTTTCGTTGGTGTCCTTAATTGGAATAAAATAACAACAAAAGACTCGGTTGAAGTCTATTTTACGTGTCAAAAAATGAAAACGAAACAGCAATCATTATTTACGCCAACTTAACTATTTCGTCAGCGAACTGAACGAACTGAAAGTCGAACATCAAACGATTCATTTCTCGCAGAACCTAACGATAGATACATTTCCTGATTCGTGGAAAATTCAACGCACGTTCCGGCTTGCCAATTCCTGCACGGCCAATAATCATAGTTTTCCACACATTTCCTTTCCCATTTCGTTATGCTTCACATTGCTGTAGCCAACCATTCTCGTAAACCCAACGAGTCCCTAGAAAATGGACGCGCTAGCTATAGGAGGAATTGATCTGCCCGCACGCACGCACGCACATTCGAAGAAACAAAGGTCACTTACCACGTTCGCCTATCGGCAGTTGCCGTACCGTGAGTCGATAAGAACAGAAAAAAGGATACTTATGGCAAAAAAAATGTGATTTATTTGCAAAATTCCAAACACTTACGCACGAATCGCACCGAAAGCTCCACCAGACCAAGTCACAATCGATGCCCATTTTCACGGCTCCTTTCGTTTTCGTTGAAGGCGGATTTTCCAGTCACTTGAAAAAGTACTGTACAGCAACTTACCGTTTGCAAACTGTGCTTAATCAATACTTATTTAACCGTCAACTTGAAAAGTAAAATGACGAACGGGTGGCAGCTAAAATTTTTGAATTTATTTCTCAAGTTGTCAAAAAAAAAGACAAAGATATTTTAAGAAGATCTGATTTAGGGGGAAATCCTGTATGGCCGGACAGGCCTCTATGCCCGAACACTAGCGATTTCTCAAAAACGAGGAATAATAAAATTATTTGGAAAGAATAGGACAATAGTACCTTTAAAGTACTATTGTTCCATTCTTTCCACATATTTTTATCATTTTTTGTTTTTCAGAAATCGCCAGTGTCCGGGCATAGAGATCTGTCCGGCCATACCGGACTTTCCCCTATTGAAATTAAAAATACATTGTCCATTGTTGAAAAAAAATTAGTGAACTTTTGAAAACGGTCCGTTATCGGCTGTTCGGCGAAGCTTTCGATTGATGTCGGAACAGAAACAAAATACCGAAGAAATCTTCGATTGGCCGATACTTTTAGGGTACAAATGGGATCGAACGGGTATTCAGAAACTACTGTGTTTTTTGGCTGAATGCGATGATGCTTTACCCGGCCAAAACTCATTTTGTTCATCTCCACGATGTTTTTGTAGAAACGAAATCAAAATTTTCTTCAAACATTCGTTCTAGAACACATCTTGATTGATAGCCAGACCAAGGGGCTTGAATCATCGCTTAGAAATACTTCTCTCGGAAATAGCAATGAACAGCATCGCTTTCTGTTCAAACTAATGTTTAGATTTGTATTTTATGTTCGGAGATGCAATAGAACTATCCAAGGAATAGTATTGATCATTTACTTACTCATCATTTACTTACTTAATTGTCCTAACGTCTTACGACAAGGCCTGCGCAGGATAATTTCTTCATCTATTTCGGTCCATGGCAGCTGGTCTCCAGTTCCGCAGACACCCAATGCTAGCCAGAACTTGCTTCACTCTCCACCAGGTCTTGCCACCTTGCTCGTTGTGTCCCTCTTCGTCTTTTTCCTACCGGATTCGATGCGAAGATTCTATAACATTAGCCCGAAAACCACTTGCCCGAAAGCAACTAGCCCGAATAATACAAGCCCGAATGAAACACTAGCCCGAATGTAACAGTAGCCCGAATGTAACATAAGCCCGAATGCAGCACGAATCCGAATGTACCACAAAAAAAGAGAAGTTTGAGTTGTGACACGGAGTGTAGTACCCAGGCTTTGCTTTCGGATCGGTGTTGTGAAGCCCACACTCGTGTGGTCTAATTTCCTCACAGACGTGTACTCTTTCGGACCCTCGCTCTTATTTATTCATGCACTGCAACGAGTTTTTGCGAGTGTGTGCTTAGCTAACAGCTACGGTCGTCGCTCTCGTTCGTCGTTGAAGTCCGAGCTGCTGATACCAATTACTCGCGAGGGTTCGCACTCCTACCCAAGAATAAAAACGAGGGCAAAGATGACGAAGAAACGGGAAAGTAATGCAAAATTTGTATCACATTTCTCCATTAGCTTCACGGGCAGCTGATTGCTCATGAGTTTTTTGACTCGCGAATAAGCTACGCAGGAAGACAATGTGAGGGTGTGCGTGCGCAAGTGTGTGGGTAGCAGAATGTCTGCACACAACAGCGGCGGCTGTTTCTTTTACGACCGTGTGAGCGATGTAACCGTTGAATACTATGCTTCTCATATTCTCTCGCTTGTGAGTAGGCATCGTTGACTTCTCGTTCGATTCGCAACATTGCTTTCGGTTTTATTAAATCCCAAGAATACTCAAGAATACTCAACACACAACAATAGTAATTTAACTGCTATTATTAATTGTTATGTAAACTTTATTTGAAAACTAGCCCCGCTCTTACCTAACCTATAAATACTGAAACAAAAGACCGCCGCTTATTCAGTTTGAAAGTCGCAAAAAGCGGCTTCGGCGCTTTATATTTTCCAAAAGTTAAATCGATGCGAGGACTAGGGAAAACTAACTAGTGGTCAGTAGACCTAGGAAAACGAATAGACCTAAACAGATGTGATGTGACGGCGGATCACCGGCGAACACTCGCTGTTGCCTACGGCTGGCTCGCGCTGAATCATATAGGAAACGTTTACTACTAACATGGTAAAAAGGTCCTATATCTTATGATAAGCATAACTCTTATCTGGCTTAACCAAAATCAAAAGTTCAAAAATTGCTGAGTTCGAAAATCATTAGTTATCAGTTTGATTTCGTGAATATTGCTATTAGAAGCGTAATTATCAACTTTGATTGGCTGGCTGCGAAGTTTGTTGTATAAAAACAGAAGCTTAAAATTTGAAACGTAGCGTAGTATCCAGGCTTTGTTTTTGAATCAGTGTTGATTTTTTCATACACGCGTGCTCATTTTAACAAACACGCCGGCATAAGCATCCCTTATGGACTCTCACTTTTATTTAATCATGCAATGCAACGAGTTTTTGCGACTGTGTTTTTAGCTAACAGCTACAGTCGTCGCTCTCGTTCGTCGTTGCAGCCCGAGCTGGCGATACCGATTACTCGCGAGGGTTCGCAATCCCGCCCGTGAATAGAAAGCGAAGATGATAAAGAAAAGAAAAAGTAATTCAAAATTGTTATCCCAGTGCGCCACTAGCTTCACAGGCAGCTGATTAAGTACTAAGTTTCTTGAATCGCGAATAAGCTATGCAGAAAGACGGTATGAGACTGTGCGTCCGCGCGTGTGTGGGTAGCAGAATGTCTGCACACAGCAACGGCGGCTGTTTCTTTTGTGAGATACATGTATGCGAGGTGCATACAGGACTCTATATATAGTCACTCTACTTCCCCTTAACGACGAAAGTGTGTACAACGCTGTCATGTGAAGCTGTCACATTGCGCGATTAACATTGGCAACATTGCTCGTGTATCTGCTCTTTTCCAGCAGACTCTTGGACAGCTAAGACGTACTTTGTTCACGCAGCGCTTCTTCGCGTCGAGTGATTTCTACAGTGCGATTTGTAATAGCGTCTGGTATGAAACGTTTTATGCTATTGAGCATTCACATCTTTTATAAGCGTAAGTATAAGCGTTGAATGCTATGCTTCTCATATTCTCTCGCGTGTGAGTAGGCATCGTTGATTTCTCGCTCAATTCGCAACATTGCTTTTGGTCCAGCGCCTCTATGGTTCAGAGGTACACGGGTACCAGCGATCCACACGCCCTGGCGGGTGTTGTGGGTTCAAATCCGGTTATAATCTCTGATTATAGCTTGGTTCGACCTATGCACCTTCCAGCATTGGACAAAAGATAGAAGTCACAACGACAACTTGTTAAGCGTAGCTACATCCCAAGTAGCACACTTTAGGTCCATTTAGTTGAAGCAACCGGATTACGACTAAAATTAGTCATAATTCGATCACCACAACTACTTTGTAACAACCGTGCTAGTAGGGCCCCCCTTTCTTTCCACTCTTTCCCCTCCTTTCCCAAAAAAAATTTTCATTACTTTCCCCTACCGTCCGTCCATCAATTGTAAAAACCATCGTTTCAAAAAATATTAATATTGCTTTTGGTTTTATTGAATCCTAAGAGTACTCAAGAACAAGACATACAACAATAGAGTAAGGCGGGGCACAAGTGCGATGTTTGAAGTTGTCATCAATTTTCGTGAGATATAAAGAAGGAGAACAACAAAATATATTTTATAGTGATGCAGTAACTCAATCTCTTCGGAATAAAAGGCCGCTCCTGAAAAACTACAATTTTCAAACTTTATGTACCTTTTTCTTAGAAACTACATAACGTATTAAAACAATTTTTTTTGTTTTGTTGGTAGGAGCTTGACAAAGACTTTTATAACTTTTCACTAGCTGCTTTTGAAAACAATATTTTAAACTGTTGTAAACTATATGTAGGTTTCAGAAATCATAAGTTTCCTGCATTGAATAAAATGCTCTTCTTAACCTGTTCGTCTTACCCACAGTTCCCCTATGCTTTTATTGCACTCTGCTTCAATAAAAACCAGATGGAGCGGACGGTATGAACAATAAAAGCTTACATCAGATAGTATTGGAACAAATACAATTGCGTGTATTTCAGTTATTTATTATTTAATTTAAGTTCTTTTCTTACGGTAGCATTTTCTTTATTCTTTCAAGAAAAAATACGGATAAAACTTGATATTCGTCACGGTTTCGAAGGAATTCTCGAACTTTTCCTGTAATATAGCTAATTAGGCGGCGCACACTTTCTTCGTCCATCGTTTTGGCTGCACTTCTTTCACCAGGTCTTCATCTGATTGGTGTCTTTGACAACTTTTCCCTTAGCTTTGAGTCTCCTCTTCATGATTGCCCAGTATTTCTCAATAGGGCGGAACTGGGGGCAATTGGGTGGGTTAAGGTCTTTCGGAACAAACTGGACCCCTTTCTCTGCATACCATTCTTGAACGACTTTGCTGTAATGACAGCTTGCCGAAACATCACGGGACTGTGGTGGGATCGAATGAACGGCAAAATTCGCTTTTGGAGACACTCCTTTTGGTACAGTTCCGACGTCATTGTCTTATTTGTAATAAAAACTTTCGTTTATCTGCCGACAAAAACAAATTTAAATTTGCTTGGAAGATCCCCCAGAGCCGTTGCCAAGTAAAATATTTGACCTGGCATTTGCCCGAAGTCAGGCTTGAAATAGGTTTCACCGTCCATCAGAAGACACCCGTCGAACTTGGTTAGCACCCGGTCGTATAGCTTTCGAGCACGGATTTTGGCCACACTATTCTGTTTTATGGTTCGGTTTGGCTGTTTGCTAGCTCGATACTACTTGATTCCTTCCCGAAGCCGAATTCTTCTCACGGTACTATGGGCAGCACCGAATTCTCTGGCCAGATCACGGTCCGACAGATTGGGATTCCTCTTGATGGTCTTCAAAATCACAGTTTCCGGGCGACAGTTCTACTCCGATGATTAGCTTGAGGCCTTCGGATCGTCTTCAATGTTTCCTTATACCATTTGATAACGTGCCATGCGGTATTTCTGGGCAATTTCAGCTGTTTAGCTAGCCTAGATGCAGACCACAATGAATTTTCCAAATAACTGTGCACAATTTTTTCCCTTCTTTCGGCTTCTCGTTGTGGCTTGTTTACAAAATACAGTCATTTTGCGAAATGTCAAAAATACATAGGTGAAGCTAACAAAATTTCCGAAACGTGGGCGTCAATAACTTCTAAATCCGTCCACCAAGAGCGCAAAAGCAAAAGTTTGTTCCAGTTTGAAATAAAGCAAGCTTCAAGTTCTTTTTTTATTACTTCAAGTTATAAATATGGATGATCGCGAAAAGAATACGTATGTACGAACAAGTCAATTTAGTTACTCTTGTTTTTATTACTTCAAGTTATAAATGTGGATGATCGCGAAAAGCCTAAGAGAGGAGACGAACAAGACGATGTAGTTATTCTTGATTTTTATTACTTGAAGTTATAAATATGGATGATCGCGAAAAGAAGGCCTGGATGACATACGAACAAGACAATTTAATTATTCGTTTTTATATTACTTTAAGTTATAAATATACATGATCGCGAACTAGAAGCCAGAAACAAACTAACTTGCAACGCCCCACGCACCATACGTGGCTAACACTAACGACAAAAAGAAGAAACCATTTCATAGCAACATCAGCGTGCTTTCAAACCCAGCTCGGAAGCCAAATATATCACGCCGAGCTCTGGTACAGCACCCCAATCGACTAAACTGACGTCCCGTTAGTAAAGTGACCACATTAGTATCCGAATCACGACACCAATTATGTTGAATATTTAGTTTAATTTTGACTACTTTGTAACATCACAATGTTACTTCTGTGTTATATTACACCAACGTTGTGTTATATTCGGTGTTGATTCGGGTGAATCCGGATGATCCGGTGACATGATCGTCAGTTGCTTTTCTGTCGAATGCTGCTTCTCAGACGTAGGACTACGTCATATGCGGTAAGGTGTCATTCTAAAATCTAAAACTGTTAGAACTACGAGAGAAACATTTTAGTATCAGTACAATATGTAACATGGCATTATCACGCATATCAAGAAACAGCAGCACTTCACAAGATAGCGATTGGTGACCATCTCATGTCTCTCAGGTGCTATAGTGCCGCTTCCGGGCCTGGAAAGATTTTCTTCTCTGATCCAAGCACGGTACGGATTTCGAAGGAACTTGAAGTAGATTGATCAAATTAGTATAATAACCAGTAATGAATTAGTGAAATGTAAAATAGGATTCAGATTGCAGGCAAAAATAGTGCGCGAAAATAAGAATTTTCGGATGATCAAAGATTGGTAGAGGAAATCGAGAGTGCACGGAGGGGAAAACATAGGCGAAAACTATTTGTTGTGAGTAATGAAAAGTTGGGAAAACATATAATTTGTAACATAAATAAACCTCCAAATTTCAGTTTCAGCTGTACAACAAAATACTGCTAAAAGAAGTTTACCGTTCTATCCGAACATTCTCAAAAATAATTAGAAAGAGAACTCGGAATCCCTCAAAACATCATGATCGAGTCTACCAACCCAGATCTGGACCTCACGCAAACACCTTGCGTCGTCGGTAACTTTATTTTGTGTGGCAATGTAGGGCCCTAATAATTGACAATATTGTATCTAATCTACTTAGCAGCATTTGAAGATTTTAGATAGACGACCAACGTGCAATATTTTTTCCGTGTCTATTACCGCCGTTACATGGTACAGAGCATGAGCATAAACGCATAACATAGGACGGCAATGTAGGGCCCTAATCATGTACAGATAGCTTAAAATCGGATTGTATGGGGTGGTGAATACGGCACGTTCGGCATTTCGATATGCAGACGGCGCGACAATGAGCCATTCCACTAAACTGCCTGATTGAGCCAGTAAGTCGGCTGTGTGGAGAGTTTTACCGAAAAGCCGATAGCTGAGCCTCGGTTCGCCAGCTCGGGAGTGCTGATCGAGACATCGAATCGAACGCACCTTTTTCGCTTCGGTGAGACATTATTTAGTGAGTGACTTGGCCACGTTGAAACGAGCTCGGGTTCCTCAAGTTTCTTCGACGAGCCGAAACTTCATCACTGAACCTTCGGGACTTGACTATTTCCCCTGGAGGGCCCAATCACCACAGCGGACAACCAGTCCGTTAAAACGGGATCGCGGCAGACGTTACCAAAGCCGCTATCCTCATCCTCGTCACGCACGCACTAGCAACCCGGGGATTGACCAGCGTCAGCGTCGTGGACTATCCGGTCCATATCGATAGCAGTTTGGGAGCTCCTGGACCACAGGTACACCCATTTTTCAACACCGTAAACACCAATCTCGTGAAAAAGAGATCACGGTAAGCGTTATCCAGTCAACAGCAGCTTTAAACATAACCTTACCGAACATCAGCGAAGCGTCGAGTGATCCGCTTTGCGGCACACTAGAAGTAACCAGACCATCGTAAAATTTAGCCACGCCAAATACGACCAATCAACGTGTAGCCAACGGCAATCAACTAACGTCGAATAAACTAACCAGAAAAGGTACGTTTTGTGATAGGTCAATGCGCACATCCGAGATCGCCTCCGTAACCACAACGCCCTGGGACTCGGAAGCAAAAGAGGCCTTTCGTGCCCACTCCACGACTCCCAGACCAGGAGTCGGAGCTTTGGCAGCTCCCTCTTCTGGGTTGCTGCGCCTTTCCGAGGCAAGAACTTATAATGTGGCGATGTCTCGACATCGAATGAAAAGATGATCGGGTGTGACGGCTGCCAATCTTGGTTTCATCGCCGACGACACGCGGCTGGAGAAGAAGTGGTTCTACGCATCGGAGGCCTGCAAAATAATCGCGCAGAGGTACAAGAAAGAGAAAGACGCCAAGAAGGGCAAGAGCGGCGGAAAGAAGAATCCCGAGGAGCCCGTAGCCCATTCCGCGGAGCAAAAGCTAGAGGAGTTGGAGGAAACTCCAAAACGGCTGGAGCAAGAAATGGAGGCGGAGGCGAAGCTAACGATGAAAGAAAGGGAGATCAAGCGAGCTCTTGAACTGAAGCGTCTGAAGCTAGAGCAGCAACTCCGTGAAGAGGAGGAACAAGTGGAATACGCTCGTTAGGAACAAGCTTTCCTCGAAAGAAGAAAGCAAGTTCAGCGAATGAAAACGCGGCAGGAGCAGTTCATGAGCCAGATGGCGAGTCTGGATGAAGAAGTTAGGAAGCTGAAAGTCGCTGAAAAAAGGTCGAAGGGTTGTCTTCGGTCAATCCGACACCAGGAAGTTCCGGAAAGCCGTTGCAAAAACCAAAGGTTCCGGTAAAGCAACCGTACACGGAGCAGGACGAAGAAGACTCCGAGGACGGCGAAGATGCCGAGACGATGAAGCGGAACAAAATAAATCCGAAGGTCAAAACGGACCAAACGAGCCAATACGGGCTAGGGTAGCAGCGATCGCTGTTTTACAGTACTTTTCAAGCCTCCAACAACGCGTGTGTGTTCAGCGATATTGGAAACCTGGTTCGACTTCAAGAGTGCTTGAAGGGCCCGGCCTTAGAAATGGCTCGTGGACAGTTACTCCTGCCGAAATCCGTACCGAAGGTTATCGAGAAGTTACGCACTTTGTACGGTCCTCCGGAATAACTTCGCCAATGCCATTTACAGAAAATGCGGAAGCTGGAGCCACCGAATGCGGGAAAACTGCCGAACTCCGTCCCGTTCGGGACTGCAGTGGAGCAGCTTTGCGAGCACATGGAAGCAGCCGAACTGAAACAGCATCTTGTAAATCCACTACTAATTCAGGATCTAGTGAACAAACTCCCAGACAACGAGAAATGTGAGAGGGTGCGCTACAAACGCGGCAAAAAGCGGGTGACACTACGGACTTTCACCAACTTAATTTCGCAGCTTGTTTCCGATGCCTGTGAGGCAAACGTGTGCCTGGACTACAAGCCGCTGAGCAAACCCGTTTCGGAAGTTCGACCTGGAAAAGGGAAAGCGAAGGAGGAAGCTGCAGTTTACAGCCATGGCGAAGGTTCGTGTGGGGTCGATAACGAAGAGCGAAGAAAGCAAAAGCCGTGCAAGGCATGCGAGCGTACGGATCACCGCCTGTGATACTGCGAAGACTTCAAGAAGCTACCGTATGTCGACCGGATGAAAATAGTCGATCGTTTCAAGCTGTGCCAAGTGTGCCTCAATGAGTACGGAACAGCCCAATACAAGTTTAAGCTGCGGTGCAACGACGACGAGTGTACAGAAGCCCACAACCCTCTCCTACATCCGGTGCAGGGGGTAGTCAGCGCTCATATCCGGGTCGATAGTCTTACATTGTTTCGGATGATTCCTGTGAACCTTCACTGCGGCGAACGGACGGTTACAGTTCTAGCGTTCCTGGACGAAGGAGCATCAGTGACTTTAGTGGAGAAAAGTCTGGTGGATCGACTGGGAGCTGTGTGCGTCGCGGAAAAGCTCACGATTAAATGGACAGCCGATCTAGCACGGGTGGAGAAGAAGTCCCGGCGGTAGAATCTTTGGGCATCGGCGCAAGGTGCGGATGAAAGGCTGCTGCTGAAAACCGTTCGTACGGTTGGGAAATTAATGTTGCCCCACCAAAAGCTGCACGCTGAATACTGCTACAAAAAAAGTTTGCCGTTCTATCCGAACAGTATTTCCTGAATATTGTTCAGGCTACCGATCAATGGGCCGAAACTATCCACCGGTACCCTAGTAAGTCTCAACTATATAGTTTTTGGTTGTCAAGTCAATCACTCATCGCCCAATATTCATATTCCTTATCACGTACATACACCAACTGACAATTTTTGTTCGTGGTTAACTCCAAACTATGGCTTTCTCCCATCGAAAAGGCCTGAACTTGTTCCGATAAGACACAAAGCTGGCGTTTCGAAATGCTCGCATCTTCCGGATGGTTGACTAAATTGAATAGAACTGTCTAGTTTACCGAATTTATAGCCACTTGCGTCAGAGCAAATGTTCTTAGCTAGCATCATCAAACCTAATCGGCTCCAAAAAGTCAAAACGATATGCGCGATTACTTTTAATTGCCGATGTCATGTGCTACCGCAAAACAGCATCCTTTTCTCGTGCAATTAATCCGCATTAGAAACGAACAGAACAGCTGCCTTGTCTGCTTGCCACCGACCGGTGATCGTTTGGTCGCACAAACTCCGGCCGAGATTCGGATCAATATTTTAATCCCCATCATGTCTCGTGACGGTGCTCCTGTGAAACCCCTCGCTAGAGGAGGGTGGTGATTATAAATCATTCAGGATCGGAAGTATGGCCGTTCGTTCGGACGGTTGTCGTTTATCGTACGGCCCAGCCACCCTGCGCTTGTGTTGTTTAATTTTTAATTTTTTGACTTTTTGCTTTAGTATCTACCTTTATTTGAAGATGTTTCTTCCGTAATCATTCAACCAAAAACTTTGTGGTGTCTCTGAAATGAGAAAAAAAAACCATTAATTTGTTCCTTGTTGTACAAGCAACCATTGTTTCTTTTGTTACCCGAATTTACTGACAGTAATTTGTACCTGATGTTGATTTCACTTGCACGGATGGCAATCCTCACAACAACAGAAGCAAATTCAGGACCACGCCCGTGAACAATAGAAACACCGCGCTGACTGTTCCTGTCTGTAAAGTGAAACACCAGTAGTTTATTGCGCCTTCGGCGAGGACACACTCAAGTCTTTCGTCGGTCCTCCATTTGCGTTTACAAATCGCTACACAGTGGAAGAAAAAGCTCCGGCTGACTTCCTGTTTGTATGTTTCTCTTTCATTCTCTGTCGGTTTGTTATTTTAAACGTGACCTGTCTGTTGTTTGCCAGAATGATCAATTTTGCTTGCCCCAAGATTATGGTAAATATTTTCCATTCTCTTCTCTATTGAAACCAATGTACAATGTTATCCCTGTGCTGTGACGGCATACAATGATATGAAAACATTTGAAAGCCCCCAGCTACGATGCTGGAACATTCAAGCCAAACGCACACAAATAGCTCATTTATTTCGTTTTTTCTTCTTTCTCCTTTCAGGAACATCACCCAAAAGCACCTGAACATGGTAAGCAACGAGCAAACATGCCTACATTATGCTCAAGGCTACTGATATACATCGTTTTGATTACGGGTCACAACTAGCAAAAACGGTTTGGAAGTGGAATAATACCGGTTTTGATTAGAAAAACCAGCGCCATTGAGCAACATTACCGTTACACAGCACTAAATGCAGCAGGACCATTGCTATAGGCATTCAAAATAATCTCAAAATCCATCAATAAAATATAGCATTCCTAGTTGCGGTCTGCTTTACTCGCCTCCCACAAACTAGTGACATCGGTAAGTTGGGTGGTATTCAAAGCTCCATCAGCCACCGTAAGGTTTCCAAATAAATGGATTCGATGATTGCTTCGGTGGCAACACTCGAGACTCAACTCAACCAACACAAAGTATAATAGAAACAGTTCAGCAAAGTGGAATACTTTTATCTCGTCATTATTTCGTACTTTTCGACATAAACGCTTTCTCCTCTAGGAAAAAGAAAAGTTCGCCGAGAAAAATAAAGTCGAAACTGTGAAATGGGTTGAACAGACTCGATTTCGAAACGTTTTACCCTACGCCGTACCGGCTATGGTTGGGGACCAAAACCATTGCTGAATGAAAATGTGCCTGCATTTTTATTCGTTATCCTTTCGACGCTCTCATTTCACCCGCTGACGGTTTCTAACGAGGTGGAAGGTGAACGGAAACGGGATGGAACGTTTTTCTTTTCGATTTGTTTTTTTTTCTATTTCATTCACTCGGTGTGAAATGTACCAAATACTGCTGCACTGGCAAACCATGAGCGGCGTCGTGGAAAACAGCTCCAAAAGACGCCCAGCCTGATGCGATGATGATGGGAAACAAGCAATGGGTTGACAAACATTCGACGGCAAGCGGAATTTATTCCGACGAACCAGAGATGGTTGCTGATTGTGTGAGATTCAATCGACTGTGGGAACTGTTGGGGAAAAAGATAACATTTTTGAATAGCCTTTTTTCCCGTTGTCAACAGTTGCTATAGATTAAAGATAACAAAAGACAATGTTTCTGTGTACGACAGAAACTAATTTAACCTACTTTGTAGTCTTTTTCTGCAACCAATCATCCATCCTCAGGGGCCAATGGGCAATTACCGACCCTACTGACCCACTAAAACCTCGGTATGATCTCTTCCTTAAGCTTCAATGTCTAACCCAGCCATCAAGAACTCGGCAAGAAAGGGTGCGAAGCACCGGTTACGTCAACTCCGAAGTCTCACATCTGCAAGAGATTGAAATAGATCTTCCGACGTATGGAATCCAACAAAGCTCCCGCAGTCGATCGCTTAAAGCCGACACCTCTCTGCACGAATGTTGCCTGACATATTCTTTGATAGCTGGGTTAGCGCGATATTTTCGCAAAACACCCGCCAGCTTTCGTCCAGCTTTAACCAATTTTTGAATACTGGATTCGTTGTAGAGCTACCCGAGTTTATTGTCTACCCTCCGCCTTTTTTGACGTAAGACTACGTCTTTTATCTCCTATGCTGAGGTGCACTTTAGAAAAACGAAAAGCGAACATGTAACGAAAAGTGGTTATGGTTTGCTCGCTTATAACTCAGTCATCCCTCAATTGATTTCAAAGATATTGATATCAATCGATTGGAAATTTTTCGAAGAATCCATACAATACAGTAGACTACACGTATCTTTAACAAACTTTAAAATAATGGAAAAATGTTAGGCATTGTCTAATTAGTTGAATTGGCGATTGGTCGAAATAAGTAGTGCTGACTTTCCGTAGTGAACCGTGATTAAATTTACACTCATTCCCGTTTAGATTACCAATACAAGAAGGCTCACACAAGTTTGATAAAAAAATTGTCATTCCGGTCGAAGACTTCTACTAAAAATTAAATTTTAACCCTCAGTTGATCAACCAAGAGCTCAACGCAGTCTAATTAACCGGGCACAGCACACTGGTCCAGAACCTTTTTTGGTGCGCATTAGAGTTTTGAGCGGGGAAACTTGGTTTTAGGTTTATGGAACCTTTGTAAGAGTTTCTTAAAATTAAAAGTTCTATCGTCCAGCGGAGCTCAAATTTTGATTAATCCCGCTAAAAGTGCAATAAAAAATTTATTTTTCTTCAGTTTCAATATAAAACATTGATGTGTTCTGCAAAGTTTTAAAGTATATTAAAGTGGTTGTTGTATGAC
Source organism: Sabethes cyaneus (assembly GCF_943734655.1). Classification (NCBI taxonomy): domain Eukaryota; kingdom Metazoa; phylum Arthropoda; class Insecta; order Diptera; family Culicidae; genus Sabethes; species Sabethes cyaneus. Next base: position 212,282,919 of record NC_071354.1, on the reverse strand, counting down.
TTTTTGATGCTCCACAAAGTTAAACAAATAGTTAAAATACACAACATTGCGCAATATAGTATGCCTCTATCTTTGCTTGTTTAGGAATTGTAGGATTTTTAATATAAAAATACCCTAATTTGAACCCAGAAATACGCAAAAACCCAACAAACATTTTTGTTTAAGAGTAGCTTATTCAACTATTTAATAGGTAAAACCAATGGAACAAGCGCTTGATAAGGTGCTCTACAACTAAAATGATCCTTAGGAAGGCATCATTTCATTCAAAAACTCTTCCCAGGACATCAGAATAGCTTCATTCAGACTGAAAAGTTTTGTAAATCATGTTCAAAAGCACAAAAGTTAAACAAAATATACACTGTACCCCCGTTCGTTTGAACGATTCCTCATGCAAACTAACGGGGTTAGTTTTTAATTTGAACAACTGGCAACCCTAAATATGCTGAAACTTGTATAAACTGACGGCCCTGCTGTTTATTATTGTTTTGGTGGTTTGATTTAGTTCGCAGTTGAAGCAGCGAATATTTCATTCTTCAACCGGATTTCTATCATAGTCGTTGGGAAAACGGAATGTGAAACAGATTAAACACGCTAGGTCAGTACCAACAAATCCTGTTCATGTGCATTGTTGCATAAGCAAATGATGTCATATTGAGAATGACATTTGAACCATTTTTAATTTGCACGTCGTGCAAACCAGCGGGGTTCAAATTAAAAAGTGTTCAGATTAAAAACAGTCAAACGAACGGGGGTCCACGGTATAGGCTGACGAAATCGGGATAAAAAACTGATAAAATCGGGGGTAGACAAAATCGGGGATAGACAAAATCGAGAGCTGACAAAATCGAAACATTACTGTATCAGCTCCCGGTTAAATCTACCCTCGATTATATATACTTCCGATTATATCGACTTTTTTCCGATTAAATCAGCCCCAAAAATTAATTTTTGGTTTGTTCTTTTTATGCTATTTAATGATTCCTTTGAGTCATATGAACAGCCAAATGCGTGTTTCAGGCGTTTTAACCCCATATGGACCAGGCTGCAAAGTAATCCAAACAGCAAAATACGAGATCGCGTGAGATTACACCGAAACGTGAGATTTTTCGCATAAATTGTTTTTAGCAATTGCTTTTTTTTTATTGTTTCGTTTGACAGGAACCGTAATGTGATTAATCTGCTTAAAAATGAAACGCGAAATTTATTTTCTCACATATTCGAGATATAGATTTGATGAGCTCAGCAAAGATGTAGTAAATATCAATACAAACAACATTGTTCAAGACATTATAGCTGTATCTCTTAATAGAAATTAGCTATGTAGCGTTATTTGTGGACAAATCCAGAAAAACAGTTGTTTTCTCTAAATTATTCTGGTCAATATTTTACGTATTCATAGTGTTCTAGTTGGTCTTACTAAAATCCACGTTTTAGTGGAACATCATCACACACTATTTTCTAAATTTGTCGAGATATTGAGCTTGTTCGGTGGAAAATAGTACTTCTTTGGGCTCAAATATTTCTCAAGATAGCAAATGTTTGCAGATCAAATTGCTTACATATAAAAGAACTCACATAAAAGTATAACAAAAAACCTGTAAAAGCAAGTATCAATTGTCTGTATCTAATTGTATGCTTAAAGATATTTGAGTGTATTGGCACAAATAGATTTTTAAGTTCTTTTTACAAACAAATTATTATATTTCGATAACCATAAGTGATAGATGGTTACAATATAGGACAAAGTTATTTGTTTTAGTATGTCCTACAACTTTTATATAAACATCGTACTTTTGGTACGCAGTTAAAACTTTTTTTTAAATCACCCTAATGTGTAGAAACATGACCACCCTAATAATGCAAAACGATAGAACATAATCTTTCCAATTATATCAGCCCAAATTTCAAGGAGGAGCTGATATGATCGGAACAATACTGTATCTCATTTTTTTTTCATTTTGACTCCTTTTTAACTCATTTTTACCTCGTTTCAGTTTTATCTTTGTCATATTTTTATTTTGTCTCATTTTGTCCCAATTTCGTCTCATTTTCCTCTCAGTTTTGTTTTGTTACGGTCTAATTTAGGTCTCACCTTTGTGTTATTTTTATATAATTTTTGTGGCAGGTCTGTCTGATATTTGACGTTTTAATCATTTTAATAATTTTTGTCCATTTTTGGTTAGTTTTCATCTCATTTTTGTCTAAATTTAGTCTCCGTGTTGTCTGTTTTGAGTTGCTTTTTGTCTGATTTTTTTTCCAATTGTTTTCTAAATTTGGTCCTTTTTATGTTTCATTTTTGTCCGGATAATCGAACCACTCGGATAATTGAATCATATTTTTGGCACTAAAATTTGTTTTGAGTATCTTGTTTTTTGACTTGCAGATGTCATAAATTTCTAGTCATTTCTAGTATTGATTAATCTCCCCTAAAGTTAGGCTTCTTGCTTACGATTTTTTTCACTGATGAATTTTATTTTTTGGGGACATTTTTTTTGAAGGCCATGTTTTTTTTACTTTTAGGTGTCATAAATGTTTTCTATTAGGCCATTACAAATATTTTATAAAGTTTTTGTCCTTTCGGTGTTCGGCCACCGAAGGGGAGGGGGCGAAAAAAAAACAAAGTGCATTTTTTAATCGAGCAAAAAAAACATGGATTTTAAGAATTTTTATTTAAGATTTAAATGTGAAAACTGAATCTATTCTTATTTATAATATATACGTTATTATTTTCTATGCAAAAATATACGAAAAAAGACAAAAACGAAGGAAATTTTTTTTGGACGATTTTCGGAAATTCCATTGTTCGAATTTCCATTTCTGTTTCGGGCTAGAAGCGTTAATTCAACTCGGAGACTCATTTTTCGAGTTTTTCAGACTGTGGAGCCCACAGACAATTGATTATATAAAAAGAAATTTGACTCATATCCTACAAATTATTTTTTTGCCCCCCGATTTTTCAAGCCAATTTCCAAAGAGGGGGGTGACAAAAACTTTAAATATGATTTGCAATGGCCTTATTGAATAATTTACCGTAAGAATAATAGATTTACCGTACCGTTATAAAATTCCTTTCTTTGATTTTTTTCATTGATGAGGACGATGATGATGATGATGATGATGATGATGATGATGATGATGATGATGATGATGATGATGATGATGATGATGATGATGATGATGATGATGATGATGATGATGATGATGATGATGATGATGATGATGATGATGATGATGATGATGATGATGATGATGATGATGATGATGATGATGATGATGATGATGATGATGATGATGATGATGATGATGATGATGATGATGATGATGATGATGATGATGATGATGATGATGATGATGATGATGATGATGATGATGATGATGATGATGATGATGATGATGATGATGATGATGATGATGATGATGATGATGATGATGATGATGATGATGATGATGATGATGATGATGATGATGATGATGATGATGATGATGATGGCGATGATGATGATGATGATGAATTATGATCATAATTCATTCCATTTGTGATTAATTTTCATCTCATTTTCGTCCAAATTTTATCAACTTTGTCTGACTTGAGTTTCTTTTTTGTCTTATTTATGTTTCATTTTTGTCTGATTTTACTCTCATATTTGCTTGTTTTTGTAACTTTTTATCTTTTCTCCTTTCTATCTCAGTTTTGGCTTATTTTAGATTTATTTGTGTCTCATTCTATCTGATTTTACTCTCATTTTTGTTAATTATTGACTCCGGTCGGTTAGTTTCGAGGTGTTTCGGTGCTGGCTCAATAAGCTAGTCATCGTATGCTCGAATCTCGGCTAGACGGTACTGTCGATGAAGAAGAGTCAAGTCTTATAAAGGCGTTTAAGCCCAAAGCTTTTTTGACTTCGGTCGGTCTCATTTTTGACTCATTTCTGTCTCATTTTCGTAACATGAATGTTCCAGTTTTGACCCACTTTTGTTTCATTTTCGATCTCATTTTTGCATTGTTCTCGTTTTGTTTTTGCCATATTTTTTATCACTTTAATTTAATTTTTGTCTAGTGTTCGTCTCACTTTTGTATAATTTTTATCTAATATCTGTCTCATTTTGTTCCAATTTATATCATTTTTGTCTAACTTACTTACTGGAAGAACGTGCTGCTCGAGCCACAAATGCTGATACTTGCTGGTCTAAATTTTGTCTGATTCTTGTGTTATCATATTTTTGTATCAGCTCTGTCTCATACTTAATATATTTATTTATCACTTGCTGTCATGAATGTCTGCTTTTTTACCATATTTCTAGTATTTTAATAATCTTTGTTTTGCTTTCATCTCATTTTTGTGCAAATTTAATCTCAGTTTTATATGACTTCTCGCATAACTTTTCAAAAGGACCTAAGTAACAATGAGAGATTCTCTTTGTGCTTCTTCTTTTTCACCTCCCACGGCAATGCAAATGCACTTTAAAGCACCAGCTTTGCATGAATCGGTTGCTATCGTCACTATCTAGTTAAGCGTGAGGAAATTTTTTGTTAGAATGCATTTATGTCGCCGTAATAATCAGAAGAGAGGGACGCCCAAGAGAGTCTCTCAATGTTACTTAGGTCCTTTTGAAAAGTTACGCGAGACTTGTATTGGGTTTTGTTTCATTTGAGACCCTGTTTTGTTTCCTTTTCGATCTATTGTTGTCTGCTATGTGTCTTATTTTAGTTTTGCTGATTTTTGTCGCATTTCTTTCTTTCATTTGTCTTATTTTTGTTAGTGTTAGTGTCAAAATTATCTCATTTTTATCTTATTTTTACTTCGTTTCAGTTTTATTTTGTCATATTTATGTCCCTTTAGTTTAATTTTTGTCCCTCTATTTCTGGTGCAAGTGTGGTTCTTGCCGTGTGACATTCTTGTGACGTGGTCGGCTCACCGTAGTCTCACAACTTTCACCATGTGTACGATGGGAATCTCTTCAAGTAGTGCCTGCAACTCGTGGTTCATATGTCTACGCCACTCTCCACTATCCGTTTGTACTCCTCCAAAAAAAGTCCGCAACACCTTTCGTTCAAATACGGTGTACATGTGACATAAGTGTACATATGTCTTTCGTAAGCAAAGTTACATCGTCAGCTTTTTTGCGGAGGGAAAAGTAGGCTCGATAGGCTTTTCATCTCACTTTTGTTAATTTTTAACTAATATCTGTCTCATTTTATCCCAATTATGTTTCAATTTAATCTAACTTTTGTTTTGTTTTGGTCTAATTTTTGTGTTATTTTCTAATTTTCAAATCTAATTTTTGTATCAGGTCTCTCTCACATCTGACTTGTTTATTTAGCATTTTTTGTTATAAATTGCAGTTTTACTCAATTTTGGAAGTTTGAAATTTTTTGTCTAGTTTTGGTTAATTTTCATCTCATTTTAGTCGAAATTGTCTTAGTTTTGTCCGACTTGAGTTACATTTTTGTCTTATTTTGGTTCTATTTATGTTGCATATTTGCCTGATTTTAGTCCCATTTTTGGTTATTTTGGTAACTTTTTATCAATTAACCAAACTCGTGTTTTCAGTCTTTGACCTTGAAATGCGGTCAGGCATTAATATTAATATTTTTTGAAACGATGGTTCTACAATTGATAGAAGGACGGTACGGAAAAGTAATGAAAATTGTTTGGGTAAGGATGGGAAAGAGTGGAAAGAAAGGGAGGGAGGGGGGCTTATAGGTAACTGCGCTTGAAAAGTTGTTGTGACTCCTACCTTTTGTCCAATACTGGAAGGTGCAAGGTGCTTGGTTCGACCCATGCACCTTCCAGCATTGGACAAAAGGTAGGAGTCACAACAACTTGTTAAGCGTAGCTACCTATTATCCCCTCCCCTCCCCCGTCCTTCCTTTCCCAAAAAAATCTCATTACTTTCCCCTACCGTCCCTCCATCATTTGTAGAACCATCGTTTCAAAAAATATTGAACTTTTTATCTCTTTTTAATCTACATCTCATTTTTGACCTATTTACATATCATACATATCTATATGTTTTTGTCTCATTTTATCTGTTTTTACTGCCGTTTTTGTCCATTTGTGTCTCAGGTCTGTCTCATTTTTGACTCATTTCTGTCTCATTTTTGTAACATGATTGTCTCATTCTTGGCCCACTTTCGTTTTATTTTCTATCCATTGTTGTCTCCGTTTTGCACCTTTTTATCTTATATTTGTCTAATTTTTACTTTAGTCGTTCAAGCTCATGCTCATGCTATATTTGTCCAAGTTTTGCTTCATTTTTGTTACATTTTTATCTCATTTTATTCTCATATATGTCACATTGTTGTTAGTATTGGTGTTAGTGTTATAATTGTACCATGTTTGACCCTCGTTTCGTCTCATTATTGTTCAAATTTTATTTTGTTTTTATGAAAAAATGTTATAAAGAGTGACCACATGTTTAAGCGGTTAAGCGTTTAAAATTTGAGTTCAATTTTGGTTAAATATTGCCCCTCTCTGAATTTTGAAATGAAATGAATGAGAATTTTTAACCCATTATGTCCTAGCGTATAATATATCATACCCTGCCTTCAAACTCTGTGTACTGCTGAATTTCAAAAGTTGGCGATGTTAATATATCACTACAAGAGAGGTAAGACATCACTCTGATGTGTATGTGAGATAACCTGTCAGTTTTTGTCATTTCATCTGTATTTTCAACAGTGCAAAGTTGTGATAAATGGCGAAAAAATAGTTGAAACAATGACGAAAAAACTTTGTCTCCAAAACACATGAAAAAGTCTACATTTTGTGATGAAATATTACCTGAAATGAAAAATGGTATTTATATGTAAAGTCTATCACAAAATTCGATAAGAAATATGAAAACAACTTTGTAATTCGTGTGTTTGAAACTGAGCGCATGAAACATAAAATCTGCGATATTTTGGCCTTGAAACCATTCTAATCGAGTTTGAATTTCCCGGCACCTTCGAGCCATAATATAATGGATAACACAGTTTCACTTTATTTGGTCCAAATTTAGGTATACCCGGGTCATAATGGGTTGAAAGGCCCTACATATTATTTTTCAATTTCCATGTAAACTATATTAAAAAACACTTTGCAGCAATCTATTCGGGATTACATCTTTTCATATCTAATCAAAACGAATGCAAATGCATAACTCATGTTGGAGTCTTTTTTTTAAACGACTCCCACATCAGACAAAGAAAACTGTACATGTACAGCATTGAATCCTCTGTAACTAGTGCTAATCCCCAGAGTCTTCTCATCCGAACGAAATGCAAACGATTACACAGCAGGAAAATGAATTATCATCACGTAATCTGTTTTAATTCAAAACAGAAATCACTGAATAATTTCTAGTAGACTGCTTCATACGAGTGGCTCCTTCAGTTGAAGCCGAAGACTGCCTCTATTTAACGGTTGATATGCATACATACATATATGCTGGTAGTACCCCCACTATCGGTGCCCGGTGCCTCGGCCTGGCACTACTACCGGTGGATGAAACACTTAATTAAGTATTATCCTTTCAGAACGATCCGCCTCGGTTCCTCGGCCCGGCCGTGTCGCGCTGTAACCTCTCGGAGTCCCGGCCCGATATGCGTGAACCGAACGTGTATCAGCGTACGACCCATTATAACCCATTCAATTATTCAAAGGCATCCTGCACGTCATCCTGCAGCAGCCAGGTCAGCCAGATCCGTCGGACAAGCACCGAGAAGATAGCCGCAAGCTGCTTGAAGTGTCGCTTGTTGTATAAGAGGCTCCCCAGGCTTGCCTTGTGACGTTTGGCGTTTGAAGATGCGTCAGAGAGCTGCGTTCGGCACCGTTCACACGCAGCAGTCCGTTGTTGTTGACAACGTGGACCATATTGCTAAGTGCTAATCCTGAAAATAATTGGACGGATTAGGGGTAGGGCATCTTTTTGGTTAGGTAACTGATCGCGGTAACCGATGACGTGCTGTGGCGTGTAAATGTGGCTTTCAGCTTTGGTGCGTCACGCAAAACGGACCGGAACCCGGAGCAATGCAATGGATGTGAAGTATCACTATCTAAATCATCGTCCAATGGCTGAACGTTCTCGTCGCAGAACAGTTTGCTATTTCTTATGCGAATAGACGGAGCCGACCTTACATAAGATGTACGTATGGAATAAATTGCTACAATGTAATAAAAAATGTATAAGTTTACATCTGTTTCAACAGTATGGTATTAGAATTTCGAAGGGATGTTGGAGTGGTAACGGATCTGACTAGATGTGGGTTATCATTTTCTTGGACTATTTTAATAACAAATGCTTTGTTCAAAACACAAAGTAATAGTTAGGAATCCATCCGTGTATTTACAACTCATCATGTGTTTATATTTGTCACTAACTTAATCGACCTCCGAACTGTTACAGAAGAGCTCATGTCGCTTGGTTTAGTTTTTCTAGGACTCGAAATTTATTCAGCATTGCCTGCGGACAGGAAGTACTGGAAACGATTGTATTTTACATATTTATTTGTCCGACACTCTTGATATTGCTGTTGTATGCGCTACAGTAATGGAAAAGTCGGGCGCTCTGTTAGCAGATGGTCATGGAAAAGTTGCGAAGGGGGTTCGTTACATTGCTCCCATGCTTTCATGTTGATGTGTTTTTTGTTTCGATTTCGACAATGCTCCTAGCCAATGTCTACCAGTACTGTTCGTACGAATGTGATTTTGAGCATTCTACTTTACAGTATGTATGTTTGTTTGGCTTCCGGGTCACGTAGGTGGACTCAGTTGGTTTGTGCGGGTCAAAATTCCATCTGTTGTGATAATGTATGCAGTTTAGTTAGAGTTTATAGCTTAGTTTAGAGTAGAATGATGCAAGGGAAGCATGTTTTCAAATAGTGTTCATTTCAATTCGAATCACTTACGTTAAACTTTACCGCCGAAGACAAGCAAAATTTTAAAAAATCTGGATGTTGGACGTACAACTCAACCATACTCAAGTTCACTTTCAAGTGCAGTTGTAATTTAAATTTCAAATTTCATTCTAATTTGAATACTGATTTCAAGTGAAATTTTAGGTCTAGTTTATAGTTCAATGCCAAATATAATTGTTTTTTTGTTTGGTCTGTATTTGACTATGTCGCGATCCAACGTAAACTTTTTTGTAAAGTGATGGAATTCTTAAAACTGGAAGGACAAAACCAGATATGAGACTATCTAATAGAACGGTGCGACGGTAGTTTAATTGCAAAAACACTTGGGTATCAACCGAGAAAGTGTGGATTGGAGTCCCACCTGCCATCGTATGACCTAATATATTTTTGGCCATAGCTTCATCCAGTTAATCATTTTTCTCACCAAACGCTCCGTCACTTTCCAATCACAACTTCAAGTGCAATTTGAACCCAATTTATATCCAAATTCAAGTTCAATTTCAGTTCCTACTTTAAGTTTATTTTCAAGTCTAATTTCAAATTTTAATTTGAAAGGGTCCAAGTCCAAATGTAATTCTAATTTTAAGTGCTTCCAAGTTCAATTTGAAAACCGATTTCAAATCCAGTTTGAAGTCCAATTTAAAACTCATTTACAGTCAATTCACAATTATAGGTCACACCCAATTTTGGGTGTTGAATCTACCGATTAATGTTTGAGTATTATACTAATTAACTGATAAAGGTCATAACTCGTTTGGTCCGTGATTGTACAAACGTCGTGGACCAAACGCCATCTGCGGTAATGCACACATGTAAGGAATTTGACAGTCATAGATCCCCCCTGATCCGGACAGAGTCTCGTTAAAGGCTCGCACAAAGAATTGGTACGTTATGGTAGCGGTGAGTGACTGAAGTAATTCTTTTCTCCTATAAGAATTAAATTTCTCCTGACCAGCAATAATACAAATTTGCTAGATTTTACTACATTTTGTATTAACACAATTGGCTCAGATCACCAAGTCGATGTCATTTACACAGATCTTAAGGCAGCGTTCGATCGGATTGATCATAATATTGCTCTGAAGAAGTTCGCCAAGCTTAGGTTTTACTCGATGCCTTTGTCGCTGGTTGGAGTCATACTTGAAAAACAGGAAGCTGCAAGTTAAAATCGGATCATCGCTGTCTGATATTTGACGTTTTTTTTTCATGTGCGGACTCATCACTGCGACCAGTATAGTTGATCTATTGTGATATCGCCCGTGTGTTCGCTGTATGACTTGCACTGCATTTCTTTTTGCTATAATCGCTATTGAATGAGCGATATGCTTATTAAATTTTATGCGTGCTTGTGTGTATTGGGGTTTACCCTTCCTTCAAAGCTCGATCTACTTTACCCACTTGTTACTCGCTGCCAGTACTATCCCATATTATAGCCGTTCCTGGCGAGGACTCATTCGTACCTCTTGACCATTACACTAACCTATAGGAGGGACATTTGCACTGTCAAGAGGCTTTAGAGGGTAAATATAGCATTCAGCATGAAGGAAGGGTAAATGAGGGGTCTGAGAATGAACCCATGCTAAAGTCACTTGACCAGAAATGGCTTGATTCTACTGAGATTCGAACCCACGACCACTCGCTTGTCAAAGCAGACTCGATAACCTTGCGGCTACTGAGCCCCCCATATTTGACGTTAATGACACTTGAGTTCCCCATGCAAGCAATCTAGGCCCGTTGTTATTTTCACTGTGTTTTAATGATGCGACAGCTCTTCTTAACGTAAACTGGTATATGCCGACGTCTTTGTGAAAAGCTTAGCCGACTGCTACGTTCTTCAGTCTTTGTTGAAAATTTGAATTATTTTCATTATTTTCATTGCAAAATCCTATTAAAGAAAAATAAAACTGAGAGAAAAAAATTTCTACCGATTTTGGGAAATTCTACTGTTCGAATTTCCATTTCTGTTTCGTGCTGGAAGCGTTAGCTCCACTCGTACACTCATTTTTCCAGTTTTTTGGGCTGCAGAGTCTAAGGGCAATTGATTTTAAAAAAAGAAATTAACGTATATCATACAAAAATTTGAGGGGGGGGGATGTGTCGCCAAAAACTTTTGAAATAATTAGCAATGGCCTAAGTAAATTAAATCTAGATTGCGGTTGCGTCCACTTTGTTTCATTTTTGACATGTTACAAAATTCGAAACTGTTATAAAATTTAGAATAACACAAATATTGTGCTGTATATTCCCTTAGATTATGCCAAAATAGAAATCTACCTTCCAGTCGAGCAGTCGAGTCGAGGAGCTCAGTCGAGCGGTCGAGTGTAGCAATCCAGTCGAGCAGTCGAGTCGGCAGTCGCTTCGAGCAGTAGATTCGAGCAGTTAATTTAAGCAATCGAGTCGAGTCAAGCATTCAAGTTGCGTTGAGCAGCCGATCAAATAGTCGAATCGAGCAGTCGCGCCAAACAGTGGAGTAGAACAATTGAGTCAAGTAGTTGAGTCGAGCAGTCCAATCGAGCAGTTCGTGTGTGACTCGTGATGCAGTAAGCGAAAAACAGGATCGAGGGTGAAGCTTCTACAATAATTTTCCGCACGCCGATATCTAAGCCGGATTACCACTGGTGGGGTCCAAACTTAGATCGAAGAGAAAATTTGGCCTGAACAGCTAGGCGGGGCTACGCAAGTATGTTTATTCTTCTTCTTCTGTTTGAAGCAACAGCTGGATCTTCCCAGTTTTCCCAGGAAGAGTTATCAAAGGTCAAAATCCTTCATTCATTCGTGACGCTGGCCTGCATCTATATTTTGAATTGACACCCTGCGACGTATAAGACATAGTTTTACGTGAAAAATATGAAAAACGGAACAAAAACGATATCGATATCGTGCAAGAGAAATATCAGGACTGAAAAGAGCGATAAATGAGACAGGACGTAAAGAAAAAGAAGAAACAGTGAGCAGCAGAAAAGAAAAACGAGAGAGAAAAGATACGAGACAAACAGAAAGAACACGACACACAAAAAGCAGAAAAACGTGACACAAAACGTGACGGAAAACGGGAAAGGAAAAGACTGAAAACAAGACAAGAAAGGCCAAATGGGAAAAAAAGAAATAAGAGAGAGGAAAGAGAGATAGAGAGTGGAGGAAAACGGGAGAAAGAGGCCAAAGCGATATAAAAAAAGAAAGATATAGGTATAGGTATAAAAAGCTAAAACTGGAGAGAAAAAGACGAAAAGGAGAGATAAAAAAGAAAAGCGAACAGCAAGGAGAAAGAGGGTGCAAAAAACAGAATAAACATGGCAGAACAGAAGAAAAAACGTGAAGGAGGATGGAACGGAACCGACGAATACGATAAACGAGAAATAAGAAAATTAGAAAGAGAAGCAAAAACGAAACGAAATAAGGGAAACTGAAAAAGAAAAATATGGAAAACGGTACAGAAAATTATTAAAGGCGAGTGTAAAATCAGAGGAAAAATGGGACAGAAAACGAAGAAAAAGGAAACACTAAAACAGTTGGAAATACCAGACAGAAAAACGCGAGAAAAATCAGAGGGGTTGTACATAAGACACAACCGCATAGGTGACGTGCGACTACGGAAGTCTCTTTGTAGCGATAGTAGGATGTATCCAAGCACGTAATAATACGATTCTTCATGTATACAACCTACTTACGCAACGTTTATCAAAGTAGTAACATTTATACGTTCAATCCTCAACCGATTTTGGAGTTATATCCATGAATTGATTGAATCTATTTTATTAAAATGAAACGAAGTCACACTAAACCAAACAGTAAATAAATTTTCATGATCTATTTCCACATTGTATAGTGCTTTTCCTCTGGTAATCAGCAGACGGTACGCGCGAGTTTTCAAAAAGCTGCCTGCCCGACGTGTCGCAAGCTAGCTGCTTGCCGATGTGTCGCCAACGAAAGCCGCTGACCGACTGATGACGATGTGCACCGTAAGGTAAACAATGTTTCAAATACAACCTTTAAAATTATGCCACGGATGTGACTCGAAAGTGTGACTTTTCCGATGTGTCGCAAGCTAGCTACTTGCCGATGTGTCGCCAACGAAAGCCGCTGACCGACTGACGATGCGCAGTAAAAGGCATAGCAGCTAGCAGCCAAAACCATATCGTTCACTGGCGGATGAGTCGATGGATTCTTCGGTTTGTTGGTGTCTCGCTTGGTGAATTTGGATGTCTTCGTTGTCTTATCCGGGGAAGCAGCAACAGCTGAAGCTCAATAACTTTCGATCGGATTCTATAGGGCGTAAATTAAATACAATCTTAAGAAAGTTTACCCGAGCAAAGTTCCATAACATAAAAATAGCAAAATTTGTTATCCTGTGCTCAAGTTTTGATAACAGGATTTAGTAAAAACTTGTATGAATTAAGTGACAACATAACAAAAATGATAACAAAAATCGTTCGGCATGGTATCAAGTTTATACTATACTCAGTTATCGGTGATAGCAAATGAAGTCCAAATTTTGTTATCGAATTTCGAATTATTGAGAACATGTGTTGTTATCATGATGTTACCTAAATAACAAAAAAAATCTTCTTTACCATAGTCTACTATATCGACATTTTGTCTCGGCTAACTGCCAAAAAACTAAAAATAATTGTTGGGAGTTGCAATGGGGGCCTCGAAAAAACTTCTCCATGCATTTACACTTATTCAACCGGCCGGGATTGAACTCACGCCTTAGAGCACCCTATGCAACTACCTTACCTGTGCACCAAAACTGCTCTTGTGTGTAACTGGGTTAAAAGCGTATGTGCTTTGGCCAATTCGCCAATATGGCAGTGACGTTATGGCACTGCACGATCACTTTTACACTCGCAGTGCTGCCCATATGGAAGTGTGAAATTGTTTAACAGTTTTCTGTCTTTTTTATTCTCTCCCTCTACCCCCTGCGTCGCAGTAAATGGCTTCGCTGTCAAAGTGTCAACCGTAGATTGAAGTCTGCTATAAATAGAAGTAAGCTTTGAGTATGTCGACGAATATTATACAATCGTGGTGTTTTTTTTTCGAGTTTAGTTACGCGTCAGTTTCAATTTTCATTCTAATTCGAAGCTCATTATTAGTAAACTGGATTCAAAGAATAGAAACTTTACTACAAAACAGGCTGACAGAACTCTGCTGGATTCCCGGTCATGCTGTCAAGGTTATGAAGCAGCTACAGCACTCGTGCGCTAATTGCACATCCTCTAGTCGCATCGTCTTTTTATTGCACGTTCGCTAGTTGCACGATAGTGCAACTAAAAACAGTTATCTGTCAAATGGCACGTGGTTTCGTAGGTGGTTGCTATAAACAAAAATGCAGTTATGCCGAACAAAAGCTCTCTTCTGCATTACGTAGATATATTAAAAGCAAATAAATTCAAATTCTGCTAAACTTTGGAATGAATTGGACACGTATTCCTTTTAAGCTTTTGGTTCGTTTTTAAAGATTTAACTGTTTTTTTTTTTTTCAAAATCTAGCGCACGTGTGAGTGCACGTGAAGAATTCTTTACGGTGAAAACGTGTCATGTTTTACAATAAATATTGGCAGCCATCGTGCAATTAAAAAACGAAATTCGCTAGTTGGATCACCTCATTCGTGCAATTAGCGAACGAGTGCTGTAATCAATTATCCGCTAACGCTAGAAGCAATACACCAATTTCAACAGCAATTCCGGCAGAAGTCGCTATGAAAGAAATTAAACGTAAGATCGAACAACATTGGGACAACTAGTGGTTTTCAATGCAAGACGTAAAACTGCGAGAAGTAAAATTTGAATCTAAAAAAAGGGTAGACTGCAGCTACGCCTGCGATCACCGTATTCTAAGCAGACTGGAAATTGGGCATACGAGACTAATAGCGAATTCATAAATTAACCTGGGTTCGTGCTAACTCGAACCCGAAATTTATGAACGATACGGGCAGTTTGACAGATCGACCGGTAAACCGTAATGCTAGACAGTTTTAACCTGCGCTTCAAACTGAATGCTGTCAGTTTAACCGAGATGCAATCTCGGTTAATTTATGAACGCTTTGACAGCACTCCGATTAAAACTGAGTGTTAATCGACCTGAGCCAGGTTAATTTATAAATTCGCTATAACACATAGCTTTTTACTTAACAAAAACTCACCACCATTATGCGATTGTTGCGAAACCACAATTAACGTACTACACCTTCTCCTCGACTGCAGAAAATATATAGACGCCAAACAAAAATGTAATATTGACGAAGTAACACTACAAAGACTCCGAAACGAAAGTTATAGTGAAGAAAAAGTGATAAAGTACTTAAAAGAATGCAACTTGTACAATCAATCATGAAACTGTGAGAAAATAAACGCTAACTCTGCGATTACTGCGGTTTTTTCACCAATTTTTAAATTCGAGCGGTTTTTCGACGACTTTTAGATTTTAAATAGCTTTCTGGGTGGTTTTTGAATTAACATGGTTTTTTTACAGAATTTTTCGAATTACCATGATTTTTTAAACGGTTTTACGCGCCATGTATCCCTCGTGGAAAAAAAGACTTGAGTAATACACAAAAACCAGAATAGGAAAGTTTCAATATAAATATTAATAAAAAAGCGAACACATTTTCATTCGTGCAAGTTTAATTAGTAATAAATTATAAAGAAAATTTTTAAAAAATTGATAGCTTTGACAATTATTTAATGGCGAGCATGTTAGTAGAATCTCAAAGGAATTTTTCGTTTTATTCTGTTATGCAACAAATTCATGAAAGTAAATATTTTGTATACGAATCATACGCGTGTAAACATTTCTTATTTGATCTTGCATAATAACTTTGAGCTAAAACAATCTGCCAAACTAATTGACAACGCCAAAAGGTGACGGTGGACATCAGAGGGTTAATATATTACTTCTTTTTATTGAAATCGCAAAATGATTTGATAGTATTTTAACTTGTTTAGAGGGATTATTACGGATAACCTATCTTGATATCCGTGTACCATATCATGTTATATAGAAATCTTCATTAAATAACATCAATATAACATATTGAGTTATCCGTTAACAAAACAAGTTATCTTGTAGATATCGCTTTGTGATCAAACTTTGCTCGGGTAACCCATAGCTCATACCGTACATATTTCTGTCATCCGTGCTAGGGAAACATTGACGTGGGAAGGTAAAAATATGCAAATAATTCAATTTTTCTATGACGCACATTGAAAACCAATAGTTTTCTATATTTTCAATATTTTCCAAATCGAGTTTCCAATCAATTAGTGTAAATATCTTGAAAATCAATTAAAAATTGACTGATTTGTAAGCTGAAGCGTGAAAACGCATTTCGACTTTGATGACGTCATTTCCAACAACCAATCACGAAGCGAAAATTCTGGTAAAGCATAGGTTCATTATTTTAAAATTTTCAATAGTTCAACATCAAGAATCCATACTTTTCTTTATTTGGACCAATTTTTAGAAGATTTTCCAATCGATTGGTGTAAGAATATTGAAAATCGATCGGGAAACCACTAAGCTATTAGCGTTCAAAATCTGATCACTTTTCGAGAAAGATTTTTTGGAATGACACCCTATACCAGCTACCTTCCTGAAAGACGTAGTCCTACATCAAAAGAGGTAAAATGGAAAGATAAAGAAGAAAAATGGGAAAAAATTTAACTGAAGTGGAAAAATGGCACCGAAAAAGAGGCAAAATGGAACAAAAAATGGAAAAAGACAAAGGAAGAGGTTTAAATTTTAGTAGTGATACATTCCGATTTCAAGCAAAATTTCAAGACCAATTTCAAACAAAACCTTCTGTTTGGTCCGAATTCATGTCTAACTCCATATAAAAAACTACCAGTCCAAATTACTCCAAAATTAGGACCTATTTCCAGTTTAATTTGAAATAAAGCTTCTTGCCCAAATTAGTACAAATTCAAGTTTTTCATGCCCCATGTCAAGTCTGATTTCAACTTTGATTCCAGTCTAGCCCAGCACCCGAAAGTCCGAACATGAAAAAATAAAAAAGGCCGAACATGAAAAAATGAAAGAAAAATCGTGATACAATTGGAGGAACGGGATGTAAAAAGAGAAAAAAAAAAACGGAAAAAACAGTAAACGGGATGCAAAAAGGAAAACCGAGGTAAAAAAAGAGATTGGAAAGACAGAACCGACAAGAGAAAAACTGATCTTACTAAAGAGGGTGAAAAACGGAAAAAGAAAACTAGAGAAAGAGAAGACAGCGCCAGTGAGCTGAAATATATAAAAACGAGAGAGGAAACTAGAGAACGAAGGGAACACAGGCCAGAAAAGGCATCGTGACAGAAAAGGTTGATAAACGAGATAGAAAAAGAGTCAAGAAGGGGAATAAGATAAATAGATAGACAGATACTATAGAGAGATAAATAGATAGATAGATAGAAAACAGAGAAAACGATGTAAACGGGAAAAAGAGGTCAAACGGGATATACAAGTAGAAAGATAGGACAAAATGGGAATATGAAAAGGATGGAAAAGAAGACAAACAAAAACAGGAGTAATGGGCCAAACCAAATGGTAAAATTGGATACAGAGAAAACCGGAAAGTATAGGGAAAAAAGGGAGCCAAAAACAGAATAAACGTGACAGAAAAGTAGAAAACCGTAAAAGACGATGATGAAAAATGAAAAGTAGGATAGTTAGAAAGAAAAAATTGAAACGAAAAGAAACAAAACAACCAAAAAGTAAAGAGAAAAGGGCGGAAAACGGGAAAGAAAATTACAAAAAAATAAGGAATAAAAAACATGGAAAAGCAGGACTAAAATTAAGAAAAAAATGGGACAGGAAACGAAGAAAAACGGAACAATGAAGCAGTAAACACGAGAAAAAAAAAGAAAAATGTGAAAAAGAGGATAAACGGAAGAATGAAGAAGAAAAGTGAGAGTCAAAACCATAAAAAACGGTACAGAAAGGAAGAACAAACGAAACAAAAAGTGGAAAAACGGGACTGGAAAAGAGCAAATACGGAACAGAAAATTGACAAGGGAAATGGAAAGAAAATGGAACAGAAAATCTGTGACCAAGTCAAAATTGAAGTAAAATTCCAAGACCAGAAAAGCGAAGCTTTGCGCTTAAGCGTCTTTACTTGACCCTTCTTTATCGACAGACTTCGCAATCGGCTGTTACGAGTACAGGACAATTACAGGGCTAGTGCAAAGGCCCTACTGACTGTATCTATCTCGGCCTAGCCAAGATTCGAACATGCGACCGACTGGTTTGTTGTGATTTCAAGACCAATTTTAAATACAAAACTCCAAATACTCTCCAATTGCAATAGTCCAATTTCATGTCTAATCCCTAATAAAACGTCCAGTCCAAATTATTTTAAAATGAAGTCCAATTTTAAATCTAGTTTTAAGACCAATTTCTAGTTCAATTTGAAATAAAGCTTCAAGTCCAAATTAGTCCAAATTCAAGGCTAATTTAATGCCCTGCGTTAATTCTAATTTCAACCTTCTAATTCCAAGAGTCCAATTTTTAGCCTCCGAAAGTCAAGAGATTTCAACATAATTAACCGATATTCTTGTGACAAGTAATAATATTCACCAGCCCACGATTAGTCGATAGTGCAGGCCTAAACATTCTTTTGAAAGGTCGGATGACCCCTCCATTTGCTTATCTGGATTCGTTAGTGATTTCATAGACACTGCAGCAGCTTCACTCCTGCAATCATCTGGAATCATCTCCAATAGTTGAATGTGTAAATATTCAAAGCATAATGATTCATAAAAAGTGCACTCAAAATTAGGCTCGTATTCAAAACTAACGGCACCATTCCGGAGTGCTTCTTTTATTTAAGTTGATATATCGTATGAAAACTTTCCGATTGATTTTAAAACAGCAATACAAACATACATCAGTAGGGCGGTAAACTTATGCTAGCAGCCCGCTGCGCTCTGTGCTCCCTCCCGTGACGTTGGTCGTCGTTCGTGTCTGTTTCTGTCGTTTTAACGCAGACAAATGCAGCTTATTTCGCGACGCTCAATAGCAAACGAATCTGGAAAGTATATTTTTGATAGCCGAGTGCAAAAGAAAAACGTTGATTGAGTTTCCTTCGCTTTTCCTGCTATCGGTGCTCTCCAAGTTTTCAGTTGTAATCCATTTCCTATCCCTCTTGCTGCCCATTTCAAGGTACATTCGATTTCTTCAACGAAATAAACCAGTATCCGGACCCGTCTCCCGCTGTATATCCTTCCATCGTCGCCGCCGCCGCCGCTGTGTCCCATACGGTCGAAGCTAAGTGGATAGGATCAGTTGAAGGAAAACTGTGCGCTCGACAGAGGCAAAATAGATCGCACAAAACGGGTATCGGCGAATCTTGGCATAACGCAGGAAGGGAACCCATTCCACTCCCGTGAACCCGTGCCATGCGAGGGAAGCTGGCATGTATGGAAAAATCACTGAAAAAGAAATATTAGCGTGGCTTCTTATTTGTACGAGACTGACTGCAATGCGAATTTTTCATCTTCAACTGCATACTGACTGTTGTAGCTGTTTAGTGCAGAATCATAACTGGTACTTCTCTAGTGCATTCCATGCCGTTGTTGGGCGAATTTACATACGGCAAATAAATGGCGTGGCAGTGATGCGATGGGTACCCAGCTGGATACAGGCAATCGTAACCACTTGTACTGGATGGAGCAGGACTTGACTGCCGGTGCTGATGCGGACTGTACGCTACGTACCGAGAACAAGCCGAGTCTGATTAAAATCGATGAAGTTATTCCTTTTCTATAAGCCAACTAATTTCGAATGAAATGTTCAAGCTAACGCACTTCGTGCTTGCTGTGTTGGTGCTAAATTCAATCTTCTGCAGCAAAGAGTAGTTTTACTTGCATAACAATAAATGCGCTACCGTTCAAGAACACTTCTTATAACTCGATTTTATTAAGTTTACAAATTACAGCACATGAAAATGATACTGAGTTAAGCTTTCAATGAAACTGGATTTTTTTTTGACAAAACGGTAAGATTGACGCTATGAATAGTGGTTCTTGTCTGACTATCAAGGACCTGCTGAACTTTGGATCTTGCAGATCCACGTTTCCGCATCTCATCAAGTAGGGACCTTGTCATCGGAAGTAAAGGTGCGGTTTGCTCCATCTACAAAATAGGCAAACAGCTCGATGGCTCCATTTACCACCGCAGTACGCTAATCAACATCGCCTTCGAGATACTCTCCCAGTTCTTGTTACGTCGTTTATCTCCAATTGGAAAGATTTCGTGAAGCAGTACCTAGCGGGCTTTATAGGAGCCTTTTATTTGCCGCCAGGATAGGTTTGTAACAACAGCCTGATTATAATTGGCTAGAGTATGCTGCCTTGAGTCTCTGCGTCTATCTTTTTTGCATTTTCACTGCAGATTACTCCTGAGTGCCTCCTGCAGATTTCGCTCGAACCTCTCCTCAAAGTATATTTGATCCACCTTCACTGGACCTCCCTAATCTCTGTTTCTATCGAGCGCTGGTGACATCGAACACCACATTTTGGTGGCTTTTGGGAGGCTGCAGTCAGGTCACCAAAGACAAACCTGTTGAAAACAGTAGGCAACGTCAAAGAAGCCTATATGCTCATATATGATAATAAGCTCACATTAACGGAACATACAGAAACTTACTTACTTATGTGACCATGTCCGCTGGTCCGGCAGAACAATGAAGTCAGAGATCTCCACTGCTGACAGTTTCCCGCCATGGCTTTTACCTGTAGTGATGTAGTTGATAAGCTCAATGATAACGTGGTAACACGTATAGAGGTCTAAATCTGGTGGGAGATAATGGTAAAGTGCTTTGATTCATAATATGGTTCGAAGTCTGCCAAAAAACTGTGGACCAAAATGTGGCTGAGGTCTAGAACTTGGTACAGGTGCAAAATCTGGTCCAAAATCTGATCGAAAGTGTAGCCCAAAATTTGCTTTAATCTGGACCAAATCTGAAAAATATGTGGTACCAAAATCAAGTCCAGGACCAAAATCTGATCTTGGTCCAGAATGTGGTTCAAAATTGTGTCCCACATCTGATCCGAAATCTGTCTGAAATCTGACCCAGAATCTGATGGAAGATCAACATATGGTTCAGGTCCAAAATGTGATCCAAAATATGGCTGAAATCTAATAAAAAAGGTAATCCAAAATCCGGTTCAGAATTTAGTCTAAATCTGTTACTAAATGTGTTACAAAATTTGATAAAAAAATGTAGTTCGCAATCTAATCCAGGTCCAAAATATGGTCCAATTCCAGAATCTGGCTCAAATTCTGACCCAAAAGCTGGTTGGAGGTTTTAAAAATGATAAAAAATATGGCCCAAAGTCAGGTTTAAACTCGGTCCAGTTCAAGGATCTGGACTCAAATTTGATTCAAATTCTGGTCCAAAATCTGATAAAAACTGTGGTTCAGAATCGAGCAAAAGGGTCAGAATCCGGTCCAAATGATTAATTTGATTTGATTCAAATCCGATAAAAATGTGGTCCAGAATCTGGTTTAAAGTTTGTTCAAGAATGTGGTCCAAAATCTAATCCAAAATCTGATTCAAAATCAGGTCGAAAATCTGGTTCAAAGTTTGGTTCAGAATCTTACCTAGAGCTATTCCCAAGTCTGATACAAAAATTGATAATAGTTAATGATAGTTAGTCAAAAACTGCTCAAAAAACTGGGCCCCAAAAATTCTGATTAAAAATGTGGTCCAAAATCTGGTTTATAACCCGGTCCAGTTCCATAATCTGGTCCAAATTTTGATCCAAAATGTGATCCAAAATCTGGTCCGAAATCTGCTAAAAAAAATTGTGACCAAAATGTGGCTCGGGTTTAGAATTTGGTCCAGGTCCATAATCTGATCTTGGTCCAGAATGTGGTTCAATATCTGCTCCCATATATGATCCAAGATCTGATCAAAAATGTGGTTCAAAATCAAAATATTATCCAAAATGGTCCGAAATATGGCCCAGAATCTGATAGGTGATCAACATCTGGTTCAAAATCTGATGCAAAAGATGGCTGAAATCTAATCAAAAATGTAATCCAAAATTTGGCTAAGAATCTAGTTTAAATCTATTCCTAAATTTGTTACAAATCTGAAACAAAATTTGATTAACAAAAACCAAAATCCGGTTTAGAATTTAGTCTAAATCTGTTACTAAATACGTTACAAAATTTGAAAAAATGTAGTTCGCAACTAATCCAGGTCCAAAATACGGTCCAAGTCAAGAATCTAGCTTAAATTCTGACCCAAAAGCTGGTTGCTGGTTTTAAATATGATAAAAAATATGGCCCAAAGTCAGGTTTAAACTGGGTCCAGATCGAGAATCTGGACTCAAATTTGATTCAAATTCTGGTCCAAAATCTGATAAAAATGTAGTTCAGAATCGAGGAGAGGTCCAGAATCCGGTCCAAATGATTGATTTGATTTGATTCAAATCCGATAAAAATGTGGTCCAGAATCTGGTCTAAAGTTTGTTCAAAAATGTGGTCTAAAATCTAATTCAAAATCTGATCGAAAATCTGGTTCAAAATTTGGTCCAGAATCTTGCCTAAAGCTGTTC
The DNA here is from genome assembly GCF_943734655.1 of Sabethes cyaneus. Lineage (NCBI taxonomy): Eukaryota > Metazoa > Arthropoda > Insecta > Diptera > Culicidae > Sabethes > Sabethes cyaneus. The sequence goes on along the minus strand of NC_071354.1, from coordinate 212,260,460 downwards.
CAAAATCTGATACAAAAGTTGATAGACGTTAATGATAGTTAGTCAAACTGTTAAAAAAAACTGGGCCCCAAAAGTTCTGATTATAAATGTGGTCCAAAATCTGGTTTATAACCCGGTCTAGTTCCATAATATGGTACAAATTTTGATCCAAAATGTGATCCAAAATCTGGTCCGAAATCTGTTAAAAAAAATTGTGACCAAAATGTGGCTCAGGTTTAGAATTTGGTCCAGGTCCATAATCTGGTCTTGGTCCAGAATGTGGTTCAAAATCTGCTCCCACATCTGATCCAAGATCTGATCAAAAATGTGGTTTAAACTCAAAAAAATTATCCAAAATGGTCCGAAATCTGGCCCAGAGTCTGATAGCTGATCCACATCTGGTTCAGAATCTGGTGCAAAAGATGGCTGAAATCTAATCAAAAATGTAATCCAAAATTTGGCTAAGAATCTAGTTTAAATCTATTCCTAAATTTGTTACAAATCTGAAACAAAATTTGATTAACAAAAACCAAAATCCGGTTTAGAATTTAGTCTAAATCTGTTACTAAATACGTTACAAAATTTGAAAAAATGTAGTTCGCAACTAATCCAGGTCCAAAATACGGTCCAAGTCAAGAATCTAGCTTAAATTCTGACCCAAAAGCTGGTTGGTGGTTTTAAATATGATAAAAAATATGGCCCAAAGTCAGGTTTAAACTGGGTCCAGATCGAGAATCTGGACTCAAATTTGATTCAAATTCTGGTCCAAAATCTGATAAAAATGTAGTTCAGAATCGAGGAAAGGTCCAGAATCCGGTCCAAATGATTGATTTGATTTGATTCAAATCCGATAAAAATGTGGTCCAGAATCTGGTCTAAAGTTTGTTCAAAAATGTGGTCTAAAATCTAATTCAAAATCTGATCGAAAATCAGGTCGAAAATCTGGTTCAAAATTTAGTCTAGAATCTTGCCTAAATCTGTTCCAAAATCTGATACAAAAGTTGATAGACGTTAATGATAGTTAGTCAAACTGTTAAAAAAAACTGGGCCCCAAAAGTTCTGATTATAAATGTGGTCCAAAATCTGGTTTATAACCCGGTCCAGTTCCATAATCTGGTCCAAATTTTGATCCAAAATGTGATCCAAAATCTGGTCCGAAATCTGCTAAAAAAATTGTGACCAAAATGTGGCTCTGGTTTAGAATTTGGTCCAGGTCCATAATCTGGTCTTGGTCCAGAATGTGGTACAATATCTGCTCCCACATATGATCCAAGATCTGATCAAAAATGTGGTTCAAAATCAAAATATTATCCAAAATGGTCCGAAATATGGCCCAGAATCTGATAGGTGATCAACATCTGTTTCAGAATCTGGTGCGAAAAATGGCTGAAATCTAATCAAAAATGTAACCCAAAATTTGGTTAAGAATCTAGTTTAAATTTATTCCTAAATTTGTTACAAAATCTGGAACAAAATTTGATAAAAAAATAAATAAACCAAAATCCGGTTTAGAATTTAGTCTAAATCTGTTACTAAATTCATTACAAAATTTGAAAAAATGTAGTTCGCAATCTAATCCAGGTCCAAAATACGGTTCAAGTCCAGAATCTGGCTCAAATTCTGACCCAAAAGCTGGTTGGTGGTATTAAATATGATAAAAAATATAGCCCAAAGTCAGGTTTAAACTCGGTCCAGATCAAGAATCAGGACTCAAATTTGATTCAAATTCTGGTCCAAAATCTGATAAAAATGTGGTTCAGAATCGAGGAAAGGTCCAGAATCCGGTCCAAATGATTGATTTGATTTGATTCAAATCCGATAAAAATCTGGTCTAAAGTTTGTTCAGAAATGTGGTCCAAAATCTAATCCAAAATCTGATTCAAAATCGGGTCGAAAATCTGGTTCAAAATTTGATCCAGAATCTTACCTAAAGCTATTCCAATATCTGATACAAAAGTTGATAATAGCTAATGATAGTTAGTCAAAAACTGTTCAAAAAACTGAGCCCAAAAATTCTGAATAAAAATGTGGTCCACAATCTGGTTTATAACCAGGTCCAGTTCCATAATCTGGTCCAAATTTTGATCCAAAAATGTGATCCAAAATGTGGCTCTGGTTTAGAATTTGGTTCAGGTCCATAATTTGGTCTTGGTTCAGAAGATGGTTCAAAAGCTGCTCCCACATCTGATCCAAGATCTGACCAAAAATGTGGTTCAAAATCAAAATATTATTCAAAATGGTTCGAAATCTGGCCCAGAATCTGATAGGTGATCAACATCTGGTTCAGAATCTGGTGAAAAAGATGACTGAAATCCAAGACTTGTTCGTTCACTTTGACTCAATTTTGATTCACTTGACAGTGCCGTCTCAGCCGAGCAAAATTTGACAAAGTTGTGTATGGAGCATTTGTAGAACAAGTTATCATCTTCAATTTTGCTGAACAAGGTTTTGCTGTATCTGTTGTAGTTATGATGCTACAACGCTAGTATGTCACTAGTAACTAAATGAGCATTCATTTAGTCACTAATAAGGTACTAGCATTGTAGCACGGTATATACAAAAGATACAGTAAAACTTTATTCAGTAAATTTGTAGATGCTGCTGAAATCTAATCAAAAATGTAATCCAAAATTTGGTTTAGAATCTAGTTTAAATCTGTTCCTAAATTTGTTACAAAATCTGGAACAAAATTTGATAAAAAAAATATGGTTTGCAATCTAATCCAGGTCCAAATTATGGTCCAGATTCAGAATCTGGTTCACAAAATCTGGTTGGTGGTTTGGAGTCTTAATAAAAGGTTGCCCAAATTTGATTCAAAATCTGGTCCAAAATCTGTTAAAGTGTGGTCCAGAATCAGGGCATTATCCACAATTTGATCCAGGTCTAAAATCTGGTTCAAATATTGATCAAAAATGTGGTCCAAAATCTGGTCAAAAATCTGTTCAAAAATCTGGTTTAAAATTTAGTAAAAAGTGTGGTTCAAAATATTATCCAAAATCTAATCTGATCCAGAATCCAGAATCTAATGGAAGATCAACATCTGGTTCAGGTCCATAATGTGGTCCAAAATATTGCCGAAATCTAATAAAACTGTAATCACAAAATCCGGTCCAAATCTGATAAAAATGTGGTCCAGAAACTGGTCTAAAATTTGATCAAAATGTGGTCTAAAAACTAATCCAAAATCGTATCCAAAATCTGGTCAAAAATTTTATCAAAAATCTGGTTTAGAATTTGGTTCGGAATCTAACCTAAATCTGTTCCAAAATCTGAGACATAAGTTAATGATAGTGGGTAGTTTAAAAGCTGATCAAAAACCTGGGACCCAAAAATTCTGATTATAAATGTGGTCCATAATCTGGTTTATAACCTGGTCCAGATTCAGAATCTGGCTCAAAATTTGATCCAAAGTCTGGTCCGAAGTCTGCTAAAAACATGTGGACCAAATGGGGTTAAGGTATAGAATTTGGTCCAGGTCCAATATCTGGTCTTGGTCCAGAAGAACCTCATTCTTGAAAATTGATCCTTCATCTGATCAAAATTGTGGTTCAAAATATTATCCAAAATCTGGTTTAAAATCTGTTCCTAAATTTGTTACAAAATCTGGAACAAAATTTGATAACAAATGTGGTCCAAGTCCAGAATCTGGTTCAAACCCTGAACCAAAATCTGGTTGGTGATATAAAGTCTGATTAAAAATGTTGTTCAAAAGCTGATTTATATATTTGTCACGTTTCAGAATCCGGACTTAAATTTGAATCAAAGTCTTTCCCAAAAAATGTGGTCCAGAATTCGGGCAAGTTCCACAATCTGGTCCAGGTCCAGAATCTGGTTCACAATTTCATGAAAAATGTGATCTAAAGTCTTATCCAAAATCTGGTCCAAATCTGAAAAAAATGTGGTTCAAAATTTGTTCCGGAATCTAACCAAAATCTGAAACAAAAGTTGATACTAGTTGTTGGTTTAAAAACAGATCAAAATTTTGGAGCCCAAAAAACGGATCAAAAATGTGGTCCAAAATCTGCTGTGGTCCAGTTCCAGAATCTGGTCCTGAAATCTGATTAAAAAGTGTGTACCAAGGTTCGGTCCAGAATGTAGTTTAAATTTACACCCAAATTTGTAACAAAATCTGATAAAAAATGTGGTCCAGAATATAGTGCAAACACAGAGTCTGGTTGGTTGTTTATCAAAAATAATAATCTTGGAGGGAACCAGAGGTGGGCACAATTCCGCTAATCCGCTAACAGCTAATTAGCTCAGCTAACATTTTGGTTAGCGGTTAGCGTTTTCGCTAATTTTTATAACCGTTAGCGTTTTTGTTAGCTTCCGCTAAATTTATGTACCGCTAAATAAACCGCTAACTTTTTTTGGCAGAAGGAAAATTTGTGAGAAATATCACACAGGCTTCAGTTGAAGGGTTCCAAATTCCAAACTTTTGTACGTACTTTACCAGCCAAGAGCCGGGGTGGCTCTCACCGTATCAAGAATTCCTCTCCATTGTACTTCTGGGGTGACATTGCGATTCTCGTTTCGAGTGATTTTGGTTCGTTTCGCCCATTCGTTTAACGTGTTCGAAGCGAACCAAAATCACTCGAAACGAGAATCGCAATGTCACCTCTGGGTCCTGGGCTACTCGTTTCCAAATCGTTACGCGTCTCGGCACATGCAAGTCGGCTTCAACCTGGTCAAGCCATCTAACTCGTTTGGCCCTCTATTCCTGGTGCCAGTGGGGCTCTTGTAGAGAACAGATTTTACTGCACAATCGTTCGGTATCCTTGCGATGTGGCCGGCCCACAGTAGTCTCCCAACTTTTTCCAAATAGTGACTACAACTCATGGTGCATACGCCTATGCCACTCTCCGCTATCCGTTTGTACTCCGCCAAAAATAGTTCGCAATACCTTTCGTTCAAATACGGCAAGTGCACTTCCGTAAACAAAGTTGCTGTCTCAAGTCCGTAGAGGACTACTTTTGTACGCGGGCTCAAATAAATCGATATTTAAAAAAATTCGAGGCCTCCTACATTCACTGAAAACATCAAGGGAGATTTTTCAATTTTCTCGGACATCACTAGTTTAATAAATTCATAAGTGTTGGGCCAAGTATCAACTCAATAAAGTTTTCACAACAACCAAGGACAATTATTATCAACAAAATATGTTTTTACAAATTTTCTACCTGCTAATTCCCTTTATTCTGATTTCATTGTATTTTTACTAAAAACTTGAAATTTTATTACTACCTTTGAAATAAAAATTATCTTTTATTGCCGAAATCAGCGCTATTCGCTTAAGTAATGTTGATTCTACAGTGCTAACAAATTTAGCTGTTAGCGGTTAGCGTTAGCTTCCGCTAAATTGTTGATTGATTTAGCGGTTAGCGGTTATCGAAGCTAACGTTTTGATTTAGCGAATTAGCTGTTAGCGAAGCTAAAATTTTGGTTAGCGGTGCCCACCTCTGCACAGTGGTCCAATCAGCGAAATACGTGATCGTGTGATATTGCGCCAAAACGTGAAGTTTTTCGCATATAGTGTCTTTAGGAACATTTCTTGGTATAACAAGCCCCTTCTTGTGAGAGAAATCTTTGGGTGATTAATTCCCTTAAAAGTGAGATACGAAATTTATTTTCCCGTATATTCGAGATACAGGAATATTACATTTGGCAAAGTTGTAGTAAATATCAATGCAAACAACTTTGTCAAAGACACTATACTTGTATCTCTTCATGGAAATTATCTATGAAGCGTTATTCGTGGACAAACCCTTTAAAACAGTTTTCAAACCCTGACTTATTCTGGTCAACTTTTACGTGTTCATAGTGTTCTAGAAAGTTGTTTATCTTGCTAAAATAAACGTTTTTGTAGAACATTATTATAAGTGATTTTCTGCAGTTTCGGAGATTTTGAGCATTTTTGATAAAAAATAGTACTACTTTGAGCTTAAATATTTCCCAAGGTGGCAAATGGTGGCAGACCAAACAACTCCTACTTAAAAGTACAACAAAAAACCTCAAATCAAGTATCAATTGACTGTATCTGTTTGTATCCTCAAAAGTTATAGTTGTTTTAAAAATCTTTCTCAGTCATGTTTATCGAACAATTAAAATGTACTTCGGATGCAATAAACGCCATTTTGTTTATGTTGACAATCTCTTTCTAACAAGTTGAGTTCCCAGCCATTTTTTCGCCTATTTTCGAGTCGAAAATGAATGAAGACTGAAAATTATTTGACGCAATTAATAACAGAAAAACTTCACAATAACTAACTTAAGTCTATTTTGTTCAATACCTTCGATCGGTGTCTTTTCAAAAGATCCCACTCATAATGGGCTGGTACCAAATGGCCGAAACACAAATGGTCGAATCACGAATGGCCGAAATCCAAATGGCCGAATTTCAACAACAGTCACAGAAGACCGAATTTTCTCGGAATGACTTTTTAGTCTATTTAATTAGAAAACACGAATTGACAAGCAGTTAACAATTAACTTTACTCAAACAAAAAATAAAATAAGCAACACATCTTTTTGTTGTACTTTTAAGTACGAGTTGTTTGATCTGCCACCATTTGCCACCTTGGGAAATATTTAAGCGCAAAGTAGTACTATTTTTCATCAAAAATGCTCAATATCTCCGAAACTTCGGAAAATCACGTATAATAATGTTCTACAAAAACATTGATTTTAACAAGATAAACAACTTTCTAGAACACTATAAACACGTAAAAGTTGACCAGAATAACTCAGGGTTTAAAAACTGTTTTGAAGGGTCTGTCCATGAATAACTCTTCATAGACAATTTCCATGAAGAGATACAAGTATGGTGTCTTTGACAAAGCTATTTGTATTGATATTTACTACAACTTTGCAGAAAGTAATATTCCTGTATCTCGAATATACGAGAAAATAAATTTCGTATCTCACTTTTAAGGGAATTAATCACCCAAAGATTTCTGTCACAATAAGGGGCTTATTATACAAAGAAATGTTCCTAAAGACACTGTATGTGAAAAACTTCACGTTTCGGCGCTACAGCAAACGATCACGTATTTCGCTGTTTGGACCACTGTGCTCTGGAGGGAACATTGATTTAAAAAACGGCGGACTGGCTAAGTCGGGTCTTTGCCAAGAGCGCCCCAATGTCACGCTTCGGCTCTAGATAGAAGTGACTGAGTTATTCGTAAGGTTTGTTCTGAATCCGAAGTTAGTGACAGTTTCACTGGTATATTTTGGATTTTATATTAGTTCTATTCTTAGTATTGTTGACTTTTTTTGGGAGTCTACAGCTCAATGCGGGCTCTCCGTTCGGATATCTGGTTTTCTGCATAAAGACTAATTGCAATTTCATAAGAAAAACGACATCAAACATAATCTAGTTATTTCAAATTCATAGAGTAGCTACTATTTAATATTTTTATCGCAGAAAAATTTCCCCTTTCTATCTTTCAAAGAGCACTGAAACCATTCCTTTTTTTTTCAAACCAGTAAAGAAATACTTCCGAAGCTAACTCACTTTTAACAAGAGAAAAAATTACACAACGAAGTTCAACGCAATTAAAGCAAACTTTCTCTGAACGGGTTGATTTATTTCCCCAGCAACGGACAATCCAACGTAACTCTTTCATGTTATTACTTTGTACCTACCTACAGCATCTGTTGCTTTTCACCGAACCGAACTCCACTTGGTACCAGGACCAGGACCAGGACATCCATTGCAACCACCACAGTTCAATTAGTTAAAGGACTGCAGCAAATGTTTATAAATTTTGCTTCGCTGTGTTTGCTGATCCTTTCAACCCAATGAATCGATGCTAATAATTCTGTTCATGCAGAGGGGCAAGTGTTTGCGTTACCACCTGAACCGAGAGCTGTGTTCACTTTGGGCCAAGTAATCTAACCTCACCCCGGCAGAATCTGATTTCAACCGAAACCGCCGCATTCAGCGCCAGTAGCTGAATTTGTACTTACGTTCAAAAACCAAGCAATGAACGGTGGTTACGGAACGGAAGGCTTCAGGCTTAGGTTTTAGTTTCATCCTTCGAGCAGCCTAACTCAAATCATACCAATAACCGGACAAATTGAGTCTGTACAAACTTTGTACCGCAGCTCAAACAGTTGACCGTGAAATGAGTGTACGTAATTTAACTTCTTCAAACCATCGTTATTTGTATGCTGAATTGCATCTCGAATGTCTGCCTCACCCCCGCACAGAATGCACAGTCATGCAGGGACAGAGGGGATAGTTCGAACTTCGAACAGCTGTCACCAACATTGGGAACACTGATTGTAGGATGCACTTTGGTGTAAATTTTTGCTTGAACTAATTTAACTTTCTCTTCCGGGAAAGGCGTTGAAGCACAGCACAGCAGCAACCAGCACCAGCAGCTTGTTGCTGGTTAGACCAAAATATGTTTTAGCTTCATCTGTAGTACAGATTCTGTACCGGTCAAGCATCCTTTTGTCAACAGAAAGTGGAGACAAGCGAACGAGGACACTGTACTGCATGCAGAATTTTGTTTTTAATTTCATAAGCTGTGGAAACAAAAAAGTTTTTCAACTTATTTCAAATCAATTCCAGCAAATAGCTTTTGTTTGGGAAATCAAATTATGCGCTCCAAACATGCGTGGTTTTATAAGTAGGTTGACGTAATAGAAAATTGTTTGAAACTGCTTAAAATTCTCCAAAAGTGTACAAACTTATATTCCTTATATCTCAGCGAGGTCCAGATGGTAGAAAATTTTTTGTGTTGTGATAAATTCGAAAACAGCCGAAAAATGAAGCAATTTCCTAAAGCTGACTCAAATACATAGTTTGTAGCATTTAATTACCTATAAACACTTTCTCTTCTAATGCGTGTTGATCGCCTCTCTTAAGCCCCTTGTCAATCAACAAGAGTTTACTACCCTGCCTGTCGAACCACGGACGCGACGCGTCGCCACCACCAACGTGGGTATCATACAAATGTTCAGCAAGTAGGGTACGGGAGGGTATTTTCAGAAGGTTTCTAAATTCAGCCTATTTGCCTTTTCTTTCGCCAATAAAAATACTTTGCCGACATACAATTTTGATGTGTTATAACTATTTGCTCAAGACTGTAAGTAATCTAGTACTTTTCATTCAAACAACGTCAAAATCACCTGTTCTTCCACTAGAACTAGGCCATAGGCCGAAACAGTAGATGCCATCGCTAAATAGGCTGAAAATACCCTCCCGTGCCCTACCTAAACTAAATGCCACTGATCCGCTCATGAAAATGCTCTCTCCTGTAATTAAAGTCAGCCTCCCCGGTCTTGGAGACCACGTTTCCAACGTGTGCCGAGAAAAAGATACATACCCGGCGCGACGATGAAAGCGGTAATGACGCACAGTGTGACAGCTTCTGGCAAAAGTTTGGGTAAAATCTTCCAAACAAGCATATTTAAATTGTTTGATACAATTTATGTTCCTCAAACCAGAGACGTTTTGGATGAAGTGAAAAATTGTTAAAAGGATCATTTTGATTCGTTCAATTTTATTCCTGAGTAATGGAAAGCAAGTTTTTTTCCCGTATGAAAGAGGATTTAAGGGAAAATGAGTAATCGTTGACTTTTCGTCGAAAATCCCAATTTCGAAAGCAGTTTTTTGGCCCAAAACTGAGTCTGTTTTTAAAAATGTATTCACTGTATTCTTCTTGCCAATCTGAACATACACAATGTATTTTCATGGACAGAATTTTTATTTCGAAGAAAAAAAAACTGCTTTTGAAATTTACAGAATCAATGACGACTCATTTCTCCTTAAAAGTAAAGTGGAAAGAGCGGATTATTAGGGCTTGCTACTTACAAGGCACTGCACGTCACGTTGTTTGTTTCTATTAGATTAATAGACGCGCTTGCTCGGGGGTACAGTTTCCTCAATCCGGTTAGAAAACCAGTTGGATTAAACTTTTCGTTCGGTGGTTGACTACAATAGACGTAAGACGAAACAAAATTTTTGTTTAAGAAAAACTCTCTGGTGTCCCGCAAGGAATTAATATGGGACCATTTCCGTTTTCACTATTCTTCAATAATGTCACTCAGATTGGATATCGGTGGCAGTCTTGTGTACGCTGATAATCTTAAACTGTTTCTGGCTGTTGAAAAACTGTCGCCGACTGCAAGCTTAATTCGAGTCTGAACGACCTCGCACGTTTATATAAAGACTAGCTGACCCGACAAACTTCGTATTGCCACAAATTAACCTGTGTTGTACATAAATCATGAATCTCGGATGATCTTTGTCACTATCTCGAGTTTTGCAAGCCCCCCAGTGGGCGGCGCTTCCGACGGCGGGTCACCGGCAACACTTGCGACCGGCTCGTCCTGAATGATCTAGTGTTACTATAGATAGGTTTTGTGGTCTTGTTATTGATTAATGTTTTATGGAAGAGTCTCGAATTTCTCGAGTTGGATTAGTTTTTGAGTTTCGCAAAAATTTCTGTTTTATTTGTATGAGAGTCCATATCCCCCTACCACAGGGGTGAGAGGTCTCTAACTATCATAAAATAAATTCAAGACTCAAAAATCTCCTACATGCTAAATTTGGTTCCATTTGCTTGATTAGTACTCAAATTATAAGGAAATTTGTATTTCATTTGTATGGGAGCCCACCCTCTTAAAAGGGAAAGGGGTCGTAATACACCACAGAAAAAAAATTCTGCCATCTAAAACTCTCACATGCCAAATTTGGTTCCATTTGCTTGATTAGTTCTAAAGTTATGAGCAAATTTGTATTTCGTTTGAATGGGAGCCCCCCCCCCCCCCCTCCTAAAAAGGTAAGAAGTCGTAATTCATAATGGGAAAAATGGTTGCCTCCAAAAACACCCACATGCCAAATATGGTTCCATTTGCTTGATTAGTTCTCGAATTATGAGGAAATTTGTATTTCATTTGTGTAGAAGCCCCCCCTCTTGAAGTGTGGAAGGATCCTAATTCACCGTAGAAAATATTTTTGCCTCTAAAAACCTCCACATGCCGAATTTGGTTCTATTTGCTGGATTAGTTCTCGAGTTATGGGGAAATTTGTATTTCATTTGTATTGGAGCCCCCCCTCCTAATGTGGGAAGAGGTCCTAATTCATCACAGAAAAAATTCTTGCCTCCAAAAACACCTACACGCCAAATTTGGTTCCATTTGCTGGATTAGTTCTCGAGTTATGAGGAAATTTGTATTTCGTTTGTATAGGACCCCCCCTCCTAAAGTGGTGAGGGGTTCCAATTCATCATTGAAAAAAAATTGTCTCCAAAAACACACATATGCCAAATTTGGTTCAATTCGCTTGATTAGTTCTCGAGTTATGAGGAAATTTGTATTTCATTTGTACAGGAGCCCCTCCTTTTAAAGTGGGGAGGGGTCCTAATTCACCATAGAAAATTTTCTTGCTCTCGAAAACCTCCACATGCCAAATTTGGTTGCATTTGCTTGATTAGTTCTCGAGTTATGAGGAAATTTGTATGGAGCCCCCCCTCTTAAAGGGGAGAGGAGTTATAATTCCTCTTATAAAGAGGGGAGGGGTCTCAATTCACCATAGAATAAATTCTTGTCACTAAAAAAAACACCCACATGCCAAATGTTGTTCTATTTGCTTGATTAGTTCTCGAGTTAGGAGGAAATTTGTATTTCATTTGTACAGGAGCCCCCCCTCTTAGAGTGGGGAGGGGTCCTAATTCACCGTAGAAAATTTTCCTGCCCTCGAAAACCTTCACATGCCAAATTTGGTTCCATTTGCTTGATTAGTTCTCGAGTTATGAGGAAATTTGTATTGAAGCCCCCCCTCTTAAAGGGGAGAGGAGTTACAATTCCCCTTAAAAAGAGAGAGGGGTCTCAATTTACCATAGAATAAATTCTTGTCACCGAAAACACCCACATGCCAAATTTGGTTCTATTTGCTTGATTAGTTCTCGAGTTATGAGGAAATTTGTATTTCATTTGTATAGGAGCCCCCCCTCCTAAAGCGGGGAGAGGTTCTTATTCATCATAGAAAAAATTCTTGCCTCCAAAAACACCTACATGCCAAATTTGGTTCCATTTGCTGGATTAGCTCTCGAGTTATGAGGAAATTTGTATTTCGTTTGTATAGGAGCCCCCCCCCCCCCCCACTTAAAGTGGGGAGGGGTCCCAATTCATCATAGAAAAAAATTTTGTCTCCAAAAACACACACATGCCAAATTTGGTTCCATTTGCTTGATTAGTTCTCGAGTTATGAGGAAATTGGTATTTCATTTGTACAGGAGCCCCCCCTCTTAAAGTGAGGAGGTTCCTAATTCAACATAGAAAATTTTCTTGCTCTCGAAAACTTTCACATGCCAAATTTGGTTCCATTTGCTTGATTAGTTCTCGAGTTATGAGGAAATTTGTATGGAAACCCCCCCTCTTAAAGGGGAGAGGAGTTATAATTCCCCTTATAAAGAGGGGAGGGGTCTCAAATTACCCTAGAATAAATTCTTGTCACCGAAAACACCCACATGCCAAATTTGGTTCTATTTGCTTGATTAGTTCTCGAGTTATGCAGAAATTTGTGTTTCATTTGTCTGGGAGCCCCCCCTCTTAGTGTGGGGAGGGGTCTCTAACCATCACTAAAACCTTTCCTGGCCCCAAAAACCTCTACATGCAAATTTTCACGCCGATTGGTTCAGTAGTTTTTGATTCTATAAGGAACACAGGACAGACAGACAGACAGACAGACAGACAGACAGACAGACAGACAGACAGACAGACAGACAGACAGACAGAAATCCTTCTTTATAGGTATAGATTATTTTGTTTATTTGTTTTATAAAAATTCATCTGACACGCAGTCTTAATGAATAAGTAACTCTATCTACTACTAAAAACATTGACTAGACACTCACGGAAAACGTTGATTGGCACATTGAAGTCAAACATATCAAAAGTACAAGAAATTTCGTTGCGGTAACGGTCTGGTAGGTGGCGGCTGTAAAAGCGACGGACAATCGACGTGGTTATATAATAACTTCGCGGCAAAAATCACTTAGGGAATGCATCGTGTGGATTCCAAAAACAGGATACCAATCAGTCGGCAGCGATCTTCATATGATGGCAGGTTCAGCGGATCTCTCTAGGGCAGATGACGAAGCACGTAGCGGATGAATTTTTTCTGCACCATTTCGATTCTATTGATCCAATTAACATGAAATGGACACCGCACAACGGGATTCGTTTCGAGGATTGATCTGACAAGAGAGCAATAAAGCGATTTCAGGCAAAGAGGAAACGAAACTCATCAGCGATTTTAAAAATGAATCTTAGTTGGCGGTTAGCCCGGGATAAGATGCTGTCATAGTGGTTCCCGAATGTCAGTTCGTTATCTAATAAGACTCTAAGATCTTTGACACACTGTACACGGACGAGGCTGTGGCCGGAAATGATGAAGTTACACTCGATTGGCACACGCTTTCGGCAGAATGAAATTATGTTGCACTTGTCAATACTTAAGGCCCAAACACAATGCATACGGATTTTACTACGTTGCGGCAATTTGACAGTTTTTCTATGAGTTTTTTATCAAATTTCCGCAACGTTGTAAAATCCGTATGCATTGTGTCTGGGTGTTTAACGTTAGGCAATTTGCGGCACACCAGTCAACAAAAGTATTAAGAGGGCATAGTACTTTTTACACCATATTTTTTGTCTTATTTCAAATATTTTTTTCTCGATAACGCGAAAAGCGAACCGATTCGAGTTTTTTGCATTCAAAACATTGCACTTTATACTAATATTTACAATTTTGTTTGCATATGTGAACTTCTTCCCCCCTCCCCTACGGCTCCTTGAACATGATCATTCGAAAAAAACCCGAATTAATCCACCTAGCGGCGTGACCTAGCCTTTCTACTGCCACAATAATCATTATTTAATTTCTCAAGAATTTAATTGTAGATGTTATCTTAGACTATATTTTTAAATATCCGTTCCGTATTCCTCAAAATCCTTATTTGCCAGTAAAATTCACAAGGTATTGTGTAGAATAATTATATTTTCTTTCCTTGGGTGCGTAAATACATGTAAGCGTCATTTATGTTACTTGATGAACACCTTATTTAGTTTTATAATATTTATAGAAAAATAATGTAAACACAAAAGATAATTTTTACAGACTTGAATGAATATGTATAGAAAATTAGAAATTAACCCTCTAACGGGTCTACAGACTGCCTTAACTTTCGGGCTTCAGAGCCACATACGAAACTTGTTTTGAATTGACAATATGAAGTATTTGTTCATAGCAGATTTTTTTATATTTTGATATTAATACCATGCATTCAAAAGTTAGCATCTTTGAAAAACAAGAGTTCAGAAAAATTATTATTATATTTCGCTTTTGAAGAAAAAGGATATCTACAACAAAATGATTGATCTCAAAATTTTACTATTGGTCTGCTTGGCTTCAATTTTGCAATATATCTGAATTAGAAAAAAATTACTGAATAGAGCATTAGATATGAAAACGAGAAATGGAACTATTTCTTAGCTAGCACTCCTTCAGATAATTATTTTTGCATGAAAATCAAAACTTAAGCTTCTTTTGAATGTACTTTCATGAAAAGATAGTCATTAGCTTGATCGCATCGTTTTTACAATGTTAGAGGGTTAGGAAAACAAGATGAGGTCGAAAAATAGTGCCAAAGCTGCGCCATAAACATGCTTGAGAATGGGAAATACGATCGATATGATTTCCAGTGCTTGTCTTTTTTGATTTATTTATTAAAACATCTGTCCTTTAAAATATCACTAACGAAAACAAATCTTACAAAATTTCTACCGTGCAACGTTTACTTCCTATTTTTCATATAACATTTCTCTAGTATCTATTGATTGAAAAGAGCATCTATTGATGCGCAGAATTTGTTTGGAATTTGTACAAATTTATTTGGAAAAATCAACTCACTAGTATTTTTGATTCTATACACCACTATACCTACATGCTTAAATAAACTGCTTTTCTTCGCTTTTTGCTTTTCTTGTACAATTGTGAGTAACAGCAAGTGAAGAAAATGACAATTGAAATCTGAAATCAAAGAAAAGAAAAAACTTTTCGATTGAATCCCACTATTTAATATTTATTTGCAACAGATACGTAGTTCACCTACGACGTGCAGGCTTCATCAGTGTCTTATTTCAAAGCGTATACGTATCTGTCGCGAATAAATATTCAATAGTGGAATTTAGTCGGTAAAAGTTTTTTCTTTTCTTTAATTTCAGAGTTCGTATTCCACTAAGAGGCTTCAAAAACTTCAGACAATTGACATGTTTCTCACTTTTCTTGAATTTCATTGCAAATTTTAAAATTGCAAATTGTCATCACATACATACATACATACATACATACATACATACATAATACATACATACATACATACATACATACATACATACATACACACATACATCACACACATCTTATACATTGAATACAATCAACATTTAATTGATATGTTTTGATTTCACACGTTTTAACGGTTTAATATACGGTGCTTAAGTGTTAAAGTTTGAATAACTTTTGAATGAAGCGTCCGATTTTAAATAACTCGATTTCGTTTGATAGATCTCAGCAGTAATTTTCAAATAATCATGAAATGTGTGATGTTTTTCATTGAATTAATGCTTATATGTTACATAAATATGTTTTAAATACTATTTTTTCACATTTATTTATGTAACTTTCAAACTACAAGTCCAATTGTCATGAAATTTGGAAGTTAAGGGTTTGCAAGGCTCCTCTTTCATATGCAATCAATTTTGTTCAAATCGGTTAAGAGACCTATGAGATAATGAAGTCCCATATTTTTCGTATTTTTATACATAACTTTTGAACTAAAAGTCCGATCAGTATGAAATTCAATAGCGACCAATGGGACACCTAGACCTTTCATTTGACACTAACAACATTAAAATCGGCCCAGCCATCTCCGAGAAAAGTGAGTGAGATTAAAAGCGTCACATACACACACACACACATACACACACACACACATACATACACACACACAGAAAATGCTCAGTTTTCGAAACTGAGTCGAATGGTATATAACATTCGGCCCGCAGGACCTTCTTTCCATTTCCGGTTTTCCAAGTGATTTCTATACCTTTATACTATATATTTATATAGTAGAAAGGCAATATACTATATATTTATATAGTAGAAAGGCAAAACATGATTTACGGTACCATGGATTGGCGCTGGGGGGCTTATCCGAATTGAAAAATTCCAAAACGACATGAAAGTATATTAAATCATCTCGTGTTTGACCCATCCTTTTTTTAAAATTTGAACGCATAACAAAATGGCGGACATTCAAACATAAAAGTAACGTTTTTAGTCGAAAAAATTGACTCTAAACATTTCTTAAAAATACAAAAAGTGTAATATCAAAAAATGGATGGGTCAAACACTAGATAATTTTGTTGGCTTTAAAACAAAAAAAGAATCATGAGAATTGCTTGAGCCGTTCTTGAGACATTTATGGTACCGACTTTCAACACCTGGTTTCGAGAAAAACGACGTGGAAGTTTTTATTCGCTGTGTAATCGCTCCAGACATGCGCGGTACAAATAGCTGTAACTTTGTCAATATTTGGAATTCATCGAAATGACTTGAAACACATATGGTCAAAATGTTAATCTTTTGAAATAATCAATAAAAAAAATTTCGATTTTTTTAAATTGAAAAAGTACTATGCCCCCTTAAGGTATTCCTGTAGTCCACACAATCGCTTGGGCACTTGATGACTTTGAAGATTTTCGTATCGTCAGCATAAAACAGTCGCCAGCCAACCGGCAGCAAAAGCGAAACGTCGTTAATGAAAATGGAGAAAAGAAGCGGGCCCAGGTTGCTGCCTTGCGGGACTCCAGATCGATTGAAGAAGCAGCAGGAAACAGTAGAACCCACTTTAACACACAAACTTTGATTAGTCAAGTATCACCTAAACCAGCAGGTGGCGTCCGTCGAAACATCTAGTCGCTCCACGTTGGCTAACACTCTAACAGTATTCCATGGTCTACACGGTCGAACCTTTCAGGTCTAAATAGATAGCCTCAGTTTGAAAGCTGGAGTCCAAGCTTTGTATACAGCGAGAAACAAACTGCATCAGATTAGTGGTAACCGATCTTTTAGAATAAAATCCATGCTGCTCAGCATCAATGCAGAATTTGCAACAAACGAATAAAGCATCATTAACAATAATCTCAAACAGTTTTGAACAGGCACACATGGACGTAATCCCACGATATATAGAGATCAGGGCTTGAAAAGGGATCGCAAGTTGAATGTGACTGCCGTGAATGCGAACTTTCCGCATTCAAACTCCGCTTTTTGAACGATCATTTGACTGTTTTTTGAATTCAGTCAATCTGCCGCTTGTGCTGCTGCCGTCTTACAATTCATGCGGCATCTCAGCAAAAGCAAACAGTCAATCTCCCGTTTTGCTTTGCGCTTTGAGAATATAAACTGCAAACTGACTGGAAGCATACGGTGACGTATTTTTTCGTTTCTCTTTTTGTCTCCAAATCGGCTGCTCACAGTAATAATTTGTCACCCGGACGTCGGTCCGACGCAAGCAAAATATTCGTTTGTATTGGACGGAATCCGACCGACTTCTTCCATGCACATGTAGTGGTTGTTTTTTTTTTTTTTGTAGTATTGAATCATACGATTGTGCGGTTGCTTTTCGTTAGGTGGTGACTGCCAGTCATTTGACTGTTTTGCAGTCATTCGCTGCTCCAAATGGTAAAGGCAACTTGATCGAAACGAAAATGTCAAAAAAAAACTTAAGAACGCGTTCGTTCTACTGCGTGCAATCGGCGTTTGACTGAGCAAACTGCCAGTTGTGTTATGCATAGCGTTCGTATTCCACCACTAAACGGACGGTGTGAACTTGAATGCGCGTTAGCGTGACTGCGGTAGAAAAAAAGGATCGGTCGAAACCCTGATAGAGATACCACGTTCATCACCTGTTTTGTGAATTGGAAAAAGGAAAATGGTGCTTTCGCTCATTATTGGCATGATACCAAGGCAATGTTCACCACATCATTTGAAGCAGCTCGAATTTCAATTCAATTGAGTAGTACCAGCCTTTGTGTACTTAACATTGCCAGTTGTCCTAGTGTTAGATATAATACTCTGCTCTAACAGAATCAGTGACGGTAAGACACAACAGCAAGTCTCAGATGAGATACCAACATCTGTTCATTACTATATAGAGTTTTTTTCTAATTCCCGTCGTAATAGGGAAAGCCACTCTAATTTTCATCATTTGTTGGATGGATTTAATGAATACTCTAAAAGTTCTTGTGCTGATTTGACTAAACACACTTCACGATCCGTGAACTTTGAAATCACTGAAAAGCGACTATTAAAGCATATTATTGAAATTACGCAACTGACTTGATTTCTAAAATTCGTCGTACCGTTTCAAAATCCGTCCATCAAAATTTTTCATCGTCCGAACTAAAAATTACAAGAATGTTTACGAAGTTAGCACGCATGTATTTGTGTAGGACGGCATGACAAATGTTATTCTAAAAAATTTCTGCAGGTCAGGCAAGTTTTCCTGGCTGTAGAATAACGACAATGCCTTGCGTGAGTTATTTTCATTTATGAATGACGGAAATTAAAACGATTAGTCGACATTGTTTTCTTCGTCGCCCGAAAAAACATAGGAAATTTGGCTGGTAGGGCTTCTTTAATGATAAAAAGCATTTAAATAGATCTCAGCTCACTTTGATTGATCGCATGTGATAGACAACAAACTAAAATATTAGGGAATAACTAGTTTTGCATTGTGTGTCATAAAAATGCTGATATTTTTAATAATTTGTGTTGGATAGGACGGGAACAGGCAATTATGACGATGTAGCAACATACCCTATATCTTTACCTTTTGGGTAGAGTTCTGAATTGAAAGACTCAAAAATGTCATGTCACTCAAAAACTCGCATCATTAAACCAACGACGGTCACTGATTACGTGAAACGCTGGTTTAATGATGACAAGTTCTCGCGAGCTATTGAGTTACCATGGCCAGTCTCTCAATTCAGTACTCTACTTTTGGGTGTCTCCTTGTGGCTAAAAAACAACGGTGCGAATTCGAAAAGAGGGTAGAGCACTACTAAGGGAGAAGCTAGATGGCTGCGCTATAAAATGGGGTGGAAGCTAACCAAGATGCAAGCTGAGTGCCCGATCTATATGCAAGTTCTGCCATAACTCCGAAACGCCTGGGCCCTTTTCCATTAAACATAGCAAACGTGTTCCTTAGCATAAAGGGATGAGCACAGGATTGACACCAAAGAGGACGACCCCGCCAAAAAAGTAAAAGATGTATAAGAGATTGGAAGGGAGAGGTCGAAATAATGAGAAAATGTTTCATTGTTCTTTCATTATAGAGATTTTCGGAGAGAAAACAAAAGTATGAATGCATGTGGAACAAAAGGGGGAGCTAACAAGTGGGAGAGAGTCGTCCAAACAAGAAAAAAAAACTTTGTTTCTAGCATTATAAGTATTATTGAAAAATGTGTATGTGTCTTTGTATGTTGCCATTACTCCGAAATGCCTGCACGATTCTTCATCTAATCTGGCATACATCTTCCTTAATATATGGAAATCAGCACAGTAAATTGACAAAAGGGAAGTCGTCCCTAACTATGAAGGAAGAGGTCCAAAAGGGTTTAGTTTAGCTTGCAGACTGTTTAGTTTAGCTTATAATGTGCAAACTGGTGCTGATAATGCAGACTGATCAATAACAGATATTTAAAGCTTAGGAGACAAGGAAAGAGTCTGAAAGGAGAAGTGGTCATTGACAAAAAGCAAGGTTCAAATAAAGAAAAAATGCCTAATTTTTCTTTTTATGGGGTCAAAAGAGGGCAACTGACCGGGGGATGATTACCTAAGAATGGCCGAAATACAAATAGGCCGAATCACAAAAGGTCGAAACACGAATGACCGAACGTCATATTCGGCCGAAAATATTCACGGCCTTCAACGTTGGGTACATGCTGTCCTTACTCGCTGCCGCTTGTTCGGACTTAACTAAGGGATAACCCCTACTATTCAGTAAAACTAGGAAACCTAGCCTCCCCCAAGCGGCCGGCGCTTCCCCAGCAAACACCAACTCGTATATCAATGTACGAAAATTATCGTTATTGACTTTTGATAAATTCAGGATCGTAAATATGGCCTAATGAAATTCACACAAATTCATATTCTGTCGCATTTGACGATAACAAGTGATTCACCTACGACTTCAAGTACAAAATAAAACTAATCGTTTTGAGTCGGGTCTTATCGCTACAAAGACTTATAAAGTAGAATTGTTAAGGTATATTTTGTAGTACGTATATGGCCTCCAAATTAGTACGCATATGCTAGTTTTGTGAATCAGATACGATTTCTCAGGGTATATAAAAGTACATATAACTCATTTGTTACTCTGATATACATATGAAAATGTTTACTGGGTCCGATGGCGGGTCACCGGCACACACTCGCGGCCTGCGGCGGTCTCGTCATGAATCATCTAGGAAACAGGTCTCGCATGTTATAATGAACGAAATTCATATGCGCTTAGAGGAACGAAGAACTTTCAATCATCAATCCTCTATAGTAAATAGGGTAACGTATATGATTTGGACAGAGCGTTAGGCATATATGTTACTGGCGACTTCCATTTGATTTTGCCGTAGGTGGCCAATAACATATACGTGTAACAAAAGCAAAGTCGTGGGCTTAAACCGTCATTAGAGATTA